>NC_137017.1:20640513-20808013 GCF_032717465.1 Coenobita brevimanus
TAGGTCCCTACCCGGGGGTTCCCTGCTTTACAAAGACTTGAAAAATCCCAGTTCTGCCTAGTACTCGGGACACTGGGCTCCAATGGGTTAAAGAGACTGACAGGTTTGCCAGTCATTAACCCATTGGATCCCAGGGGTGCTGGGCGAGGCACGGCACAGGGAGAGTACTCAGCGTACCGCCCTCCGCCTATCGGCTCATAGTCGCGAAGCTCATAGGTCCCTACCCGGGGATTCCCTACTATACAAAGACTTGAAAAATCCCAGTTCTGTCCAGTACTCGGGACACTGGGCTCCAATGGATTAAATATATATATATATATATATATATATATATATATATATATATCTATATATATATACAAATCATTAAAGACCAAGCCGTAGCCATTGTTCACTATTTTTTCTTATCTTTTCGAGTTTTCGTACACACTGTTTGACACCATGATTTAGGTTGTTGATATGTCCAAGATCCATGTCATCAGTAGCTGTATTTTATTTATTTTTCATTGGACGTTTCGTGTATCCTTACACATCATCAGCAACTGTAAAGATAGATACAATACACTATAAAACATCTGACATATACTACATATACCTCTACAATATATATATACAAATACGACATGTACTGTACAACATCGACTGATAAAAGTGTACAGTTAAAAGTGTATGGACAGAAGAGACAAACCTAATAGGTGTAGTCAGCTATGAGCTACAGTTAAAAGTATATGGATAAAAGAGACAAACCTTATAGGTGTAGTCAGCTATGAGCTACGTGGTTGATTGCAAAGGTTGTATTTGTGGCTGTGAAGTGTTGCCAGTTGTGTTACTGTGTGTGGGATGGTCATTGGCAACTGTCGCTGCTTGTGGTCGGGTCTTTGTGTGTTTGAACAATTTAAGGATACGGTCTTGTTCGGTAGTTTGCTAGTTTATGGCCGGTGTGTTTTCACGTATGAGAAGTGCTTCTGCAAGTTGTAGTGTGATGCGGTCATGTCCTTTTTTTTTTTTTATTATGTTAGTGTTTTCTATTAAAACTTGTCTGTTTATTGATGTGTGATGTTGCATCATGTGATCTTTTATGGTACCCGATTATAGGTGCATGGTTAAACGTCTGCTTATTGTGGTTGTGGTCATACCAATATATTTCATGTGATGTAGTTTACAACCTTCCTGTGGACAAGTGAATTCATAAACTACATTGGTATGTTGAAGTTTGTTGGTATGTTGAGCTGTGTTGTTTTTCATAATCATGTTGCTAACGTTCCTGTTTTTATAGTAAATTATTAGACTGAGCTTGTCTGAGGAGGTAATACATGATGTTACGTGTAATAATCTCTCTAAGTACACGTTCATCCGTTTTATAAGCGGGAGACATCTGATTACGATAATACACTTTGTGGGTAACATTGTGGGGAAGTGGTTGGACATCTGTTGGAGAGACTTGTTTAGAAATTTCATTCATTCATTCATTGCCAGACGCCATATATCCCAGACGGGGTGGCCAATGGCTTAGAGTTAATTGTTTTACAGGGAGGGGCACTAATCCTCCACCAACCCCACTTGACACGTAGGGTATGCCAACAGTATCTGGTGTTCCCAGGCGGTCACCCATCCAAGTACTAACCAGACCCAACGTACGTTTTTTAGAAATAAATTGATATATTTCTGTCAACTACTTGATTGGAATAACCATTGTTAATTAAGATCTGCTTTATTTTTTTTTACTTCTGAGTAGAAGAGTTCCCACGATGAGCAGTTCCTATGAGCACTGAATGACCTGATGACTGACAATTGGTACCGCTGCGGACACTCACTCTCAGCTCTAAGGCATTTACCCAAGTCCGTCGCTTTACGATATACGGAGGTTTTACAGTTACTATTATCGTCTTCTATTAATACATCAAGAAAAGGGATTTTGTTGTTTGCACTTATAAGTAAATTTTAATACTGAGTTATGTTCCATGACAGTTTTTAGTTGTTTAAGGTGGTTTTCGTCTCTCACGACCACATAGATATCATCAACATAGCGACAGTTTGTGGTTGGACGCAGGTTGGTATCTTCTAACACTTTGTTTTCCTGGTGACACATGTAAAAGTCAGCAAATGTCGGGCCCAGGGGTGAACCCATGCTGACTCCGTTATCTTCCTGATCTAGCTTGCCGTCTGGACTGCAAAAGGGAGCTTCGGTGGTGCATGCTCTCAGTAATGTTTCTAAGTTGTGGGCGGAGATCTTAGGTGGGCGCAGGGTTGGGCGGTGATACATATTTTCTAAAATTATCTGAACAGTTTGGTCTACCCGTACGTTGGTGAAGAGGCTTTCAACATCTAAGGAAGCCAAGAGTCCGTTAGGTCGAGTAGAGCGGATAATGTCTATGAACTGGTCTGTGGACTTCAGAGAAAACTTCGCTGGAATGTATGGTGAGATGATTTGATTTACTTGTCTCGCTGTTGTGTAAGTTGGTGTAGTTACATGGGATGTGATGGGACGGAGTGAGTGGTTTCTTTTATGGGTTTTTACATTACCGCAGATGTAGCCTGGAGCATACTGTCCAGCTATGGGGGTGAGGTGTGGGGAGTCTCGGCATGCGTTATTTGCAGTAATAACGCGATTGATTTTCTTCTTGAGAATTTTTGTTGGGTCGCGGGAAATCTGTTTGAATTTGGTATTGTCACTGAAAATAGTATCAAATTTGTGTTGGTAGTCTTCTTTGTTGAGGAGAACATAAATGTTGGACTTATCAGCTCGCCTAATGACTGTATTAATTCGAAGATCCTTGGGTGCTTGCTGAAGTTCTGGTGTAAGGAGAGAGCTCCGCTTGTAGCTGCGTCGTCGTGTGCCCTCGGCCCTCAGTGGGTCTTGCAGGTCATAGCTGGCTACACCTATTAGGTTTGCCTCTTTTATCCATACAATTTTAACGGTACACTTTTATCAGTCGATGTTGTACAGTACATGTCGTATCTGTATATTGCATAGGTATAGGTTGTATATGTCAGATGTTTTATTGTGTATTGTATCTATCTTTACAGTTGCTGATGATGTGTAAGGATACACGAAACGTCCAATGAAAAATAAATATTAAAATACAGCTAGTGATGACATGGATCTTGGACATATTATCAACAACCTGAATCATGGTGTCAGACAGTGTGTACGAAAACTCGAAAAGATAAGCAAAAATAGTGAACAATGGCTACGCCTTGGTCTTTAATGATTTTTGTGTAAAAGAAAACATTCTGCCTATATATATATATATATATATATATATATATATATATATATATATATATATATATATATATATATATATACACCGTACTGTATGTCTGATTCTCTCTCTCTCTCTCTCTCTCTCTCTCTCTCTCTCTCTCGGTAGTAGATTATAAGTTGTATACAAAATTCGTGACCGGGGATAGGAAGAGTGAGATACGATAAATTTCACTGTGAAGGGTATAATCTAACAAAGATTTGATACCTCTGAATGATAAAGAACTGGTCTACGAGTTCTTTAATTTGTCAGTTATACAGCCTCTGATTATTTTTGCGGTTTAGCTTTGTCCTTACTTTTTTTTTATATATATCTACATATACGTAATGAAATACTTGGTTCTGGTCTCCTCTGTTCCATTCATGCCTTTCTCCTCCATGAATTCTTAGGCTTCTCCGTTTCTAATCCTCCCTTATTATGTCCTTCCACCTCGCTCTCGGTTCTCCATTCCTCCATATTCTTTTTGCTTACGATTTGTGTATCTTCTTTATCAGCCCCTTCACCTGTCTGTACCACCTTGTTCAGCACTCGTCATCGTCAGCATCTAATCTACTTCTGTCCAGTCATCTACTGTCACATCTCTTGTACCCTGCTGTATCTTACTCTTGCATATCACTTCTCATCAGTTATTGTCTTGGCGGAAAGCGCTTTTTTTCCCCAGAAAGGAGAAACCAAAGGCAAAATGTCCGGAAACGTTTTTCTTTCCAAGAAAATCAAAGAAAAAGAACATGAAATAAACACGAGGTATCTGCTCATGACGACAAACTTGGGAACATTGTGGTTAAAAGACTGGGGGAGATAAATAGGTAAATTGTTTAAAAGTAGACTGACTGAGCACATGGAAGACTACGATTATCTGTCAACTCATACATTACAGCGCTGGAACAAACCGGGCCTAGACCAGCGATTCGCAGTCCTTTACCTTGCAACTCTAGTCATGCACCTCAAGTCATGACAACTACCGTGGGGTTGTGTGTAAGAAGGGAAAATATTGTTACGTCCCCGTCCCACGCTGCCACAGGCTCCAACAGCAGTAGTTCAGTATAGGAAGGGCGTTGCCCAGTGAGTTGTTCTTCCTATGGTCAGCCTTTCGGTGTACAGAACACAAGATTAGCTGAGGCGAAAATAAACACTGGCTTCTTAAAGTTCACTGTCTATTTTCTAAATAATTACACTTAATGCTTGACAACTTCACTTCACTATTCTTACAAGCACTGGAGCTATACAAACTTTTCTAACTGCCGTTACACTTAATGCTTGACAACACTTCCCTGTTATTACACTTAATGCCTGACAACACTTCACTGTTATTACACTTAATGCCTGACGACACTTCACCGTTATCACTCAAGTACAGAAAATATACATACTGCACTGCACTGACACTTAAACTGAACTGAAAACTGACTTAACTTGAAATAGTCTCTTCCCCATTCTTATATAAGCTTGCATTACTCGGGAAACTTCTAGCACAAACTCGATGGGGTAATAGCTAACAGTTACCATTTAGAAGACATCAAAACATGCCAGAGTTTTCCTACATTACGTAACACTGTAAATTATTTAGCATCCAGGAATTGATGGAGTGTGTGGTGAAATGCTGAAGCATGGGGGAGAGATAGTAGTAGAATGGATGTGGAAGATGTGCAGATTGGCCTGGGAGGAAGGTAGAGTCCCGGAGGATTGGAAGTCAGGTATAATTATTCCCTTGTACAAAGGAAAAGGGGAAAAAGAAGTGTGTGGTAATCATAGGGGCATTTGTCTTCTTAGTATAATAGGAAAAGTGTATGGTAGGATACTTATAGACAGAGTTAGAGAAAGAACAGAGAAATTAGTTGGAGAAGAACAGGGAGGCTTTAGGAAGGGAAGAGGTTGTGTAGATCAGATATTCATTCTTAGATCTTTAGTGGAAAAGTTTCTAGAGAAGGGAAAGAAGTTGTATGCGGCTTTCATGGATTTGGAGAAAGCATATGACAGGGTGGATAGACAAGGATTGTGGAAAGTGTTAAGAATATATGGAGTAGATGGGAAGTTGTTGAATGCTGTGAAGAGTATGTACGATGGTGCGAAGGCTGCAGTGCGTGTGGATGGTGAACTAAGTGAACTTTTCTCTTTGAAAGTTGGTTTGAAACAGGGATGTGTCATGTCTCCATGGTTGTTCAATCCGTACATGGATGGGGTAATAAAAGAGGTACAAGGTAGGGTAGTGGATGTTGGAGTGGCCCTGGTGAGAGAGGATAGTGTTTGGAAACTCCCTGTACTGTTGTTTGCAGATGATACTGTGTTGTTGAGTGAAGACGAAGGGGAGCTGCAAGGCTTGGTGGATGAGTTTGGGAGAGTGTGTAAGAAACGGAACCTAAAGGTGAATGTAGGGAAGAGTAAAGTGATGGTCTTTGAGAGAGGTGAAGTCAGTGAATGTACAGCGAGGTTGGATGGTGAGGAATTGGAAAATGTGAGTACGTTTAAGTATTTGGGTAGTGTGATGAGTAAGGATGGAGGTTTGGAGGGTGAAGTGCTTGAAAGGGTACAGCAGGGAAGAAAGGTTGCTGGTTCCTTGAAAGCAGTGATAAGAAACAGGGAAGTGAGCATGGAAGTAAAAAAGTTACTACATGACAGTATTGTGATACCAACTCTAACATATGGAAGTGAAGCTTGGACGTTGCTGGAAGGACACAAGTCAAGAGTGAGAGCAGTGGAAATGAGTTATTTAAGAGGAGCCTGTGGAGTCACGTGGAGAGACAGGCTGACGAATGAGGATATAAAGGAGCGTTGTGGTGTGGATGTGGATGTGATAGGAAGCGTTGTGAGGAACACACTGAGGTGGTTTGGCCATGTGGAGAGGATGGAGGGTGAAAGACTGACGAAGAGAGTGTATATGAGTAAGGTGGAGGGTGGAAGAGGGAGGGGGAGACCGAGGATGAGATGGAGGGATGGGGTGGAGAGGTATATGAGAGAGGGGGGTGTGAGTTGGGAGCAGGGCAGTGAAATGGCGGGGGACATGGCGACTTGGAGGCGATTTGTTTGTGGCCACCCCAAACGGGATTGAGGCGTCTGGCAATAGATAGATAGATAGACTTAGATTAAATTACATAATTTAACAAGCAATCACATAAATAAAACATTATGGAGAAAAATAGCACAAAAATTAATGCATAACTTACGAAGCAACTACGCTCACAAACAGCAGGCAAACTGGCAAATCTGACTCACACCGGTACCGGAACCAACTACTGTAAACATCGGGAAAAGCTGAAATGCTTCTCGAGCACCTAACTCGCAAATCTCACTTCTTAACATTACCTCCTCCCTAGTTCTTTGTCGTCCCGACAAAACTACCCAATATATATAAGCATAAATCTTAATCCTAATGAAACAGCTAACTAAACACAAAATAATCCGTCAACTTATCAGATCTTCCTCTATGCTGCTTCTGACGACGTCCTTGCTCCTCCATAGTCCACTCCTCCTGGAAGGTCTTGGTCCTCTTTTTGATTCGCTTCTTCTCTTGGGAAACTGTCACCATCCTCTTGCACTTCAGCTCCTAAGTCCTCCTCAACATCCTCGGCTGCGGGAGAGCACGATTCCTTGGAGACGTCCCAGCTGTACTGTCCTGGCCCATGGTACTGCCACAGACGGTTGATGTGTACCATCTTTGGGCGAGACTTCCTGCCTTCCCGAATCTGATATGTTACGTCTGATAGGCGGTCCAACACAGTGTATGGCCCATCCCATGGGGTCTGCAGCTTCGGTTACTGTCCCTTCTTTCACTGAGGATTGTATAACCAAACATGGTCATCATCCTTGAAGCTCATCTTACTTGCCTTGGCATCATACTTGCACTTCATCACCTCTCCCAATACTTGAGGGCTCCTCGCACTTGATGATGTACGTACCTCAGCCAGCCTTTCCTGAAGGTGTTTCACATAGCTGGTGGTGTCTGTAGCTTCACCAGGTGGTCTTCCCATTAACAAGTCAACATGTAAATGTAACTCATGGCTCAGCATCAGTTTTGCAGGGGTATAGCTGGTAGACTCATGGGATGCAGACCGATATGCCATCAGCAATGCAGGTAATTTCTGGTCCCATTCTGTTTGTCCATCAATGCAGTACTTTGCCAGTTCTTGTCCCAGGGTTCAGTTGAATTTCTCCACCATCCCATCTGACTGGCTTTAGTAGGGTCGTCCTGGTCATCATGATCTCCAATAGCTTGCAGCATTCACGGAACACAGCAGACTCGAAGTTTCTACTCTGGTCTGACTGTAGCTCTTGTGGCATCCCAAAACGACATAAAAACTCAACCAACTGCTGAACAACCCGTCGCAGCCTCTTGATCACGGATAGCATAGGCTTCGGGCCACTTTGTGAAGCAGTCCATGGCGACACATACAGGGTGTAACGCATCTGTGTCGCAAAGATGCTAACAGACACTACAGAAAACTCCAGCAACTGGACATCTTCTGTTCGGGCATCTCCTCTTGTATTCCCTGGCTGCAGCACTGGCATTACCATCGTAGAATCCGTAAAGATAGACGATATCTGCACATTCATCATTGCTTACGTACGTGGCATGCTGTTTCTGAGCAAAGAATGCTGAACCCACTGAACAATTGAACCCAGAGAACAGTATTTGAAGTGTGCCTCGCCTGCAAATTTTCCCGCTCAAATAACACCATGGACGCAGGATTGCCAAGTCCTTTTCACCAATCTCGCAGGTTTAGTCCTCAAAACTTGCTAGAATGTCACTGGATAGTAAACACTGCAAAAAATGTCTAGAAAATACAATTAAATCTCTAGAAGATTACCTAGAAACGGCCAAAATATCCAGAACGAAGCTAGATATCGTTGCCAGTTGTTAAATAGTGCCGCTAGGTCGATGCAAAAAATAGATCTAGCTTCAAAATCGTTAAATTGGCAACGTTGCATCATTGTTCTCACGTCACCATCAGATGACAGGAATCCAGGGCTCTTGCTTGGCGAGCCACAGCTCGCAAATGCGAGTATTTTTTCCCTTTGGCGAATGAATTTAACATACAAGGCGCCTTTTGACGAGGAGAAAATACATCCACTTCAAAACCCAGTAAACTACAAAATAAGTAAATCTCACTTAAATGAACAAAAGATCGATTATTATGTCTTTCCTTGTCGCCACTGTGAATGTTTAAAAACAGACAATGTGTAAATAAATAAATAAATATATTTATTCAGTCAGTCAGTCAGTCATTTCCTGTGGCACCCCACGGGATGCATAGGGCCTCGATGAACTCTCTCCACCAATATTTGTCTCTTGCCATCTCCTTCAGGTCCCACCAACACTCCTCTCCTGCTTCTTTTTTCATTGTCCTCAACCAGGTTTCCCTCGGTCTACCTCTACCTCTTCTTCCTCTAGCAGTCCACTCTGGCACATCCTGTATTAAACTGTCTTCTTTTCTGTATATGTGCCCCAGCCACTTCCAGCGAGACAGTCTTACATATTCAATAACTGGTTCCACTCTCGTAATATCCCTTACTCTTTCATTTGTAACTCTGTCTTGCCACTTTACCCCAAGAATCCTTCTCAGTATTTTATTCTCAAATCCTAATACTTTCTGATCTATTGCAATTGTATTGTACCATGACTCATGCCCGTAAATTAAAACTGGTCTAACCATGGACTTGTAAATTTTCACTTTAGTATGTACCGAAAGCATATTATTATTCCAAACAGATTTCAACATTCCAACAGCTCGCCAAGCCTGTCTAATCCTCTCCTCAATTTCATTGTTTAATGATCCATTAGATGATACAATCGTTCCCAGATATTTAAAGTTTTCTACATTCTTCACCACATTATTCCCAATTACACAATCGATTTGGTTCTCCACGTTCATACTAATAATTTCAGTCTTTCCACAATTTATTACCAATTCCACTTTTTCTCCTTCCTCCACCAGACAATCAAGCACCCTCTGCATCTCGTAAATACTTCCGCAAATCAGTACAATATCATCAGCATAGTCCAAATCCATCAGCTTCTTATTTTCTTTCCAGTTAATTCCTGCACCTGTTCTCCATACAGCCTTTCTCATAACATAATCCATAACCAAAACAAACAGCAATGGCGAAAGAACTCCTCCTTGAATCACGCCTGACCTAACTTCAAATGGGTCACTCAAAGAACCACCCACCATTATCTTACAAAAAGTACTTTCATACGGGGTTCTAATAATATATACAAACTTTTCTGGTATACCATAGAATCTCATAATTTTCAACATAGCTCCACGTGAAACACTATCAAACGCCTTTTCAAAATCCACAAAACACATACTAGGTGGTATTTTCATCTCATTAGCTTGTTGCATTAGATGCCTTACAATAAAAATCTGATCATTACAACCTCGACTCTTTCTAAATCCCGCCTGTTCTTCTCTTAAAATTTTATCAATTACTGGCTCTACTCTGTTCAACAAGATTTTTGGAAAAGACTTTTGCAACTATAGGTGTCAAAGTTATCCCCCTCCAATTGCCACACACACTTAAATCTCCCTTTTTTTGTATTTTTATAATTACTCCATTTTTCCACTCTTCTGGAATTCCACCTTTATCCCAAGCCACATTAAAAAGTTTCAAAAGTGCATTCATCAACTCGTCATTTTCCACCTTAAGCATTTCAGGAAATATTCCATCCTCTCCTGGGGCCTTGAAATTCTAAAACTCCTTTATAGATTTTGCTACCTCGTCCAAGGTTATATCCCCTGTTTCTATCTGCAAATCTTTCGGCTGGCAAAATATCCTCTTCAGCTGGGATTGGTCTATTTAGAACAGATTCAAAATGTTCTTTCCACCTTCCTTCTATATCCAAATCTTTAGTCATCATATTACCATTTCTATCTCGTACAGGTATTTCCTTCCTTCTCTTTTCAGTCCCAGTTAACTCCTTTATGGCCTGATACGCTGCTCTTGTGCTCTGATCGTCATTTTTACTTAATTTAATTTCTGTCTCTGTTGTCTTTTCATCATATATCCTCCTCTTATCACGTCTAACGAGTCTTTTTACTTCAGAATGTAAACTCCAGTACTTTGCTCTAAGTACTTCAACTACCTGGCCATCAACACGTTGTTCTTCACTTCTTAACTTAGCCTCTTTCCTTTTCTGAATTACATTCCATGTTTCATCTGACATCCACTTTTTCCTTCTCGCTTTTCCCTTTTTCTTAATAGTAACCTTAGCACTCTCATGCAGAACCTCTTTTACCTCTCTCCACATTTGATTAATATCATTGTCTTCAGATTCCATCAAAGTCCGCAGGACTAGAAACCTGTTCCTACATTCCCACCGAAACTTTTCCTTCGTGTTCTCATCACTTCTCAGCTCATCAAAATCATAATTATTACCCCCTGTACAATTACCATTAACGTTTCTCTTAAGTTTAAATATTTCGGCTCGTAGTCATTTTGGCTACTAAAAATTTATTTGGCTCGTAAATCTGAAACCCTAGGAGCCAAATGGCTCGCAACCATTGGCAGTTAACAAGAGTCCTGGAATGGTGCCACGTTTACTTTCAGCAGAAAAATTGTAAAGAATAATATTACTACTCATGACTTAAAGTGATGCTAATCACGCTTTACAATAATGTTTCTTCAATGAATAAGCCGTAGGTGTTATGATGATGCTTGTTGTAATATCCTACGAACCAAACATTACATAACTGGCAACACTACACCAGCCTCTCCTCCCTCCCTACTCCCTTGCAATCCTTAAAATTTGAATTTTATCCTTAATTACAGTCGATTTGTCTAAAAGAATTGCAGGAATGCATGACGATGTCAAAGAATCAATAGACTACGTAAAGTTTCTTCTTAAAACTAGTTTTCTTCTTAAAACTCGTTTGTACTGGTAGGATATGGGATTATTATGTACAGTACACTATAAGTTAATAATACTCGTCCCCCTTTACCCTGCGAAGATCCCTCCTGATGACACATTCAAGCCACAAAACTTTTACACTTTTTTTTTTTTTTTACGTGTCCGACTCTGGGCAAAGGCTTCAGGGCCTATTTCTTTGGAGGCAGTGAGCAATTCCAAGGCCCAGTAGTCCTCCTACACCTCCACATGTCACTACTTCGGCGCTAACACCCACCATCCATATTGAATACATGCTAGGGCTGTCTCATACAGAATTGGTGTACTGGTATTAGCGGGGGTATTTTTACATGTCGGCGGGTCATCTGGTAGATCAAGAAAGTCTGCTTTTTAGGAAATTCAAATCCTTAAACTGTTCCCTGCCCCAGCCAGGATTCGATCCTGGGTCCATTAGGACGGCAGGCCGCCTCTCTACCGATTCAGCCTAATGCTGGGTACTGAACTGGGAGCACAGAGAGTATATGTTTATGGAACAAGATATACTCAAAATTACATGATAGATCATTGATTTAAGTTATTGTCATACGTCACGTTACACATTGTATGTACCTGTTCCCTCTTTCAGTGAGTGTCAGAGGTCCAGCAATGTCCACCGCGACTTTCCATTGGTGCACCCACTTGGTAGAGCTGAAGAGGGGTGCAACCACGTTTCTTGGGTCCCTTCTTGGCACAACACACATCACAGGCCCGACACCACCCTTCAGCATCCCGACGCACGCCAGTCCAGTAGAACCTGTGTCACAGCCGGCTTAGAGTTTTCTTCACTCCCAGGTGCCCACTAGTGATCTGGTTATGGGACTCATCCAAGATCCTGGACCTCATCTTCTTCAGAACCACCAATTGGCAATACTTGCTGAGGCCATTGGCTGTCTCCCACTGACGCTTCAGTAGTCTGTTGCAACAAAGAAGGCCGCACTGACTCCAATAGCTCTTTGTTGCAGGGCTTAACCTGGAAACCTCTTCCCAAATGGTCGCACTGTACTCCGCTGCAGCCGCTCTAGCACTGTTTGTAAATCTGCACCCTCCATTTGCATTCTCTCCTCTACTGTCATCTGGCCCATTTCCATTGCAGCACCATTGAGGCTAGTAGCAAGCTGCATTGCCCTCTCATACATTTCGTGGATTTCGGGTTTGAATTTCCCACTCACGACAGCACATTTCTTGTGAATAAATTCTTGTATTGCATAATTTGGGTAAGATTTTATTTATCACTGGAGATAAATCTGGTCATGGAGAAAACGACATATTTAGTTATATATTCAGTAATGATAAGTTTCATTTAAATTACTTCGCGCACGAAGCTGCTCGAAGCTGCTGTACTCTTCCTGCTACCAGAGAGTTCAGTTCTCTCGTTGCCACCAGACAGTTTAGATCGCTTCCCGCAACTGGACAGTAAACAGCAATCAGCCATCATTCTGCACTTAATACATCAACACTACAGTTAAGTCTATCTATCTATCTATCTATAGCCCGACGCCCTAATCCCGCAAAGGGTGGCCGCAGACAAAACGCCTCCAAGTCACTCTGTCACCCACCATTTGACTCCCCTCCCCCCAACTCACCCCCCCCTCCCTCATATACCTCTCAACTCCATCCCTCCACCTCATCCTCGGTCTACCCCTCCCTCTCCCTCCCTCCACCTCACCTACATACACCCTCTTAGTCAGTCTTTCATTCTCCATTCTCTCCACATGTCCAAACCACCTCAGTGTATTTCTCCTAATCTTTTCAACCACATCCACATCTACCCCACAACGTTCCTTCACTTCTTCATTCGTCAACCTGTCCCTCCACGTCACTCCACATGCTCCTCTCAAGTAACTCATTTCCACTGCTCTCACTCTTGACTTGTTCCCCTCTTGCAAGGTCCACGCCTCGCTTCCATACGTCAGGGTAGGGATCACAATACCATCATGCAGTGACTTCTTAACTTCCATACTCACCTCCCTATTTCTCATCACTGCTTTCAGTGTACCAACAACCTTTCTTCCCTGCTGTACTCTTTCACGTACTTCATCCCCCAAAGTTCCATCCTTACTCATCACACTACCCAAGTACTTGAATGCACTCACATTCTCCATATCCTCACCATCCAACCTCACTGCACACTCTGTGACTTCATTCCTCTCAAACACCATAACTTTACTTTTGTTTACATTAACTTTCAGCTTCCTCCTCCTACACACTGTCCCAAATTCATTCACCAAACCTTGCAACTCCCATTCATCTTCACTCAACAATACTGTATCATCAGCAAACAGCAACACTGGAAGCTTCCAAATCTCACCCTTATTCATTAGGGCCACCCCCACATCCACTGCCCTACCTTGCACCTCCTTTACAACCCCATCCATATATATATTAAACAGCCATGGAGACATTACACACCCCTGTTTCAGTCCCACACTGAGATCAAAAAACTCACTCAGCTCACCATCCACTCGCACCGTAGCCCTAGGTCCCTCGTACATACTTTTCACAGCACTCAACAATTTCCCCTCCACTCCATATATTCTTAATACCTTCCACATACCTTGCCTATCTATTCTGTCATAAGCTTTCTCCAAGTCCATGAAGGCAGCATACACTTTCCTTCCCTTCTCTAGATACTTCTCCACTAAACATCTTAGAACAAATATCTGATCTACACACCCTTTTCCCTTCCTAAATCCCCCTTGTTCTTCTCCAACTAGCTCCTCTGTCATATGCCTAACCCTATCAATGAGTATTCTACCATATATTTTACCAGTCACACTAAGAAGGCAAATACCCCTATGGTTACCACATACTTCTCTCTCCCCTTTTCCTTTGTACAGAGGAACAATTATACCTGATTTCCAGTCCTCTGGAACCCTTCCCTCTTCCCAAGCCAATCTACACAACTTCCATATCCACTCCACAACAATCTCACCCCCATACCTCAGCATTTCACCACACACTCCATCAATTCCTGGGGCCTTTCCCAGCTTAATCTTCTTCATCGCTTCCACTACTTCCGACCTACTGATCTCTTCCTCCTCTCATCTCTTCTTCTCCCAGCCATTCCCTAACCACTTATACTCACACTGCTCTCACTCTCTACATTCAACACATCCTCAAAGTGCTCCTTCCATCTCCTCAATTTCTCTCTCTTCTCCACCAACAATTTATTATTCCTATCTTTCACTCCCCTACTATTTCCCCTTTCACACTGCCTTACTTTCTTTACCTCCTTCCAAAACAATTTTTTACTCTCCCTCCATTTCACACTCAGATTCCTCCCAAACTCTTCATCCACTTTCTTCTTACTCTCCTTCACCAGTCTCTTAACCTCCCTTCTCCTGCTCACATATACCTCTCTCTTCTCTCTCTCATCTTCTCCCCTACCTCTACTCGCCAACCATTCACCACATGCCTTCTTCTTTTGTTCCACAGCTCGTTTCACCTCATCATTCCACCATGCTGTCCCTTGCACACCCTTGCATCTCCTCCTCACTCCACAAACCGCCTCACATGCTGCGCTTATCTCTTCCATGAATATCTTACATACGTCTTCCACCCCTTCCATCTGCTCTAGCTCATACCTTCCCAATCTTTCTTCCACTATGCTCTTATACTCTGTCCTTTTCTCACTATCTTGCAATTTCTCCACTCTTCTCACAGGAGCTGCTTCCTCCTGTCTTCCCCTTCGTCTCCTCAACCACTTTCTTTGCAGCTCTACCTCGGCCATCACTAAGTGATGGTCCGAGACTCCATTCCCCCACCCTCTCCACACCCTTGCATCCAACACTTGTCTTCTCATTCGCTCATCCACACACACGTAGTCTATCATTGCCTTTCGTTCAACAAGTTCACCATCCATCCTCCTCATTACTCTCCATGTATACCGGTGGATCATCTTATGCCGAAAGTAGGTGTTGGCTATTGCCAACCCCTTACCAGCACAGATGTCCACCAAAGCACTACCATTCCCATCTACTTCAGCTGGCACACCCCACTGACCAACCACTCCATCCACTCGTACATTCCCAACTTTGCCATTCATGTCTCCAATCAACAGCACTCTCTCGCTCCTCTCAAACTTGTCCATACATGCTTCTACTCTCGCCCAAAACTCATCTTTCACTCTTGCCACTCGATCCTCTGTTGGAGCATACACACATACAATCGCCCATGCTTGTATACCTACTTTCATCCTTACCCATACAATCCTTGCACCCACTGTTCCATACTCTCTTATATTCTCCTTCCATTTCTTGCTTATCATCAGACATACTCCCTCTCTTGCCCTCTCATTCTCACTGACTCCCGCACATATACCTACACCGTATTCCCATTCTCTCATCCTTTCACCACTCCATTTAGTTTCAGTCAATCCACATATATCCACTTTTGCATCCTCAAGCACCTGGACAATCTCTCTCTCTTTCACTTCATCATTCACTCCTCTCACATTCCACGCCTTCAAATATTTATACTGTATATAATGGTGAGTTCTTTTTTCGCTTATGTCAGTTGATAATTAAGACCCCCTACAGTGATAATAACTAACATAAATTGGTGCCATGACCAGGATTATATCTAGTTATAAATAATAAGGGGTTGCGGGTGTGAGAGCGGAGCACTGTTTGTTGCTGTGTCGGCGATACACCATATGTTGTGTGGGGCATTCATATGTCCAGTGATTACCGCTAGATCGTCCGGTACAGTTTCCAGATGATGCTCCAGCCTTTTATGTCCGCAAGTTTGGCGTGCCTGAATGCACCAGGCATCAAAAGGGTGTTGGATGGCCTTTTGGATAGATCGTGTTGCTTTCTTGGGCAACAAGCTGCTCGTGAGGGGGTTTAGGGTTTGATCTCCAGGACTGCACAACATGCTACCTTCACGGGAGCTTGACAAAATTATTTGTCAAAATTTAAAATAGAATTTCGGCCTGTTTTATTTCATTTCATTTTATTTGGATTTTGCCCAGGAAAGACTACATTTAACTTAAAATTCTTACATTTACTGTCATCTTCTTTCACTTAATTGCCTGTCGTTAAAATGGATAAAATAAAATCTTTAAGGAGGCTTAGAGCAGGCAAAATGGGAGCAATCACTAACTGACCACTAATTTGACATAATTTACAGAACATGCAGCAACCGTTCATGGCATCAAAAGTATGAACGTGACGGTTGAGAAGATCCTCGCAAAGATAGTGTCTTACAGTCAGGAATTGTATGAATTATATCCTAATGAAGACCTGGACGAAGACGTGGTCAGTGACATGGAATATGTTATTAAGGTCAACAGACACTTGATAGAATTAGAAAGTGCTCTAGAATTACCCGCTAAGGACTCTGTAGTGCAAGAACAGGCAGAGATTCGGAAAGCAATGGAAATTAAATTACCGTCTCTGAAATTGCCAGTATTTGATGGTGATCCGATTCAGTGGCTGGGTTTTGGGGAGCTATTTGACTGCAGTGTGCACTCCCGAACAGATCTGACAGACATCCAGAAATATACATATCTTAAGGGACAGTTAAGTGGTGAAGCACTCCAAATTATTGGTGGATTCAGTTTGGTAGCAGCTAGTTATGAATCAGCGGTCACAGTTTTAAAGAATACCTACGGTCAAGAAGATCACATTAAGGCTACTCACATTGCAAAATTATGTATTTTGCCTCCTCCAGCTCACGAAATGAATGAACTAGAAGATTTTTCTGCATCCTTTCAATGTGCATTAGAATCACTACGTGCAATGGGAGTGACTGTGAGTGATATTTATGCTGTTTTTTTGCATAATAAACTCCCTAGTACACTTTCGGAAGTGATCTAACGTGAACTTAAAGGGAAGTGGTTGGATGTGGATGATTACGTTCGTTTGCTAAAGAAGTAAGTGTGTATGTAATATTGAAAGTAGGCAGAATCCCTTGGAACATTTGGGTGCGACCGCTACAGCAGCATATGCAGTGAAGCAAGTGAGACAAGCTGAACCTACGCAGAGGAATGGATGTAAATTGTGTTTTAAACCAGGACATTTTTGGGCTAAGTGTGCAAAATATAAAACAAAGAAGGCAAAATTAAAGAGAGCTAAGCAATTGAAGCTGTGTGTCGGGTGTTTGTCGGCAGATCATGGTAGTCATGGTTGTACCAAGACCTAGTGAGATACAAGGTCTGATCATTTCTGTTTAAAAATCGTACCACTCCGCGCATGACGTCAAGTGGCACCTGAGCCCGCCACTCCAGTAGGGTTAAGACGATCAGTTGGACTTAGACTTCCCTTGGGAGAAGATCCCCAGCTCCTCCTGACTTTTCACTCCAAGCTAGGCTAATGGTGTGCTGTGCAGTTTACGGGTGCACATCCTTGCAGCGTAAAAATAAGGAAAATGGAGATATACATTTATATCGTTTCCCAAAGGATGAGGAATTGAAAATAAGGTGGCTTTATCTTTGTGGCAGAATATTAATGCCAGCAATGCACGCGTCTGCAGTCTACTTTTTGAGCCCGCTGCTTGCAAGAGACACCTTCAGTATGAACTCGTGAATCTACCAGTTCCTGCCAATCTGAAGAAACTTGAGGACACTGCAGTGCCAACAATCAACATACCGAGACTGAAAGGTAATCTTGCAGCTGACTGGTTGTGCGAGTGCAGTCATTACTAGCAATAAGGGTTACAATAACTGATTGAAGAAATTATTGCCAAAATAAAATACGAGTATATTGGCAAAATAAAATACTAGTATATATATTTATGTATCGAATAATTTAAAAACGGGGCCTTTCAAAGATTGTAAGATAGTCTAGACACATTTGAAATTTTGAATGCCCGGGTCAAATCAAAACACAACCAAGTAAAATTTTAAAAGTACCTTGATTCTCTTCCTTCCCATGTTCGGGGAAAATAAGGTAAATGATGCCATTATGGTGATACATTGCAAAATATAACATATATATATATAAATATATATATATATATATAGATATATATATATTTAAAAATACATATATATCTATATATAATTATATATAAAATTTTATATATATATATATATATATATATATATATATATATATATATATATATATACCCATCCATCCATCATCTAATCCTACGTTGTCCCATGAGGAGCGTAGAAGCCCGGGGCTAGGCAAGTTGGTCCCGACATTTAAGATGAGAGTGACCAGCCTCACTCATCCCTGAGTGGCAATACATGAGCAATAAACCCCAACCACCCCTTGGATATAAACCTTCACCGGCTCAATCCGATTGGAGCGCAGTAATTACCCACTAAACCATCAGGCGCCAAAAATTGGTTTTATGGTTACCACCCAGCGTAGTAAATGATTTCCTGGTGTACAGAAAACCGTTTGGCTTGTCACTCAGTGTAGAGTCACCTACAGGCAGAAGGAAGAGAAAAGAATGAAGGAAAGAAAGACACAAGAGGGAGTGTAAAGTCACCCGCAGGCAGAAGAAAGAGGAAAGAATGAAGGAAAGAAAGACAGAAGAGGAAGGATGGAAAGAAGGATGGAGGAGAGGAAAGGGCAGACACCCGAGAGCAGCACTACATCAAGTGAGTGGATGGTTAGCGCCCCCAACTACCACAAGTGTATATATATATATATATATATATATATATATATATATATATATATATATATATATATATATATATATATATATATATATAAACACCTTCATCATCCTTAGAAAGGTGTGGTGTGATGGTGTGTGCAATGTGGTATATCTGATGCGGTATGACGGTGTGTGTAGTGTGGTATAACTGGTGTGGTGTGATTGTGTGTGTAGTGTGGTATAACTGGTGTGGTGTTGTGGTGTGTATAGTGTGGTATATCTGATGTGGTGTGATGGTGTGTGTAGTGTGGTATAACTGGTGTGGTGTGGTGGTGTGTGCAATGTGGTACATCTGATGTGGTGTGGTGGGCCGAGTAGTACGGTATATCTGATATGGTGTGGTGGTGTGTGGTATGGTGGTGTGGTATATCTGATGTGGTGTGGTGGTCTGTGTGGTGTGGTATATCTGATGTGTATATACTATATAATATACTATACAATGTGTTTGTATATATAAGTATGTACACATTTATCTGATGTGGTGTGGTGGTGTGTATCAGTATTGAAGCAATAAATTAGGAAGCATTCAGTAACAATAGTAAGATTAACACAATATAGTTATATTAAATACTGACGAGGGCGACAACATAATTTAGCAAATTGTTGTAATCTGTCGCAGTTACCCATCCACTTTACCTGTTTTCTCTGAACCCCTGAGAAATGTACCGCGGGACGTCACCAAGGTGCGCGGGGGAGCCAAAGCAATCACACCTGTTCTCTCACTCGATCTTGTGTTGTACAAATCCCAGAGTAAAGAGGCTTTCACACATTCAAGAGTTGGACGAAGAATCATTTTGAGTTGCTACTCTTGAGACACTCTGCACCCTACTCCTGACAATTCTATAGTCCTAACGACTCTTGGCACTGTCTCGGGACTCCTCGCGCACTCCTGATGTTTTTGACATGTCCAGAATTTGTCGAGAACCGCTACGATTTTTTTTTAACTCCAAGCGCGTACCGAAGGCGTTCGTGACTACTCTTCGCGACTCTTAGCGACTCACAGCTACTGTCAACGGATTCTTGGATCAAAAAACCTTTGCGAGTTGCTACGAATCGTTGTGAGTAACTAAGAGTAGCTAGGAATCGCTAGGAGTTGGTAAGTGCAGCAAGGAGTTTTCCAAGAGCAGGTAGGAGTTTCACAGGAATGCTCAAAAGTTTCTTTTTGCTCATCCACGAGTTACGAAGAAGAGCTAAGAGTTATCTATGAGTCGCTACGAATATGTCAAGAGCATGGTAAAAGTATGGTAGGAGTCACTACGAGTTTGCTGGGAGTCGGTGACCGTTGGTTTTGAGGTGCCAGATGTCTGCAGGTACTCTGTAATGATGGCCTCGCAGATCTCGGGAATGATAAGTGAGATGGTATTGTGGGCCACTCTGAAGCCATATGAAGGGGTATTGTGGCTATCTCCAGTCGCCAGATAGCGTAGAGTAGTGGCCAACCTCAACCCAGGTGACAATGACTTCCTTCAGAACGTGTCCTGCTTCTCGATACAGGAACCAGCACTTTCCAGCAGTTCCATGAACATGTCATCCACTCGAAGAAAATTCCTGAAGCTATGGGAGGCCTCTAATTTCAACTCTTCAATAAGTTGCTCATACTGGTCGTACATAGGACGCCGTAGCAGCCATAACCTGCTCCAAAGGGCTCTCCTCTTTTGCTTCTTATTCTTCTCAAGTAACAGCTTACACATCGCCACAGGGGCTTAGCGAAAGGGGGGAGGGCGGAGGAGGCGGCCACCCCCCCCCTTGAGGGTTGTGATATCGTGTGGGGCTAAAAAAAATAATAATAAATCTTTAAAAATAAAAAAATTTATCACGAGATAGATAGATAGATAGATAGATAGAGAGAGAGAGAGAGAAATCATGGTGCGTCAGCGTCATGCAGACATAATTTTGGATCAGTTCTCAGAGAAAAGCAAAAGTCTGAATCTCCTTTTATGAATGTACAGTATTGTCATGGCATCCAAAACTGCTGAGAGCATATATATGTATCCAGAACTTTTTTTTATTTTAGTTGATATAGCCGTTGTAGAGTACCAGTATGAATGAAACTATATTTATTTGTCTGAGTTCGACTGTATCGTAAGTTTTTCCTGATCAGTGTTTCCTTCTAGTTTAATTAATCCGAACTATGATTTCTTAAGCAATATCTGTCCAGAGTATGAAAACGATCAGTGCTAGAATGCTAGAGCTTTTATTGCCTGTGATCAGAGTAGAAATCAGGTGTGTGTGTGTGTGTGTGTGTGTGTGTGTGTGTGTGTGTGTGTGGAGAGAGAGAGAGAGTATAATTTTTTTCCTTAGAACATTCAATTAAAAACATTAGACAAGTCTAAGTAATTAAGCATATTTTAAAGGCTTACCCCTTTAGTTTAACCAAGTAGGCAGAATTCCAATGCATGGCACATATATAATTAAGACATGTATGGACTATGGAAGTGGTTTTTAATGTTATGTGATACTTGAGTCTTGAGGTACCAAGAGATTTGTGAAATATTTAAAATTATATTGCTTTCCATTAGAACACAATAATATGTTATTGTTATCACCTTTTGTCAGTTTAATTTTGACATTTCCAGGCTTCAACTAACTTAGCTAAGATTATTATGCACTCAAAGGCGGGGACAATGCACATGAGACTCCCAGATGCATTACTGTTCTTTTGTTCCATGAGGATCGTTAAAAATGTTTCTTTTGTCAACTAAAATCATTCTCTTGCTCTATTTTTCGTCATCTTCACTTTAATGAGTTATCACCTACTTACTGCATTACATACTTTCATAGGCCTCAGACAGCCCCCCAAAGTATTTAATTTTCAAAATTTTTCATAGGGGGCTCACAGCGCCCCCCCCCCAGACCCCCCAGCTGCAGAGGCTTGCATTGCCCACCTCCCACCACCTTTTCAAGAATCTATAGACATCTTTCTCCCATCCCCCCTTGTGAACTTTCTGGCTACGCCCCTCCATTGCCACACTGATGTCGGCCGCTTCACATGCCAAATCCACCTGCAGCTTCAGTAGTTTCAATTCGCGGGCACCTCCGGCCATGATCGTTGGGGATACATAGGTCTATGCTGAATGCAAACTCACTATTGAACGAGTAGTATATTTTTCGCCTGACACTCCTGACAGACTAGCATCAAGTTCTTGATGGTCGTAGCGCACTCGTGACTATTCTAGTGGGGGTCTTAACTACTCCTAGCTACCCTTAGCTACTCATGGCTACTCGTAGACCTTTACGGACCATCTGGTTCGGCAGTGCGTAGTGACTCTTAGTTACTCATAGCGCCGCCCAAAGGAACTGGTGGCAATGCGTAAATTATGCGTAGGTACTTGTAGCGGCCACTTGATGTACTCCTAGATTGCTGGATTCTTGGCCAAACTGACAAGAATCCGTGAGGAGTTTGAACTCTTGGCGACTCTTCATCCGACTCCTGAATGTGTGAAAGCCCCTTAAGGCCATGCCGACATTGCCAGCAGAAACACTACAACTATTTGTGTCCGACTTCTCGTTCTGAACCCCATGAACAAACAGTAACCCAAGAACCAACAGTGACAATGGCTGTGGCTTCGAGTCGTAATGCAGTGTTGTTGCCAACGATTCAGATTCCACTGGTTGCTCAAACAGGCCAGGAGAACAAGGTTAGGGCTTTATTAGATCAATGCTTACAACGTACCTTTGTTCTAAGATCAAGTTTAGTGAACAAGATGAGAAAGGAACGTTTACAACTGCAAGGATTTACTGGCTCTATGGGAAGTGATGAGTATGATGTAGTGGAGTTGTTTTACTGCCATCGTAGAAAAGTGCGCAAGTTGAGGGCGGTGGTTGTAGACGAACTACCTAACTATAAACCAGGGAAAGGGCTGCAACATAATGTGCTGGATCTGAAGGCTCGGGGCTACAAGTTAGCAGATCCAAGTGTCACCAGTGGGGATATGGTCGAGCTGCTGATTGGGGCTGACTTTTATTCTCACTTTGTACACACTAGCTATATCAGGGAAAGAGGCATAATTTTGTTACCCAGAATTTATGGTTATACACTGAGTGGCACTTATCGGTCAGAAGAAGAAGGTATTCATGTAGAGCTGGTAACTGTTCTGAAACTGGCAGTAGATCCGATAATGGAATTAGCAAATATTGATGGCAGGAATACTACTCCAGGAATTAAGGATCTGACAGCTCTGTAGGACTTAGATCACATAGGTATTAGTCCCAAAGAGACCAATAAGAAGGGAGCGAAGGTATTAGGTAACTTCTATGAAACGGTGCAATATTCAGAAGAACAGGGACAATATGTTGTGGAGTTACCGTGGAAAGAAAACGTTGATAAGTTACTTGAAAATTTTAAGTTAGCCTTGGGCAGATTAAGAGGTTTGCAGCGTAAATTCATGAAGGATCTCAACTATTGCAAACAGTATAGTAAAGTCATCCAGGATCAGCTAGAAAGAGCATTCATAGAAAAGGTGGAGGACAAGAGTCTGGTAGGCCATCCTGTACAGTATCTAGCTCATCATGGTGTCACTAAAGATAGTGTAATGCTAGGTGAAAAAGGCCCAACTCCTCGGTCCTAGAACACCTAACGTGTAGCGGGGTCCTTTTTCGAGACAGGGGCTTAGTGCAATAAAGAGAGGTAGGACACAAAAACTCCAGGCAATAAACTTTACACATATATTACTACAGTCAGACACAGGACAAAAACAGCAGATAGTACAACACACTATAATGGATAATAAAACCTTAACTAGATAATCAGTATCTCACAGGATACTAGCTTAACAGATGCTGATGCTAACACTCTAGGTTTAGTGCACAGGTTTACTTGGAACACAGGGTCGCGGTGCACGTGGGAGAGTAGGAGTGGGTCTCACACGGGGGGGGGGGCAGGGGTGACGCGCGGAGGGTCTGATTATAGTTATAGTAATATTAGGAAGGAATTGATGTTACGGATTCTGACTTAGTATTTTCTGGTAGCAAGAGGATTTTGATCACTGATTATATTGTTAGTCCAGGTTCTTACATACACACCGATTGCTGAGAGGAGATTTATGAAGCGAGGGTGGAAGGCACTGAGAGTCTCGTTATGTTTATGGTAATACAAGCGGGAGGGTATTATTAACATTTTCTCTTCACTATTTCCTGGTAGCAAAAGACGTTTGGATATTTTACCAAGGAGAATTCTCTCGTGTTGGGAGTCTTACTGACTTTATACAAGGGCGTCACTCGTGAGTCTGATTCACCAGAACTTAGTTTCTGCACTCGTCCTTATTAATCAGCCCCGTGATAACGCGTATTCTCCTGCTATCTTCTCTTGAACACTTGCCCCGTTATTCAACATATACTACGTCACTGTACCACTGTTACACTAACTTTAGGACAACATCACACTTAACATAAGTCACTTATACGGTGAAGGCGGTGGGTGGACACACTGGCAACAATTCTGCCGGAACAGGGGCGCCGCCAGGGGAGGGCGTGCTGAGAGGGCAGGGACCGACTCACAGGGTCATCTTCTCTCGTCTGGGGCTGCAGGTGGCAAAGGGGCCCGTATTCTCCGGGCTGGGTACAGGGGTGTGGCCCTCAGGGCTGGGGCCAACCAGGTCCAAAAATCTCTGGCTCAGGTCTCGGCCAGAGGTGGAGGTCTTCCGCCGTCAGGGTGTGGGGAGATCTCGCCTGGGCGTCCTAGGGAGGGCCTGGAGTACCCGAGGACTGCGGCCCCCAGAGTCAAGGGGCCCTGTCAGGGAGGGGCTGCGGCACCGACCTGAATCAGAGTCCGTCAGGTGGGTCTTCTCCAGGGCCAGGCATAGGAAGCAGAGGCCGGGGGAGGCTGTAGGGCCTCTCTGGGGTCCTTCTGCGTCGGGAGTCCGGGCACTCATCTCATGCTGGGGCGGTAACACTGCTCTCACCTCTCTCTGGCCATGGGGCACGGCTACTGGCCGTGGCCTGAGTGGGGGAATCAGCGCACCTCTGGACACCTTCAGAGCAGCTATTGGCCGTCTGACAAAGGCGGGAGCGGCCAAAGGCCGTCTCCTTCTGCCGGAAGGAGCGGCTACGGGCCAACTCGGGGGCAGCACCTTCAGAGCAGCTATCGGCCGTTTGACGAAGGCGGGAGCGGCCACAGGCAGTCTCCTTCTGCCGGAGGGAGGAGCAGCTACAAGCCGACTTTGGGGCAGCACCTTCTGTGCTGCCATCGGCCGTCTGTCGAAGGCGGGAGCAGCCGCAGGCCGTCTCCTTCTGCCGGAGGGAGAAGCGGCTACATGCCGACTTGGGGGCAGCACCTTCGGAGCGGCTATCGGCCGTCTGATGAAGGCAGGAGCGGCCACAGGCCGTCTCCTTCTGGTGGAGGGAGGAGTGGCTACAGGCCGACTCGGAGGCAGCACCTTCGGAGTGGCTATCGGCCGTCTGACGAAGGCGGGAGCAGCCACAGGCCGTCTCCTTCTGTCAGAGGGAGGAGCGGCTATAGGCCGTCTCCTGCAGGAGGGGGTGTAGGGCGGCTACAGGCCGTCCCTGGAAGAACACCTTCTGACGAAGGCGGGAGCGGCTATCGGCCATCTCCTGATTACCCTCAGGTCGGTGAGACACCGATTCCCTTACGAGGGGCGGGTGAATATCGGCCGTTCCAAAGGAGACGACACCTTCAGAGAGGCTAGAGGCACACTCCTGTTGAAGGCGGGAGTGGCTACAGGCCAACTGCTGAGGGGCGCTGTTTGGAGCTGGATAGGCAGCTCCACCCCGTTCTGATCTGGCGGTACCTCTCCCTGAAGGTAGTGTTGAATTCCTGTTAGGGCAACGGTGAGGAGGCTGAGTGTCATAGGGGCGCACAGCCCGGGCTGACTTGTACCGTTGTCGCACTGCATCCTGCGGTTCGGCTGCAGCTCCTCTGTGGGGTCCGGGTGAGGGTGTCGGTGAGTTTCCGGGGGCACTATGCTGTAGCCCATGCATGTTACCTGTTGGGGAGTTCCTGGGGGCACTATGCTGTAGCTCACACATTTTAGATAGCTTATCAACACCAATTAGAGTAGTGTTTGATTGTTCAGCTAGAGAGCATGAGAAGGTTTATAGTCTGAATGACTTTATACATGCAGGCCCATCTTTGGTTAATGACCTCACACAGATATTGTTGTGCCTTCAGTGTCATCGTTTTGCCTGGGTGAGTGACATCGAGAAGGCATTTCTTATGGTGGGGTTATTTGAAAAGGTTAGGGATGCCACTAGATTTCATTGGCCTGTTGAACCTTTAAATATAAATAGCCCTTACTTGATATATAGGTTCAAGGCAGTGTTGTTTGGAGCCACTTGTTCCTAATTCCTCTTGAATGCCACCATACAAAAACATTTATCAGTGGTTCAGGAGGATAAGGCCTTGACTGATAAATTAAGGAAAGGGCTGTATATTGACAATTTGCAAAGAACAGAAGATGAGGATGCTTTACAACAACTGTGTTGGAATGCCTTGAGAGTATTTTCAAGTGCCAATTTGTCCTTAAGAGAGTGGGTAACAAACACTGTGAAATTGTGGAAAATACTCCACCTTAAGGGATTGTCTTCTGAAGTTCAGAACAAGCTGAAGGTACTTGGCATTAATTGGCTAACTGGCAAGGATGTGTTGCAGGTGAAGGACACGAAAGAAGACCCACAGTACTGACAAACCGTGAGGTGTTGAGCATAACTGCAGGTGTGTTTGACCCTCTGGGAGTATTATTGCCGGCGACCATCCGTGCAAGAAAATTTGTACAAGATCTTTGGCGTATTGAATGTGGGTGGGATGTTCTCATACCAGAAGATATGAAGGCTGAATGGCAGGGGATAGATGAGGATATGATTAACAGTACCAATATTGCATTTCCCCGCCAAGTCACGTTGCATCTATTTAGTGACACAAACGCCACTGCTTATGGTGTAGCAGCCTACTTAGTCAGTGAGGGAAGTAGTAGATTAGCTATGGCAAAGGCCAAAGTAGCACCCATTAAACCTCTCACTATACCAAAATTAGAACTGAATGCTGTCATGCTAGCAGCTCGTCTTGCCAAGTATATTTATGAGGCCTATGCGGTCGAGTTAAGCATAGAGAACATATACCTCTGGATGGATAGCCAGATAACCCTATACTGGTTGTCTTGTAAAAAACTGTTGCCTATATATGTTCAGAACAGAATTGATGAAATAAAGGCATTAGTCCCTAATGCTGAATTTCGTTATGTGTCAACAAAGGACAACCCCAGTGATATGATTTCCAGAGGGACGTCACATGCGTCCTTAATAGGTTCCTCTTTGTGGTGGGGAGGGCCCATATGGCTACCTCACCAAAATAGGTGGCTGGAAAATGGTCCATCTGAGGAAGTTGGGGATGTCACTGCAGGTTGTCTCCTTGAAGAGACCCTGTCATTGCCAGTATCAGTAACCCTTCCTGCCATATTGAATTGGGACCGATATGGTTCTTATGTGAAGACAAGGCATGTGATGGCATGGGTATTAAGATTTATCAAGACACTGAAAGATAGGAGACAAAGAACACATGAGGCTATGCCGGCTTATTTGACAGTGCTGGAATTAAGGACAGCAGAATCAGTAATGATAAGTTAGCTCAAATGGAAGAGTACCCTGAGGATTACCATTATTTATCCACTGGAAAGGGCACACCAAGTAATGTTGTGAAGCAGTTAGGCCTCTATATGGAAGGTGGGCTATTGCGTTGTAAGAGTAGGTTACAACTGTCGGACTTAAAGGATGAAACAACGTACCCTATCCTAATACCTAGTAAACATACCGGTAGGTTAGCGGCTCTCCTTTCTAAATACTGCCACAAGGTATGTAGCCATAGTGGAGTAAGTTATGTTGTAAGTTACATAAGACAAAGATTTTGGATTCCTAGGATCAGACAAGTTGTAATGAAGGTTTTAAGAAAATGTATAACTTGTAAAAGGTTACAAGGTGCCCCATATAGTGCTGTTCAGGCTCCGCCATTACCGTACTTTAGGGTTCAGGAAGTGAATTCATTTCAAGTAACAGGAGTGGACTATACAGGTGCTCTACCTATTAAAGAAAAGGGTACTGTAGGAAAATTATATGTAGTCTTGTTTACCTATGCAGTTACTAGGGCAATACATTGAGATGGTGTCGAACCTCTCCTGTGAGTCCTTCATTAATGCCTTCCGTCGGTTCTGTAGCAGGAGAGGCTTCCCTGAACTCATAATTAGTGATAATGCCACTACATTTATAAGTGGAGCCAGTGTACTGAAGGAGTTGAAAAAATGATCCAAGGTTACAGAATGAATTGGTAAAGGTAAATTGTGAGTGGCGGTTCATACTGACCAGGGCGCCATGGTTCGGTGCCGTCTGGGAAAGTGATAGGTATCCTAAAGGCTGGTCTGAGAAAGGTATTGGGTCGAGCTCCAGTAACCCGTGAAGAACTGAATGCTGTATTATTGGAACTTAAGGCCACAGTCAACGACCGTCCACTTGGATATAAACTACATACGGTGACCTTGAAGATCCACTCCCTATTATTTCTTCACAACTTATTAATGGGAGGCCTCTTAGACAGTTCCCGAAACAGGAAGTCAGGGATGATGATCTCATGGACATCACCTGGCGGACTAATTCGGAAATAAACCAACATCTCCTGCACGTGACAAAGATCTCACGAGATCTGTGGAGGAGATGGACCACTGACTACCTAGTATCTCTCAGGAAGCAACATCGTCAACTGATATGCAAGAAAGGGAAGGCATCGCCTCAAGTTGGGGACGTCATGCTGATACACGACGATGGGCCTCGACTTCTCTGGCGACTAGGTCAAATCACTGAACTATTACGTGGTCCTGATCAAGAATGTAGGGTAGTACAGCTAAGGACAAGCTCCGGTTTGACCACAAGACCGGTGGTTAAGCTGTATCCACTAGAAATTGATCTAGAAGTGAAAGAAGATGATAGACAAACCGGTGCTACCCAACACCTCCCTACACCCATAAATGACAGATGTGAAGCCACTTTGAGGACGTCACGTCGGACCACCCTCGGTTCCTCCCAACTATGGTGTACCCTGATTGGGACGGGACAGTTGTAAATATTGTATATATTTTGGGTGGGGGAGTTTGTCGTGGATTTCGGGTTTGAATTTCCCTCCCACGACAGCATATTTCTTGTAAATAAATTCTTGTATTGCATAATTTGGGTAAAGTATTTATCACTGGAGATAAATCTCGTCATGGAGAAAACAACATACTTAGTTATACATTCAGTAATGCTAAGTTTCATTTAATTTACTTCACGCACGAAGCTGCTCGAAGCTGCTGTTTTCTTCCTGCTACCAGAGAGTTTAGTTCTCTCGTTGCCACCAGACAGTTTAGTTCTCTTCCTGCAACTGGACAGTAAACAGCAATCAGCCATCATTCTGCACTTAATACATCAACACTACAGTTAAGTACTCAACATATTTATTTTAGGCCTTCAAATATTTATACTGAGTACTGATCAAAACACCATCCACATACTGTATATAACGGTGAGTTGTTGTTCTGCTTTATGTTAGTTGATAATTAAGACCCCATACAGTGATAATAACTAACAATACTTCTGCTGCCCTAGCTTGGCATCTACTTCCTCCTCAAGCTGTTGCTGTTCTTCCTTCATTTCCTCCAAGAAAGCATCCAGCTGTCCTTGCATCCGCAGTTGTAATTCCCTCTGTTGCTCCACTGATGCCTCTTGAAGTTGCTCATATCGTCCTTTTTGTTCTTCACGTTGTGCCTCTAGCTGTTCCCTATGTGCCCTCAATATTGCAGTTCATGCCTGTAATAGTTCTTTGAGTTCTTTCTGTCCTCCAATCAGTGCCTGTAGTTTTTTTTTTTTTTATGCAAGGAAGAAGGAACCAAAGGCCAAGAACCCGCAATAACAGTTCCCTCCAAGAGAAAAACAAAATACAATAGAGAGCCAAATTCAAGATCCGATCATTTCGAGATGCCTGGACACACTGCGTTTGAAAGACTGGAGATCATAGGCAGCAGGAAATACAGACAGAGGGAGACAGTTCCAGAGTTGATCTGTTGCATAAATGAAGGACTGGGAGTAACGGTTAACTCTTGCATTAGAGAGTTGGACAGAAAAGGGATGAGAGTTTGCTGCTAGACGGGTGCCATGCGCCCGTCGTAGAGGTGGAGGAATGCATGCAGACAGATCAGAGGAGCAGTGACCATTAAAGTATCGATAGAAAAGAGATAAAGATGCAACAGTGCGGCGAAGAGACAGAGGTTGAAGGGAGTCAGTAAGAGGAGAGTTAATGAGACGAAAAGCCTTTGACTCCACCCTGTTGAGAAGAGCTGTATGTGGGAAGCCTCCCCACACATGAGAGTTGTACTCCACACAGGGGCAGATAAAACCCCTGTATAGAGTCAACAATTGTGCAGGGGTACAGAATGAATGCAGTCGGCTTAGCACACCCAATCTCTTGGAAGCAGATTTTACAAGATGTAATATGATCTTTCCAAGATAAGTCCCGAGTAATTGAAACCCCAAGCATGTTCAAGGATGATGCAGGATTAAGCTGAATATTATTAAACATTAGTGGGTACACCTGTGGAAGATTTTTTCGGGTTGATAGGTGTAACAACTGAGTCTTAGATGCTTTAAAAACAACCATATTATTTTTACCCCGGTCAGAGATACGAGCCAAGTCAGACATTAGGTGTGCCATAGCCTCATCCCTTGTTTGTTGAAGTAACTGCTGAGATGGACGTTGTGGGAACCGAATGGAAAGGTGAAGGGTAGAGTCATCAGTGTATGAGTGGATAGGGTTAGATGTACAGCTTAGAAGGTCATTGATGCATAAAAGGAAGAGAGTTGGTGATAGGACAGAGCCCTGAGGAACCCACTGTTGATAGATCTAGAAGAACGATGGCCGTCTACAACAGCGGCTATAAAACGACCAGAAAGGAAGCTAGAGATGAAGGCATAGATAGAAGGATAGAATCCGTAAGAGGGCAGTTTGGAAATTAAAGATTTATGCCAGACTCGATCGAAAGCCTTTGAGATGTCAAGTGCAATGGCAAAGCTTTCGCCAAAGTCCCGAAAGGAGGATGACCAGGAGTCTGAAAGGTAGGTGAGAAGATCGCCAGTGGAGCGTCCCTGACGGAACCTGTACTGATGATCAGAAAGAAGGTTGTGATAGAAAAGTTGTCTTACCTTTTTTCTGTTGAGAATTGACTCGAAAACTTTTGAAATGTAGGACGTTAAAGCAATTGGACGATAGTTGGAGGATTGGGAATGGTCACCCTTCTTTGGGACTGGCTGAATGGGAACAAATTTCCAGCAAGAAGGAAAGGTACAAGTTGACAGACAAAGGCGAAATAGTTTGCCTTGACAGGGTGTAAGCACAGAAGCACAGTTCTTGAGAACAACAGGAGGGACTCCATCAAGCCCATATGCCTTGTTAGTATTGAGGCCAGTGATGGCTGAAAATACATCAGATGACGAAATTTTAATGTCAGCCATGAGGAAGTCAGAGGGGGGAAGTGATGGAGGAACAGCACCAGAATCGTCTAAGGTGGAATTGGAGGAGAAAGTCTGTGCGAAGAGATCTGCTTTATTAGTAGAAGAAATAGCTACAGAGCCATCAGAGTAGAAAAGAGGAGGGAAGGATGATGAGGTAAAGTTGTTAGAAAGGTTTTTGGCAAGGTGCCAGAAGGAGCGGGAAGAATTCGAGTTGGGGAGCTGAGAGGATTTAGTACGGATGAAATTATTTTTAGCAGTGCAAAGAACAGACTTAGCACGATTCCGGGCAGAAACATAAAGACGATGTGATTCAGGGGTGGGTTGGCTCCGGTACCTTTTGTAGGCCCTCTCCTTGTTGCGGACAGCATTAAAACAAACGTGATTAAACCAAGGCTTTCTTGCGTTTGACAAAGGATACGAGAAAGGAATGTATGCTTCCATGCCCGAGAGAATAACCTCCATAATGCGCAAGGCACACTCAGATGGCTCTCGGCCATGGAAGCAATAATCATTCCAGGGAAAATCAAAGAAGTACTGCATGAGGGCCTCCCAATCCGCGGCTCCAAAATGCCACAGACGACGTTTCCCTGGAGGGTCCACAGGCCGTACCGGAGTGATAGGACAGGTTAAGGTGATGAGGTTGTGATCGGAGGAGCCCAATGGAGAGAAAAGATTAACAGTGTAAGCAGAAGGATTAGTTGTAAGGAAGAGGTCAAGTATGTTGGAGCTCTATCCAAGGCGGTCTGGGATACGGGTAGGGTGCTGTACAAGCTGCTCTAGGTCATTAAGGTTAGAAAAGATGTAGGCTTGTTCACCAAGTGGATCAGTGAAAGGAGAGAAGAGCCAAAGGGGGTGGTGAACATTGAAATCTCCTAAAATGGAGATTTCAGAGAAAGGAGAAATGGATAGAATGTGTTCCATCGTAGAAGTAAGATAGTCGAAGAATTTTTTATAGTCAGTAGAATTAGGGGATAAGTAAACAGCACAGATATATTTAGTCAAAGAATGACAGGAAAGCCGAAGCCAGAGTGTAGAGAATTCAGAAGAATCGAGTTCAGGAACACGAGAGCAAGATAAGTCGTTGCGTACATATACACAACAGCCACCTTTGGCTTTGAAATGAGTATAGAGAAAGTAGGAGGATACAGAAAAGGGTTTGTTGTCAGTTGCCTCAGACAGCTGAGTCTCAGTTAGAAAGGGAAGGTGAGGTTTAGAGGAGGAGAGGTGGTGCACAACAAAACGAAAATTAGAGGAAAGGGCGCGAATGTTGCAGAAATGAAGAAGAAGCGAGTCAGACAGTGGTTCCAGGCAGCTCAAGTCATCACCGTGAGAGGGGCGGAAGGTGGGGGCATTTATGATCCCCCCCCCTTGGGGACTCCGAGGCTGAGTGTTGAGAAGCCATGATTTTTTTGAATTTTGGAAAAGGAAGTGTAGTGTGTACTGTGCATATAGTTTGGTGTAGATAGAGAAATTTGTATTGGAGAGCATGCTGGCCTACTCTCTGTGCAGGCCAATGACACCTCGTCTTCCTGCCCAGCTCGGGATCTTGTCTGCACACCCTCTTGCTCCATGTCAAAGGTTAGACTCACTGCAGCCCTAAATAATCCACATTCCTGACACCAGTGTTATGTCCCCATCCCACACTGCCACAGGCTCCAACAGCAGTAGTTCAGTATAGGAAGGGCGTTGCCCAGTGAGTTGTTCTTCCTATGGTCAGCCTTTCGGTGTACAGCACACAAGATTAGCTGAGGCGAAAATAAACACTGGCTTCTTAAAGTTCACTGTCTATTTTCTAAATAATTACACGTAATGCTTGACAACTTCACTTCACTATTCTTACTAGCACTGGAGCTATACAAACTTTTCTAACTGCCGTTACACTTAATGCCTGACAACACTTCCCTGTTATTACACTTAATGCCTGACAACACTGCGCTGTTATTACACTTGATGCCTGACGACACTTCACTGTTATCACTCAAGTACAGAAAATATACATACTGCACTGCACTGACACTTAAACTGAACTGAAAACTGACTTAACTTGAAATAGTCTCTTCCCCATTCTTATATAAGCTTGCATTACTCGGGAAACTTCTAGCACAAACTCGATGGGGTAATAGCTAACAGTTACCATTTAGAAGACATCAAAACATGCCAGAGTTTTCCTACATTACATAACACTGTAAATTATTTAGCATCCAGACTTAGAGTAAATTACATAATTTAACAAGCAATCACATAAATAAAACATTATAGAGAAAAATAGCACAAAAATTAATGCATAACTTACGAAACAACTACGCTCACAAACAGCAGGCCTAAGTCTACTAATACTGTCGGTTGACTTTCCCTCAGTGTGCAGGGAGGCGTGGCTTGTGTGTGACGTCAGTCGGCTTAAGTAACAGAAAATGTATAAAAGGGCAGACCCAAATTAAACATTTATAAGGGAAAACGAAGAAGGGGAAGACGTGCGGACTCGTTTAACCGTATAACATAGCAGTAGGTTCCCTGACACCCCTACGCCTTCCCTTACACCCCCATACCTTCCCTCACGCATTTCAGTCCCTTCCCTCAGTTCGGACTGAAAATGTTTCATGATCTGGAGAGTGCAGCATACATCCACTCACCACCACGGTCAGGCGTCAGCTGAACTTTGGTTTTGTGCCAGCTGACGTCACTCCGATGCTCCGCCCACTGCGCCAGCTTGAACCCTTTTTAGATGGAAGTGATCCGACTTGGTATTAGTAGACTTAGCAGCAGGCAAACTGGCAAATCTGACTCATACCGGTACCGGAACTAGCTACCGTAAACATCGGGAAACCCCGAGATGCTTCTCGAGCACCTAACTAGCAAATCTCGCTTCTTAACAATATAATTTCTGCTTACTTACCTATTACTGCACAATATAAAATGTATGTAAAACAGGCAAAATTAACATGATTCATTTTATTCTAGTAAATACGGTAATAATTCTCCTTTTCATTTTTTACAGAACTTTGAAAATATTTTAAACTAAATATCCACTTCCCTGCTAAGATTAAAATCGTTTTCCTACATTCCAGGAACACACACACACACACAAATAAAAATAAAACCTAACTGACCTGGAAATCGAAGTTGGTAAGCTGTTCTAATGGAAGCTTGATCCATGGTCTTCGCGAGCCTCTCTAAACGTGGCTCAGACCATGCATTTTTTTTTTTTTTTTTTTTTTTTTTTTTAGCTTGCCACATTTAGAAGATCTTTATGACGTTAGTTGAGTAGAACACTGATAGTTACTCATTAAAAAAACTGTGTGTGTGTGTGTGTGTGTGTGTGTGTGTGTGTGTAATATATATAAAAACGGGTCTTAGTGAGCTTCGTTGCCCACATATCATGGTACAGTTCTTTGTAAGAAGGCGAAGAGCTGACTATTTCTACAGACTTTTTTTTTTTTTAATACTCATTAAGAAAGGAAACATTGCAGCTTACTGTAAACAACAATTTCTCAGTGTAATGTACGAGCAAAATAACTTTACAAAAGAGGATACACAAGTGGAGTAGGTTTAATTCCACTGCACGCGAAAAATCTCCAATGGTTGACCGACTGTGACCTGAGTCAGGTATACCGTAATTCAGGTTTGGCGGTTTACTTGACCCGTAACAACTGCATTACCATAACACCCAAGTACAAAGTTGTCCAGCTTTGTCGTACTATCATTTAATACCTTCAAATTATCCAGCAGTTTGGTTTGCTGTGTTTGTAGTGCTGGTTTTCAGTAGAAATTCATTAGACAGAACCTGGCAGCATCGTAGGTTCGGGAACTGAACACGTATGATATTTTGATGGCTTACGGGCCCCATGAAAAATTCTTAGCGACCCCAAGGTTGGGAACCATTAGGCCAAAGTGTGCTGCATGCCCTCTTAGAATGAAAAGCATGCAAGCTGTGTGTTGAGAAGTATCAGAGAGAGAACGTGGAATGGGGCATTGAGCCATATTTCTAGTAAGTTTCGGATGCTTCATAACGCCTGTTCCTCAACAGTTCACACTGCACATCATACTCCAACACTCCTCGGTTCCCGTGACTCATTTCCAGGTAAAATTATCTGGCATTAGGTGGAATAATTATTAGAGTTGTCCAGAGGTTGAGAAGGATAAAAAGATCCTGTTGTGTGATACTAATGTAAAATGTGTCGGAAAAAGATATACCTAACATACAAAATAGCCAAATAAAGATGAAAAATAAATCGGTAAGGCAGAGGCACTACAAAGTCTCTTACGTCATCGAGAATAAGACTTAATTTTCCCTCTGGTAACCCCTTCAGTTCGAGGACAGTTTTTATTGGTGGATTGTTGCTGTTTTCGGACGATTTTCTTCAGCTTAGGAAAGGTCTGTGTTACTGAAGGGGTTAATAAAGCTGTGTTTAACCTCTCCTGTTCGAAAGGTGTGTGCTTAGCTGAATGACGTATCTCATTACTTTATTCTTCCGATTTTTTTGTTTAGGGAAAGCCTTTCTTACTGAGGGCTTAACGAAGGCCGTATTGAACCCCCCGAACCCGAAAGGTATGTCCTCGTGCTGAATAAGACAGTCTAGTGGTTGCAAGATTAAAATGAAAAATTCACTACAATGATGGGGTTTACTTACGCCTTTCACCACAATCCTTGTATCTCTTTCCCTCACCGCTTCATCCATGAATGGCCTGAATAACTCTTCATTCACTACACATGGCTAACGTATTCTCTGTGATAACAGTGAAATATTTTCTAGATTATTTTCTTTATGTCTAGAAAGTTTGATGAAACTAGGTACACGCTTTTCGTATAAATTTCAATAACCCCTCAACAATGGTTTTTTTTTTTTTTTCGTAGCATGAACAAAGCCGCCTGACAGTAAACCTGAGTAAGCTAAGAAATGTCACCTAATTCAGGGGATTAACCACTTTACTTTAATGTGTATTTCTAATGTCGTTCTAGCTCCCACGGGCAAGTTGGTTTAACTTTGAGGAAACCTATGGTAGTGGAGGAGGTCAGAATCAGCCAATATTACAGTCCTCAGCTGCGGAAAGCCCCTGCAAAGCTAAATCAGATAGTTGAGTGACAGAATGAATAGGTAGAAATATACGTCAACAAAGCGAAAGGGGTTTACATAAACCCCCTTTGACCGGAATCTATTCATCTTGCTCGTCTTTCGTGGACACCCACGGATGGCTTGATAAAACCTTTCACTGCTTTCCAAATCATTCCCAACCACAAATATCAGCAATACCGGCCACTTCGTATCTCCTTCCGCTGTTTTATATTCCCTTTACAAATCCAGATTGTTGACGTAACTCCTAGGTTCATCAGAATGTGAACTCAGCGGACTGCAGGGTAAAGTTGCCCCCATCCTGTAGTTCACCATCCTTCTTTAGGTGACTATGCAGGAAATTGAGGGATATTTGTATAACCGAGTAGCGGATCCAACGGGTTATATTGGTGCCATCACGTGAAGGCGACCCTCTTCAGCGTCTCTGTCGTTACAATCCTCAATCGGTCCTCCTTGCCGTTGACTGGTCCCATAAAGGCTATGTATAGGTCTCCCTCTTGTCAAATACCATCCAATCACCTGGTATCACAGTTTGGAACCTGGATGTAAACCGATTGCTGCGAGTCATGTTATAGGAAAATAATAACACTATGTAGAAATTAGTTTGGTAAAAATGACCCCTGTGGAATTTATAGCATTTTTTTTTTTTTTTAAGTACCGTTATTATTTGTATGTTTTGCTCAAGCCAAGCACTTAAACGGAACGTAGGTCCAGTTTCTAGATTTTCCTTTATATTCCACGTATAATTAGCCGTACAGTCTGGAAAAAGGACGTTTGTTTAACCTGAAGAGAATCCCAAACTCTTTTCAGCTGAGATGATGGCCAAGTGTAGCTAAATGAGTGTTGATCTGACCAGTAACCAGGGCAAGTAATTCAGACCTCATAGGTATGGTATAGATACAATTCATCGATTTTCATGCAACCACTTCATATACAGGTTCCGAGAGTTGCCCAGTTCCGCCAGATGAAAACAAGCGGACTATACAATACCCACCAATGTATCTCACTGGCTCGTATGGTCTCCGGTTAACGAAGCTCCCTAACACCTCTTCCTTCGCGATTTATTTCTAGCTATGGTTAGTATATGTCAACTTGTATGTTATTTATGCTGTGTATGGTGATATTTGAATGATTTAAACAGAAGAGGAGAATAACGGGTCACAAGCAAAATAAATCGCTTGGGAAGAGGTGTTAGGGAGCTTCTGCGGCGGACGAGAATACGGGCCACTGGTCATACTCGTTACATTTATGCCTTTAAAATTTGCCCCCACTGCCTTTACCTCGATGCATTGGCACGATGCGCGTGTTGTTTTTGTCGGCCTCTCAATCGACTGTTTATGTTTCACGCTGTACTGGTTTGTTGCCAGAATACAGTATTTTGGTTATATTGTTTTCGTTAGGCAGTTAAGATTACACTATTCTGACTACACTTTATGTTACGTTGTTGCCGAGGTGTTTTTGTTTCACTGTTTTTGTTACCTGATACTGGTTACATTGTTGTTGGGCTGTTTTTGCCTAGCTGTTGTTACACCAGGCACACCATTCTTTCCCACCATTACTAGGCTTCTTTGTATACTGTTTTGTTGCACCATTGTTGGACTGCTTTTATTACTGGTTTTGTTACACTGCTGTTGGATTGTTTTATTTTGCTGTTGCTGGGTTGTTCTTGTTGCTTTGTTATATACAGCTGGAATATTTTTGTTACATGGTTTTTGTTATACTGTTGTTGCACTGCTTTTCTTACACCTGCTAAACCGCTATGTCGCACTGTTGTTGAGCTGCTTTTGTTGAACTTGTCGGACTCTGTTGAACTACTGGTACAGTGTTTTCCTTGCACTGTTGTCTGGCTCCATACACTGTCGCCAACCTATTTTTGCTACACTGTTGGCCGACTATGGATCATACTGTTGTTGGGTTATTTTTGTTGCACTGTTACCACTACCCTTATTTGTTAAACTGTTTCCAAACTGTTACATTGTTGCCAGACTGTTTAAAGCTGTTGCAAGACTTTAGCTTTGTTATTTTTTTTTTATACTGTACTGTTATTTTTTTTTGTTTAAGTACAATACTTGCGCTTCTGTTTCTCTGAACCGTCACTATTTCTGATGCCCCGTTACTGCAGTTTGTTAGACAGTTGTCGTTTCTGTTGTTTGCATTGGTCTTCCACTCTTAATCTACTGCTGTCGTTGCAGTTCCTGTAGTGTCTTTGCATTTCACTTCCGTGTGACCTTACCGAAGTTGTTTCCGCTGGACCGTTTGTGTACGTAACGTATTCCATTGTTTTCACTTCAGTATTTTACTTCGGTACTCTCTTTTTCTTGTCAGTATGTCACTTCGGTACTCCCTTTTTCGTTTCAGCATTTCACTTCGGTATTCCATTTTTCACCTAAGTTCCTTTGTCCTTCCATTGTTTTCGCACTCAATTATTTTTTTCATTACTGTTTCCGTGTCCTTCCAAAGTCCATAGTACTTATTATTTTTTTTTTTCCACTGCTGTTCCTCTGCCCTTCCAGTGTATTCATTGTATTTTTTGTTTCACTGCAGTTTTCCTCTACTTCCATAACCTTCTGTACACATTTTCACTACAGTTTCCTCATCATTCCACTGTCTTCAACCTTCATTTTTCACAACTATTCCTTTATCTTTCAACTGTCTTTAGTACATATTTCCAGTCAATATCACTGTCCTTCCATTGTCTTCATTACTCTTTATATCATTACTGCTTCATTGTTCTTCAATTTCTTTAAACAATTTTTTTTAAAACTAAAGGTACATAGCCAACCTCCCAAATTGAGGGAGAAAAACTATTGAGGGAGAAAAACAACTCTACTAAATCGACTGAGAGCTTCGGACTGTTTGGATGAAAAAAAAAATAAAATAAACAAACCAGACAAAACAAAACACTGGGTGAAAGGGATTGGCGGTTCTGGTGTTTGGTATGACGATGGCTGCTTTTTTGTTACTTCAGAATTTTTGTTTCACTGTTCTGACTGTTTTATTAGACTTTTTTTGTACTTTTTACTATTATTTCTCTGTACTAACCGTCACTGTCTCTTATTCACCGTTTCTGTTGTTCATTGGCTGTTGTTTTTTACTCAATAGTTTTCACTCTTGCTTCATTTTTCTTCCCCTTTCCATAAGACATGTTACTTCTGTATCACTCTTCTTTCATTTTTCTTCATACTCGTTTCACTATTCATTTCAGTTTTGTTCCAGCTTCTTCTCTACTGTTTCGTTACTCTTTTTTCGCTATTCATTTTCACTGTTGTTTCAAAATATTTCCTTTTTTTCATATGCTCTTTTTCACTACTATTTAACTGTCCTTTCACTTTCTTTTTACCACTGCTGTTTGTTCCTTCACTTTCTTCAGCATTTTTTCACAGCTGTTTTATTGCTTACCACTCACCTTAGTGTTCTTTTCACTGCTTCTTAATTGATCTTTTACTTCTTCAGATATATATTTTCACTGTTGCTCCAGTGTTTTTTTTTCCACTTTCCATAATGTTCTTTTTCATTACGGTTTCATTATTCCCTTGCTTTATTTGGTGTTCTGTCACTGCTGTTTCACTGTTTACCACTTCTATACTCCTATACTCCTTATTTTACTATTGAATTGTCCGTCCTTGGCTGTCGTTATCGTATTATCATTGCTGTTTCACTCTCTTTTCACTTTCTTCAGTATATTATGCGTATTATTACTGTTTTACTGTTTTTCCCTGTTTCTTACTGGATTTTCACTGCTTTCACCGTTCTTCACATATCTTCCGTGTTTTATGGTTTATTACTATTTCACTGGTTTCTCCTTTTCTTCATGCCTTTCACTGCTGCATCACTTTCTGCCAGACATTTTTATTACCATTTTAATTTTTTTTTTTTTTTTTCACTTTTCTTAGGCACCCATGAGTCAGATGAATAAAATCGTCTGGAGTTTGCTGATATGCAATACTAGATTCGCTCCGGACATGAGAGGGATAACCTAAAGGGTTAATATTCTTGTTTCACTATTCTTTCCTCAACATGTTTTTCGCTTCTGCTTCACTGTTCTTCATAATACCGCTTTGGACTAGTATTTCATTACTATTTATCACTGGTATTTCATTGCTTTTTTCTACGTCCTTGAGTATTGTTTACACTTTTTTTTTTTTATCTTTCTCACTCTTTTTCTTTTCACTGATCTTGATTTTCTTTCCCTCATAATTTGTTTCTTATTGCTCTCACAACACTGTCTCACTTTCTTCATTAAGTCATTTGTCCAGTTTCCTTAATAATTCTACTGCATTGTTTTTTGCTTTGTTTAACCTCCTCAGCGTCTTGTGCTGTCTTGCATTTTATTCCAGCCTGACACTGTTGATATCTTTATTCTTTCTTTTTCCTTCTTTCTCTCTTTCGTTTCGTTCTTATGTTACCATTTTCAGTACCGCTTTCTACTACTCTTTCTTTGTTTTTCCATTTTCATAATTTTTTACTTTTATTCAACTTTATCATTCATATTAAGTGCTGTTTCATTGTTCTCTCACTTTCTCCAGTATTCTTTACTGCTTTCTCTTTGTCCCTTCACTTTCTTTTGCATCACCTTTTTCACTGTTGCCTCAGTGTTGCTTGTATTTTCCTCAGAACTCTTTTCACTGCTTCGTCATTGTTGTACTACTTTCAGTAACACATTTCAGCGCTGTTTCACTGTTTCAGCTTTTCACTGCTCTTTCTAATTTCTACTTATCATAATAGATACCTCTCATTGCTCGTTTATTTTTCTTCCGTCTTTCTCAATATATATATTTTTTTTAACGTCGTCACATTCCTTTCAAACTCCTTAGTCTTTTTTTATCACCTTGAATCAGATGACTCTTTTGATGGTTTACTCAGACGATTATATTCAGCACAGGATAGATCTCTTGTACTGAAGGGGTAATGAAGGCCATCTCTAATCCCCCCCCTCCCCCCAGCTCGAAAAGTCTCCCCCAAGGTGAAGGGTAAAAAACGTCCCCTGACTGAAGGGGTTGATGGACTTACATGCGTTTCTGTTCCTTTACTCTTATATGATTATTTCTCCCCCCCCCTCTCTTTGTGTGTGTGTGTGTGTGTGTGTGTGTGTGTGTGTGTGTGTGTGTATGTGTGTGTGTGTGTGTTTCCTCCCCCCCTTCTCTCTCTCTCTCTCTCTCTCTCTCTCTCTCACTCAATTTACTGTAGTTCAGTTCCCCAACTTTGTCTCCTATTCTTCTTTTTTTCTAACGCAACCCTTTATTTTTTTTATCTTTAATTTTGCAAGTAGTCTTTAGTTTCTCAGGATCCCGTGACTCAGTCTCGGGTTAATAAAAACGTCTGTTTTTACTGAAATAGAACAGCACGGTTAATGGCTCCGATGACTCACTGTCAGGTGAATAAGATAGAGTTGTCTTGACCGTGAGAAGGTTAATTACTCATCCATTCTCCTTAGTGCATTTTTTCGCCACTATTTTCTTGTTAATACTTGTTTCTCCTTTGAATCATTAGGATATCCTCGTACTATTTCCAGACGATTTTATTCAGCTTACATATGCCTCTCTCACCGATGGGGTTAAAGAAGGATTTGGTTTGCATTTTTTGTCTATTTGGGAAGCTTCTTAACACGTCTTCCTCACCGATTTATTTTTGGATATGGTTGGTTAATATCCTTTTGTCGTAACATTCTTCCTTACTGATTCAATTTTGGATATGGCTGGTTAATATCCTTTTGTCTTAACACCTCTTCCCCACCAATTTATTTTGGATATGGCTGGTTAACATCCATTTACCCGTTATGTACAGTATGTAGAGCATGGCGATATTTGAAAGGCTCGAATAACACAGAAGAGGATGGCAAGGTATAATTAGCAAAATAAATAGGTTAGGGAAAGGTGTTAGGGAGCTTGCGTAACCGACGAGAATATATATTTAACCACACCAGTTCGAAAACTCCTTCACAAGCCGAATAAAAATTGCCTGATGACAATAACAATGACACATGGGAATGACGCCGTCGCGATGAAGGGGTGAAATGTGGTTATTCCTCCTGCTTCTTTATTCTCTCTCTCTCTCTCTCTCTCTCTCTCTCTCTCTCTCCTGTACTCTACGCGGCATTGGGAGGCTTCGTAACACCTCTTCTTTAGCGATTTATTTTGCCTTCTACAGCTTCAAAGTCTCAAGTATGTAACCAGTATCATTTAAATTGTTTTTGTGTCAGTGAATATACAAGAAGTTAAGGTGCGAAAGGGAGAATAAGAAGGGAGAACAAGGGAGAATACGAAGAGAGAATAAGGGAGAATAAGAAGGGAAAATAAGGGAGAATAAGAAAGGAAAATAAGGGACACGATGGGAAAATAAGGGAGAATAAGAAAGGAAATAAGGGAGAAGAAGGGAAAATAAGGGAGAATAAGAAGAGGGAATAAGGAAGAATAAGAAGAGGGAGTAAGGGTGAATAAGAAGGGAGAATAAGTCACTGCGGAAAAAAGCTACGAAGTCTCCAATATCATTTTAGAATACGGCCAGAAGCCCTAACACATCCCTTCTCCTGATATTCACTTCCTCACTGTCTGATTCTTCCACTGTCCCCTGCCTTCCTTCCGTCGTTACCCCCCACGGTATTCTTGTGTTTTCCTTGTCAGCCACACGTACTCCTCCACTGCTGTACATTTGCCTATCGCGAGTCTTGTTCTTGAGGACGATTTGAACTTAGAAAAAATTGATTGCGTTAACTACCTTCATGCAATCTACAGGTACACAGTAAACTTGAAGGCTTATTGTTCTAGGGTAAAATTATGGCCTGAAAAAACTGTCTGCCTTACTGATGATCGTGCACTCGGTAGGCAAAACATAAACCTCCTTTTCTTTTTTTTTTCCTTCATGTTCTTCCGCCACTTACCTCTAAACGCTGGCTGATTGCTGAACACTTTTCTCCCTCGTGCTCCGGCGAGAGAGAGAGAGAGAGAGAGAGAGAGAGAGAGAGAGAGAGAGAGAGAGAGAGAGAGAGAGAGAGAGAGAAGTACAATGAGCGTGTGAGAGAAAATGAGAATGCAAGAGTGAGAGCGGCTGACGGAGTGAATTCCAGTGGGAAAGTGAGAGAAAATGAGTGAGAAAAGGAATGTGACAGTGAGCGACAGTGAGGGCAGGGGAGACAATGAAATACAGTGAGAGAGTGGGTGAAAATGGGGCTGTGAACGATTGTAGGTGAAAGACAGTGAACAAGTGAAAGATGAGAATGAAAATCAGAATGGGTGAGTCAGGTGGCAGAAGAGAGGGAATATGAGTATGAATTAGCGTGCAAGGACTGGGATGTGTGAGGGAGTAAGTGTGAGTTAGTGAGCAATTGTGAGTTAGTGAGTAGGTGCAAGTGAGTATATGAGAAAAAGAGTTAGTGGGCGAGTGAAAATGAGTTAACTCGTGGAGAGAAGGGAGGATGAAACGAGAGCGGAGGGATGAGAATGTGTGAGCGAGAGAGTAAAAACTGAAGAAACGAGTGTATAAAAGTTGAAAAAATAAATTTGAGAGAGTGAAAGAAAAAAAAATAGTGAGAGAAGTAAGTGAGTAATTGAGCGAATGTGAGAGTGCAAAAATCAGAGAGAGGATTAAGGTGAGCCAAAAACTTGGGTAAAATTAATCTAGTGGCCAAAAGTAGCCAGCGAATGAGCAAAATATGAGTAAAGTAGCGACTCAGCGTGTAAGAGAGTGAATAAGTGAGTCAGCGTGTGCGTGAAAAAAGAAAAGGAAAATAAGTGAGGAAGAATGTGTGTGTGAGAGAGAGAGGAAGAATGAATAAGTGAGGGAGCTGGTGTGAGAGTGAATACAGTAGGTGAGTTAGCGTGTGCGTGAGAAAATGAGGCAGTGAGTGGCGCGTTTGAGTGAAAGTGAGTGAATGGCGCGTGTGACAGAATGAATGGCGTGTGAGAGAGCTACTGGCCTGTGTGAGAGCAAGTGGCGAGTGTGGGAGTGCGGTAGGGGTGAGGCTGCTGCTGTGAGCCCGCCAACACACTCACTGCTGCTCCTCCGCCTCCTGCCTCCCTCACCTGGGTCCGATACGCAGGTGAGCATGCTCCCCCCTCGCTTCCTCGCCAACTCCGCTCTCCCTCAGTCCTTTTCTCTCCCTCAGTGGTAGGTGGGGGCGCTCACCATCCACTCACTCGATGCTGTGCTGCTCTCGGGTGTCTACCCTTTCCTCTCTTCCATCCTTCTTTCCTTCCATCCTCTTCTGTCTTTCTTTTTCTCATTCTTTCCTCGTCCTTCTGCATGTGGGTGACTCTATACTGAGTGACAAGCCAATAGGTTTCCTGTACACCAGGAAACCATTTACTAGGCTGGTTGGCAACCATATAACCAAATTTTGGCGCCTGATGGTTTAGTGGGAAATTACTGAGATCCAATCGGATTGAACCGGTGAAGGTTTATATCCAAGGGGTGGTTGGGGTTTATTGCTCACGTAATGCCACTCAGGGATCAATGAGGCTGGTCACTCCCATCTTAAATGTCAGGACCAATTTGCCTAGCCCCGGGATCCTACGCTCCTCATGGGGCAACGTAGGACTGGATGATGAATGAAAAAAAAAACGCTCTCCCTCTCTCACTTCTCCATTCCCCAGTTCTCATGGCTCCTTCACTGTCTCACTCCTACCATCACAGTCTTTTTGATACCCTCTTCCCCTCACTCCTCCTCTCTATCCTTATTTGCTCCCTTTGTCCCTCACTTCTCCCTGCCTCAGTCCTTAAAGTCCCCTCGCTCCCTCATTCCTCTCCAAACACTTCCTACGGCGCCCTCCCTTTCTCGCCCTTTCCTCCCTCAGTCCTCAAGACTCCCTCCCTCCTCATTTCTTTCCCTGCTTCTGGCTCCCTCATTCCTCTCCGTTCATCCCTCACTTCTCCCTCGATGCTGATGATTTCATCTTTTACTTTTCCACAAGCTTATTATAGCGTTCAGCATAATAGTTAATATACGACGAAGTTTGGCACGCCCTGACTGTTCTGTTATTGCTCCCTGTTTCATCAATGTTCAGTCCTCGGAGGCTTTCCAGTGGAGAATAAATATTTCTACCGTTCGTCAAAGCAAAACAGATGGACCGTCCTCCGAGGTTTAAAGGTTAATGCCTCAGAAACTCAGTACTTCCATCTTTCTGCTAAACACAAACCTGCACACCACTGCCTTGTACAAACCTCCACATCACTGCATTCTAAAAAAACCCTCCATATCACTGCCTTCTACAACCCTCCACACCACAGCCATCTACAACTCTTCACACCACAGCCATCTACATCCCTCTACACAAGAGCCTTTTGTAGACCTCCACGTCACTACAGTCTAGAAACTTCCATATCACTACCATTCACAAACCTCCACACCACTATCTTCCTCAATCCCCCACACCACAGCCTTCTACAACCCTCCACACCACTACGTTCTAGAAACCTCCACATCACTCCATTCCACAAACCTCCACACCACTACCTTCCACAAACCTCCACACCACTCCCTTCCGCTGTCCTCCACACCACTACAAACCTCCGCATCACTTTCTTCTACAAACCTCCACATCACAGCCTTCCACAAACCTCCACACCACTACCTTCTACAAGCCTCCAAGCGACAATCCGCTACAAACTTCCAATCGACTACCCTCTTGGCTTCTGCAGCAAGCGACTCAGTTCTTTATTTTGTCAGTATCCTGGATGCCTGTGTATCTTACTCAGATAGCATTACTTATAGTCCACAATGAGCTTCTTTGACGTACAGTGTGCTGAGCCGACATAGTGCTTTCTTTACTCATTCGCTGACTCTGTATAGGGACCTTATTCGCCGCTGCCTGGAGTACGGTTCATACGTGTGAGGAGTCACCACATATTGGTCTTCTAAACATGTTGAAGTTAAAGACTTATCATCTCATCAACACTGGCTCTTTTCTGCCACTCTCTTCTCTACAGTTTTGCAAAACATATTTTAAATTATTGTTTTTACACAGGACATTGTTCTTTTGTATCATCCGCTTGCACTCCGCCTTCAGGGCGGACATGCAGCACCAGACTGTCTGCACACTTTCACTTTTGTTATGGCCAGCTCTCTACCTGAAGAATTAGTGCTCTCATCCCTCTACGTAGATTCCTTCCAGTCCCGTTCTCACAAGCAGGCTTCAAGTGTCGAGCAGTGTAGAAAAGCTTTGTTTATTATATTCTCCTTGATGGCCCTTTTTATAGGAAAAATAGTTTGGAATTCAGGTAACCAAGACATTTCTGGACAAACTTTCTTGATTTAAAGATATTGTTCGAAACCTGAAGCCTTACTGTAAACGTGCAGTGACGTGATGTGAGACTGTACCTGGACCAGCCTTACTTACTGTCTTTCTCTCTGCACACGGTCCCAGTCCATTCAAGCTCTTATTGTTCATAGATTTCTGCTTCGAATGAACTAAATCTGGCTTTCATTTGGTCAGCTTTCTTTTGAAGGTACAACTTTTGCAGGCTTTCAGCCTTGGATTCATTCTTTAAAAAATTCATAATTCCACAAACCTGTCTCTATTCACACTTTATTTTCCTTGTTCGATCATTCTCACCTCAACACTTTCACTCTGCTTTCTGCTTTCCACGTTTTCTCTCTCTCTCTCTCTCTCTCTTTCCTTGCTTCAATGTTTATTTCTTCCACATTCCCTATATCCCTCTTCTCATACTCCATCTTCCCACATCAACCCTTCTTTCTTCTGGTTTTCATTCACATACGATTTTTTCTCGTTGTGTCTGTCTCTTTCGCTGGGTCCTTCTCTCTGTCTTGCTTCTTTTACCCTTCCTTTCTTCCTTCATTCCTCGCGTCTTCTCCTCTCCTTCCCATTTTCACACCTTCCTTCCTCCCTTGATGGATCCTTCCATATCATCTTACTACCTTCCTCTCCTCCTCCTGCCTCTATTCACACTTTATTTTCCTTGTTCCTTCACTCCTCCTCCCTGGTTCCCTTCCCTCTAACATTCCAAGTGTAGCAGAACGATGGAAATATTGCACCAGAAATTTATTTTGTGCTTTATCAATGGAAAAATCAAGAGATATGTTAGACATAAGAATTCAGGGTGCCGGGTACAGCAACATCTAAAGCGCTCAGGATGCACCACATGCTCTCAGGGGCCATTTTCATCAACTCGGTGAGGGAGCGAGAAGAGTGGTAGTCGTGTGGCAAGATAACTTTTGAAAATATAAGAAAGGTGTATTATTTATATATCTATTGACAATCTGGGATGCTTGTTATACCTTAGATAACCGAAACAATACCTGAGTGGGTTTAAGTCAAAATTATCTTCGACTCGGGGTGACTCTGGCTAGCTTATAGTACTGGAATTACAGTAGTTATTGGTATTACTTTTACGTGAGTGTGTCTTGCAACGTACATGGAGATTAAGCTTGTGTGTGTGTGTGTGTGTGTGTGTGTGTGTAATTCACCGGGTCGGTCAGGATCACCTGATGGTCGTGATCGTCAGCTTTTACCCTCCCGGAAGGGAGCTGAGAGCTCATATAGTCCGATCTAAGGGCAAGGCTGTGACCTTCACACACGCACACACCCGTCCCCTTGCTCAAGGGGGACAGTAACCACCCACTTCGTCAGTGAAACTTTTTGCAACCTGAGCGAGGCGCGAACTCCCGTCTACCAGATGGCAAGCGAGAACGTTACCACTGCACCAGCGAGCGGTGTGTGTGTGTGTGTGTGTGTGTGTGTGTGTGTGTGTGTGTGTGAGATATTTCGATAGAAAGAACCAAAATTTCAGAGGAATTATAAGACAGCTTTTGGGAGATGGTGATCAAATGGTCTATTGCTGGAAAGAGAGCGTGTTGGATTGCAGGCTAGGGTAGGGAACACTTTGATTAATTAAGTATTGATAATGACTGTACGCATCTTCTACGAGACTCAGCATGTGAAAAACTTAGTAACTACATACACCAGTCCTGACCAAGACAACCCAAGTATACAGTATATTCAATATGGACCGTGAGTATTAGAGACGAGCTGGTAACATGCGAAGGTGTGTGGCATTTGCAAGGCCGGCAGGGACTTGTGAAACGCACAGGAAAGTTTATTTTCAGAGTCAATATAGGAAAAAAAAAGTTCTTTCCGAACAAGTTGAAGGAAAGAGAAGCCAATTTCAGCTATCAGTTTATTTCGAGATATGTCTGCCAGGTGTCAAACTGCCCTTCTCTCTCTCTCTCTCTCTCTCTCTTAAAGTAACCATATAGAACAGAATTAGAAGTAATGGTTTCAAACTAAAAGATTCCGCGTTAGTAAGGAAATAGGTAGAAATTGGTTTGGCAATAGAGTAGTGGAAGAATGGAATAAGCTACTTAGTAAAGTAGTTGCTGCCCCTTCCACTGAGAGTTTCAAGCACAGGCTAGATAAGCATATGATAAATAAGGGGTGGGTATAGAAAGAAAAACAAAGGAAAAAATATTATAACCAGCACTAATTCATTATTTTTCCTTTTCAGGTTACACTATGATATTCTCTTTTCTCCTTTTACACTTTCTTATAAAAAGTCCACGCCAGTTTTTCTATACTGTGTGGTGTTCTTTCTGACTTTTTCCTGCCGGCTTCGGCTGGACGGTTTGGAGGGCGGGGGAGAGCCTTCTTCTTTGCTATCCTTATCTCATTCTAGAAGTTCAGTTACTCCTCTAGGAACTGCCTAGCATGGGTCAACCAGCCTACTGCAGTTATTCTCTCTTCTTATGTTCTCCATCCCTCCCTCCCTCCTTCTCTCTCTCTCTCTCTCTCTCTCTCTCTCTCTCTCTCTCTTCAGCTTTCCCTACTCCTGCAGTCATTTCTATGCTCCCTTCAATTTCAGTCTCAGGATTTCATCTTCTTTTGTTCGCCAACCCTTCCATTACTTCCATTTCTCGTTTCTGTTACCTGCAGCTTCTCTTTCATACGATCTCTTCATCATTCCGTCCCTCCCCCCCTTTCCCCTCTCTGTCTCTTTCCCCGGTTTGCTTCACTTTTCTATCGCCTGACCTAATTTTCTCCACTCTCTCTCTCTCTCTCTCTCTCTCTCTCTCTCTCTCTCTCTCTCTCTCTTTCTCTCTCATAGCTCCTCTCGTTCTATTAATCGTTGCCTCTCCTCAGATCATCTGTTATCTGATTTTTCCCCATTTTCACTGCTTTCATCGCGCTTTTCATCGCTACCGAGAATTCACAACACGGCACCATCATCTCCCTACATCTCCGACTTCCCACCATTATGATTGAGAAGCCTTTCACACACAGGGCCGAGCCAGACAAATGCACTCTTCCGCGTATCTTCGTTTCTTGGCGAATTTGAGCGTGATATAAATTTGGTAACGAAATCCGGCACATATTTACCGTAGACTTGATTCTGGGAGGGAAAAGGGGGAAGCGACCAGTATCTTCCTCCCCCCCCCTCCTTTTTTTTTTTTTTTTTTTATGTTTGGACATACTGTAGACATTTTGTTTCCTCCCTGAGAACCAGCAGTTCTGTTACGCACAAATTATGATGCACCTTGCTCCTACACTCATTACTTAGACGCCACTGTAGTGTACCGTACATTTAAAGATATGCAAGGGTTACAGTGCTCATGACTGGGTTTATGGTTTTAACAAAGCTGCTTATTATCCTTGACAGGTGATGATGATGATGATATTTATAAGGCACTACCACCCAGTATTTTTTCATACAAAGTAAAACGAACCCAAGGCTAGAAGCCTGCAAAAACAAGTTATTCCCTTCAAGAGAGAGAGAGAGAGAGAGAGAGAGAGAGAGAGAGAGAGAGAGAGAGAGAGCACAATGGGAAGCAAACAGCAACAAACCTAATGGTCCTTTCGAGGCTGGTTGATACAGAGAAGACTATCACTATGATATCTAATTCTACACGTTGAAGGTAAGGATAATAAAGCAAAAAGGCTCCCCCCCATCCATCAAACTCTCCAGTCGAAGCTGACAGGATAAAAGTGAGAATGACCGCCATGCAGCATGGAAAAACTAACATGGAATTTTCACAGGAGAGACTGAAAAGTGGTAACTATATTTTGTTCTGCTATATCTATAACACTAGAAGTGTAAATAAGCTACAGGTATCATTAGTTACAGTACATAGTATTTCCCAGCTGTAGTTTCATCACGATCTGAAATAGAGAAAAACAGCTTACACTGTCATTCAGTCATGAAGGTGTTTGGCTGGGGATTTGAAACGACATACTTCTCCAAGCGATTTTTGAATGCTATAATTGTACTGCAACCAACGACATCCCTGGGCATTTTATTCCAAATGTTAACCTTGTTAAAGAAAAAATACTTGGCTTCAGTGGACTGGTTATGCTTTCCAAAAATCTTTTACCCATTACCTCTAGTATAGTTCGAACGATCAACTGCAAAGTACATGTCAACATCCTTATTATCAGTTCCTTTAATAATCTTGAATACTTGAGTCAGATCCCCATCGCTCCTCGTATGATTTGTTACTTAGTGTGGGTATCATTTTTGTTACTCGTCACTGCACTTTCTCTAATTTCTCTGTATCTTTCCAGTGATACGGTGACTAGTTTGTTAGTGTTCTTTATTGCTTCTGTGTACTGTTTACTTGGCTTTAGATCATGTTACATTTATTCTTAGATCCTTTTCATGGTTTACATTCATGAGTTGAGTGATTCATTGTATGACAAAATTTTACATTTTTTACTACCAATATTTAGAACTTTCCATTTATCAATATAAAAATCCATTTGCCACATTTCCATCCTATTAAGCAATTTATCAAGATCCCTTTGAATCAATGTTCTTTGTTCCGGAGTATCTACTCTATTACCAATCTTTGTATCGTCAGCAGATTTTGAAATTTTACAAAAGCGCCTTCATCATTGTCGTCTATATAAATCAAGAACAATATAGGACCCCAAACTCAGCCTTGCGTGCTCCACATATAATTTTTTTCCAGTCTGATTCCATACCATTGATTACAACTCTGTTTACAATTCGTAAGCTTTCAGTCCAATTAAATACACTGCCACCGATACCAGAGATGTGCAGTTGCTCGACAAGTCAAATATGTGGAACTTTATCAAAGTTTTTTTTTCTTTTTTTAATGAAGGTAACTGACATCTACCGATTTAGTACTGTCATACATGTGATAATATCACTGAAAAAATCAAGTAGACTAGTAAGACATGAACGCTTATTTCGGAATCTGTGCTAAGAGTCTTTGACGAAATTATTCTGTTCTAAATGCTTGACCAATTTATCTCTAATTATGGTTTCCACAACTTGCAAGCAACTGTTGTCAAGCTTATTGGTGGGTAATTGCTGGGTTGAGTTTTGTCTCCCTTTTTGAACATCGGAATTATATTTGTTAATTTCCAACTGCTTAGTACAGTGCCACTTCTGAGAGAGATATTGAATATATGTGCTAAGGGTTTCACTATTTCATCTTTTGCTTTCATTAAGACTCTTTGAGATATTCCATCTGGCCCTGGTGCTTTATTTATCTTTAGTTTATTTAGCGCAAGGAGTACAGTTCTCTCACTGAGAGAGATTTACACACTCTTTGAGTGTGTTGTCCTCATCTACGTGTGCCGAGGACAATGTTTGGATCGAGCATGAACTTTGTACTGTAAATACAGATGTAAAGAATGTATTAAGAATTTTAGTTATCTCGGTTTCATCATTTGTATGCTCACCATCTGCTGATACTAGAGGTCTTATTGTTGGTGTTAATATTTTCTCATTTCTTATATAACTGAAAAATTTTGAGGGGTTTCATTTACTGATGGTTGCAATATATGCTTCAAGGCTTTTCTTACTTTGCTTTATTAACTTTTTAACATTTCGACCTAAGTTATGGTAAATAATATTTACTATACAGATATTATCTGTATCCTCCTCATTTTTAATGGCTTTGTATTTCTGATAAGCAAATTTCTTTGCTGAAAGACTTCACTTGATATTGCTCTTCCCCCAGTTTGGCTTATTACTTTTCACCAATCTTCTGTACACATTCCTTAACCGCCTTCTTAAGGATTTCTGTGAACTCTGACCATGCTGTGTGTATATTTGTATTTTCAATAATCACTTCCTATGCATTGCTACGTAAAATTACCTTCAAGTTGTGAAAATCGGCTTTCTTGTACTCTGGGATTTTCTCGTAACTACAGTTTCTGTCGGTGTTACAGAAACTGAGGTTGAATGTGACTATGCGATGGTCATTAGTACTATATTCTTCTCCTACTTGAACATTATGAACTAAGTTTTCTGATGTCGCCAGTATAAGATCAAGGATACTTTCTCCACACGTGCGTTGCCCTACAAACTGATATAATGAGCTTTCAAGTAAGTTAGTATACAAGTCTAACCCTGTGTGCGAAAATAAAGATCCAGTCCATCTTGTTACTGGTAAACTGAAATCTCCAACAATTGCATTATTCTGGGTGCAAGAGACTTCTGCTGCTTATTAGTATATCTTATTGTCAATTTTGCAAGACTGGGCTGGTAGACGATAAATTAATCCAAATGCCATCTTTCCGTGTGATTGATTTCTAAGCTGAACATAAGTTATAACATCATTGTCAATGGATGGTTTAGATTTACAACTGGATGAAGGATACTTTTAACATATAGCAATACGCTGTCTGCCATTCTCCTATTTCTCTCATTACTGCAAATATTGTAACCAGGAATGTTATTGAAATGATAACAGCGAGCAGTGACACGACACCCCCAGGAGGCGACAACAGAGGGTTAGATGTAACATACAGGGTGTCCGTACTATATGGGCACAAGTCCGAGGTAGCTACACGCCCCTACTCCTCAGAACCGACCCAACCCGTACAACTCAGCCCGGGTGCACTACCCTCTTGCCAGCCCGGCCTGCATCAGGATTGGGGTGGAGCTGAACCTTATGCTCCATACAGCCGCTTGGAGACGGCCTCAAGCTGCTCCATTTTAGAGACGGCCTGCAGCTGCTTCACCAAAGAGATTGCCTCAAGCTGCTCCACCAAAGAGATGACCTCAAGCTGCTTCACCAAAGAGACGAGCTCAAGCCGCTCCACCAAAGAGACGGCCTCAAGCCGCTCCACTCCTGAGATGGCCTCCAGCCGCTCCACCTATACTACCCACACGGTCGGTGGCGGTCCTGAGGACACGACACAGGCGACGGCCTCCTGCCGCACCCGTGGATGAGAGACGGCCTCCAGCCGCTCTATGCCCGCATGTCGCCCTCCCGCATCCATCTGCTTTAGTACCAGTCCCCAGCCAGGAAGTCCACCGCTAGCAGCCTGGTGGCTGGGCCCTGTACTGTTCCCGGGGTTGTTTTCCCTGCAGCCAGCCCCTGAGGAGGAACTGCCCCTGACGGACCCCTCCCCGGAATGACGCCGCAGTCTCCTCCTGACGGCGGAGTACCCTGGAGTGGACTGCAGCCCCTGGGTCCCTGATGGCGCCCCTGGCTACCCGGGGAGAGACCCACCCTACCCCCGGCCGAGGCGACGTGGATCCTCCACCCAGCGGCTCAGAAGGTGTCTGGAAGAGTTGTCTGGCCCCTACCCCACGAGTCAGACCTCTGCGCCCAGTCCCCAGCACCCAGGGCCCTTCATCACCCCCATGGGGGACGACATCAACCTACCTAGACTATAAGTGACTCAGGTGTGACTCACTGTGGTGACATACAGTAGAGTGCCAAAAGTGGATTCATTAAGTGACTGTGCCTAAACAGTGACTTAAAGTGCAGTGTTACAGAAGTAAGGCTCCTGTATCCAAAGTGGTGATCGTTATTGCTCAGCACGCCTCCCCCCCTCTCTCCCTTGCACCTGTTTCAACATAGATTCTCCCCTCCCCCCTCCTTTGTTCCTAGCAAAAGATCAAGTCAGTGGACCGCTCAGTGATCGTGACATTGTTGAACTTAAGAACTCTCATGTGACCAGGAGCCACCAATCTTAGAGACTGTATACAAATCATAATCCCGAGGCACCCAGATTCACATTGTGAACTGTACCACCCTGAATTGTGAACTGTGTCTATCACGTATCCTGTGAGATACGCTTACCACTTTCAGCAGCCCAAGAATTGATGAGTCAGAAATATTGTGAGACATCCTATTGTCCTTGTGTAAGATTAGTGAATATACATGTAAGTTGTTGCCTTGAGTTTTTATGTCCTGTTCCTCCCATACTTGTGGTATAGCCCCGGTCTCGAAAAGAACCCAATACTAGGCCAGGCTGTCTTTGGATGGGAAGCTGCCCTAAAACACCTAGCATAACACTGGTGGATGGCGGTGGTTCTTGACCTGGGCCGAGTTAGACTAAAGGAGGAACAAAAACAGGGAAAATACCAAAATGGCGACCAAACCACATGTTCAGCTACCCAAATTCGAGCAAGAGCAATACGATATCCACAAATATTTATCGATCATCAAGCCGCTGCTCGATATCGGGTTCAAGGATGATAGAAAATTGTTAGGTTACCACTGCTGGGCAAGGCAGCAGCCAGCATTGCCCCCAAAGTCGTTCCCAACCTATCCTGGGCAAACTTCACGACAATAGTGACAGAAGCAGTCATACCCTCTCTTGGGAAAGTCATAGCATTGTCACGATTGGATAGCCTAACATACAATAGGAACCTGGACGATACACTGATCCAGGCAAGGCGGCTCGTAACCGATGCATACCCAGAAGCAAACGCAGAGACCTGGGAACAACATACTTTCAATACCCTGATTAGAGTCCTCCCCAATATGGTCAAGGAGCACTTCACAATTCAAGACTCAACAGGGGACCTAGATAGGGACGTTCAGCCGATACGATGGCTGTTAACCTCCTGCCCCACCTCCCAACAAATTAACTCAGTTAGCAAGTTCCCAGCCAACAACCCAGCACTGCATGGCAAACCCCAGTCTTCACCAACCCATATCAGCCCCACACCAGTGCCCCACCCACTCAGGGCCTATCCTATGAGCAAACGCCCCAGCCACAGGGAGAACCAGAACCTCATCTTGATCAACCCCTGAGAGATCTCCGCATGTAGCTACTGATGACCGTTCCATGACATACGGGAGCAGCTCAAGGCTGCCCGGTGGAAAAGGAACACCCTGGGGCGATGCAAAGTATCCTCCTTGGGAGACAAAGATCCTGGAGATGACACCCCACCCATGGAAAAGACCGACGTAAAGGAACCGGAGACAGAGGATGAGGACACACCCCAACAGCTGGATTTTTAGGACTGCCCCCACACCTCCCCAGGGTGGCGGGGGCTGCCTTTCGCAAATACTGCCTTCCAGTCTATGACAAAATGAGACTGAATGGGGTAAAAGCAAGGCTGCTGGTCAACAAGGAATCGGCCAGATCCTGCCTCTACAGCCACTTCTACTCCCGTCACACATTGGCCTTCGTCCCACTTTTTCCCATGTCTGCTTAACTCATAGACTCGGGGGACGGCCCCCTGCCTATCCATGGGGAAACACATGCCCTACACACTGACACCCACCAGCACATCTCCACTCAATACAAATTTATTATCTTCAACTCCACCTGCCACAACTATGATGGATACCAGGGGCTGGACCTCCTGCAAAAATTATGTACCACAATAGACTGCCACAAGCGGCAGCTTCTATTCAACAAGATTCCAGTCCCTGCTCCCCAAGCCTTGAAAGCATTATGCACCTGCCCCCCTGCCCCCGACACCCACATCCCCACCCCCACCCCCCTTGTCTCTCCCCCACCCCTGCCCCCACTCCCCCCCTTGTCTCTCCCCCGCCCCTGCCCCCACTCCCCCCCCTTGTCTCCCCTTGTCCCCCTCCATTATCGCCTCCACCATGACAGTTCTCCCGCATCACGAGGCTTGGCTCTCCCTGAACACGCCCACCAGAACATCCATCCTCTTCTCCCCCAGACTGCCGCCAGGAACACTCTCGGCCTGTCTCCTACCCCCTACCTTCCTACCCCTGCACATTGTGGCAGTGAGAATTGCGAACATCTCCATGACCCCACTCGTGCTACCAAAGGGGCTCATTGTGGGAGAGATGGAGGAAGTGGAGCCATGCCCCACCGAGCCCCCACTCCGCCCCCGCCCCCTTGCCCCCCATACCCGATCACCTTTCAACCCACCAAACCGACACCCTTCATCATCTCCTCCTGGACTTTCAGGACCTCTTTGCGTCAGGCCTCTCCGACATTGGCCACACCACCTACCTGACGCACCAAATACACACCACGGGACCACCAATCCGCCAACCATCCAGAAAGCAAAACCCTAAACAGTGGGCAGAGGAAGACCGGCAGGTCTAGGAAATGCTTGATGCCAACGTGATTTCACCCTCCACCAGCCCTTGGTCCTCAACCGTCATCCTCGTCCAAAAGAAAGACGGTACCATGCACTTGCATCGACTACCGCCGCCTCAACAACGTGACCATCAAAGATGACACCCCTCTTCCCAGGATAGATGACTCCCTCGACTCCCTGTGCGGCGCCTCCTGGTTCTCCACACTAGAGCTCCAATCGGGTTACAGGCAAGTCCCTGTGCAACCTGAGGACTGACAGAAGATGGCATTTTCCACTAGCAAAGGGAAGCGCCAGTGGTGGGCAGTGCAAACAAAGAAGGACCTTGCACAAGCGCAATGCGCAATCCACAGTTCACTACCTTGCGCAAGCACAAGTGTCCAATTTGACAAATATTTAGCTTGCGCAATGTCGCAAAGTACAGGCGTAAACATTTGCATATATTTGTGGGAAGTACTGTAAAATATTGAGATATTTAAATGAAATAGCATACTTACTTTTATTTATTATTATTCTATTTATCTATCTATTGCCAGACTCCTTAATCCCGTAATGGGTGGCCACTGCCCACAAACAAGCAACAAATCGCCTCCATGTAGCCCTGTCCCCTGCCATTTCACTGCCCTGCTTCCAGCTCACACACCCCTCTCTCATATATTCTCCATTCCATCCCTTCATCTCATCCTTGGCCTCCCCCTCCCTTCTCCCCTCCACCTCACTCACATACACTCTCCTCGTTAGTCTCTCACTCTCCATCCTCTCCATATGACCAAACCACCTCAGTGTGTTTCTCCTAACGCTTCCTATCACATCCACATCCACACCAAAACGATCCTTCACTTCCTCATTTGTCAGTCTGTCTCTCCATGTGACTCCATAATGCTCCTCTCAAATAACTCATTTCCACTGCCCTCACTCTTGACTTGTGTCCCTCCAACAAGGTCAAAGCTTCACTTCCATACATTAGAGTTAGTATCACAATACTGTTATGTAGTATCTTTTTCACTCGTGGAAATTCAGAGGAGTGAGCGGGCTGCAAAGCGGAGGGACAGGGAAACAAAGGCTGTGATATTGCCAGTTTTACTTTTATCTGCATTTTTCCAAGACGTTTTATTTAATAATTCAGTATAGATATACAGTACGATAGCATGTGTAATTCCTTACAAAATCATTAAAACATATCATTTAATTCAAATATCCACAGCCTAATAAATTATTAGGGTGTGGATATTTGATTTATATAATATGTTTTAATGATTTATGTAAGGAATTGCATACTGTATGTTACTCGTAATAAATATTGTATTTTCAAGTTATTAATATTTACATAATAATAATAATTTATAAAATATTTAAATACATTATCTCTGTTGAAGCATTTTAAGAAATGCTACTACCCCCCATCCCTCAGACCTCCCCCCAGCAGATCTCTCGTGACCCGCCCGAGCCTTCCCCGTCCCTTGTCCAGACATACGGGAAGCTCCCAAGACCACATGTCCCTTGGATTGTGCAGTGCGCAATCCACAGAACAGGTGCACAAGGCAGGTGCACAAGCGCAAGTTTAGTCGTGCAAGCGCAAATGCACACCTGCCTTTTCACGTGTGCGATGTGCAAACAATATTCACCGGAGGGCAACAGTGTGCAGTTGCGCTTTGCGCAAGTGTTTGCGCACCTGCCCAGCACTGGGAAGTACTACGAATTCAATGTCCTGCCCTTCGGCCTCTTCAACGTCCCAACAACGTTCTCCCGATTGATGGAGTCCGTCCTCAGAGGCCTGACCTGGGAAATTTGTCTGGCATATCTGGACGACGTTATTATCTTCAGCAAGACATGGACCGATCACCTCCATCGCCTCCGGCAGGCCGGCCTGAAGTTCCGGTCCTCCAAATGCATCCTGGCAGCCTGGACCATCTCTTTTCCGGGGCACATGATCTCAACAAATGGGATTGCACTCGACCCAGACAAGTTGCACGCTATCGCCGACATTCCCCCACCCCGGGACGTCCACGAAGTTCGGGCCTTCCTGGGCCTTGCTTCCTATTACCGACGATTCGTGAAGGGTTTCACTGATATTGCCAAGCCTCTCCACGACTTGACCCAGAAGGGGAAACCCTTCAATTGGACCACTGAATGACAGGAAGCGTTTCAGGTGCTGAAGCGCAAGCTCACCACCGCTCCAATTGTTGCCTTCACTGACTATATCCTACCCTTCCGGCTGTACACAGACGTCTCCCTGATAGCCATCGGTGCCATCCTTGCCCAAGTGCAAGAAGGGCGGGAACACATCACTGCCTGTGCCAGCTGCACCCTAAATCAGGCGAAGTGGAATTACGCTGCCACCAAGAGGGAGTGCCTGGGCATCATCTGGTCCTTGGAGCACTTCCAGGCTTACCTCTCTGGAACCCATGTCACCATCATCACTTACCATCAGCCGCTCCAATGGCTCCGCCAGTCAGACACCCATAACGCCCAGCTCCCTAGGTGGAGAGAAACCCTAGAAGAGTTTGACTATGAGATCTCCTACCGTCCCGGCAAACTCCACACTAATGCTGACGTCCCGCCTCCCCATCTATGCACTCCACCCCGGATTGGACCTACTTGGGCAATGGCGTAGTAAGGACCAGCCACCGTGGATCCCACCTCATTTGTTCACCAAGCTGCAGCAACAGGGCAACCATCTTTTCACTCAGTCTGGGCACATCCTCCTTGCCCCTGACGCTGCCCTGGACGCCATGAGACATCTCCATTCTAGCAACGGGATCCACCTCGGGATGAAAAGGCTCCTGCAGATATTCAGAGACATCTATTAGACCCCCAATCCCTCCCAGCTAGCCAAGCAGACCGCCCAATCCTGCCAAGCATGTGCCCTGGGCAAGGACATCACCCACACATCCGGCTCTTCGGGAAGCATCACTACCCACAAGCCCTGGCAGTTGCTGTCTGTGGACCTGGTGGGGTCCCTACCACCCAAGGCGGACTATCGGTACATTATCACCTTTGTGGACACCTACTCCGGGTTCCTCATAGCGTGCCCAGCCAAAGAACACCACGCCGTCGCTCTAGCCGAGGCCCTGGTATGCGACGTTTTCTCCTATTTTTGAATTCTGCAGGCCCTGCACTCGGACAATGCCCCTGAATTCACTGGCGCCGTCTGGGAGGAGCTAGCCAACCTATTCAGCTACCGTATATCCCACTCCTCCCTCGTATTGACCGCAGGGCAACGGGATATGTGAAAGGAGCCACTGCACACTGAGGAATCAAAGCTGGGCCCAAATAGAGGAGACAAAGAATGAAGACTGGCAAGCCTACATTAAGATCAACCAATGGGGAATGAACTCCTTCCCCAGGGAAGATGCATTCCCCACATGAACGTGTCTTTGGGGAAGCGCCACTCCTCCTTCCCCTACGCTGACACCTGCAACCACCCTCTACTCCTCCCGTGTCTGATCCCCTCCACCATCTTAAGAGGCGACTTCACCATCTACAAAACAGCCTAGACCTACAGCCGGATGCTACGCCCTCCAACCCCTACAAGCCAAGCGACACCGTGATGGTGGCAAAGCTGCCTGTCCCACACAAACTCGCCCCATATTTCATGGGCCCCTACACCGTCACCCATGTCCCAAATCCCTATCAAGTGAATATAGACTATCACAACATCCCCCCCACCCACAGAAACCGCCACGTCTGCCCTTTCCATGCCCCCGCCCTCTCCTCCACCCACCCCACCAGCCCTAATGCCATCTCACCTTGCTCTGCCACCCTGGTCCCCCCTCCCGATTCCTACAGTTGCTACGTCACTCCCTCCTCCTCCCTCCCCTCCTCTCCCTCCCTGACATCATCAATGTCAAATCATAATACCCAGGCACCCAGATTCACATTGTGAACTGTACCACCCCGAACTGTGAACTGTGTCTATCACATATCCTGCGAGATACGCTTGCCCTTTCAGCAGCCCAAGAATTGATGAGTCAGAAATATTGTGAGACATCCTATTGCCCTTGTGTAAGATTAGTGAATATACGTGTAAGTTGTTGCCTTGAGATTTTATGCCCTGTTCCTTCTATATTTGTGGTATACCCCGGTCTCGAAAAGAACCCAATACTAGGCCAGGCATTCTTAGGACTGGAAGCTGCCCTAAAAACACCTAGCATAACAGTTATGTTCTGCTATAAAATCTTTCTTGAGTATCTAAGATTCAGTAATGGCAACAATATCGTAGTCATCAACAGATACTTGGGCCTCTAAATCTGAAAACTTTTGTCTGAAACTGCACGCACTCACAAGAAAAACTTTAACTTTATCTACTCTGACGAGGGTACTCTGGGACATTGGCCATTCTCAGATCACAGTATATGTCAGCGCGTCTGTTTGTCCTGTGCGCTGTCTGTGTTTTCTCCAGTAGGACCACACGGCGTCATCAAGGATGCGGCCTAAGCGCGCAGAACCAACTTCATTCAAGTGCAGATCGTCTCTTGCAAACAAACCCTGCTGTTGGCAAAAAATGTTTCATGCACTGAAAAAAAAAACTTGCTGACAAAGAGACTTTAAACGTTTGTTAAGACTATAGGTCTTACTGTAGAATGTACTTCCAGCTGCAGTCGTAGGTAGTGCCTCTGAAATAAAAATGTTTTTAGTCTTAGCCTTGTATCGCTGGATCATCCTGTGGAATCACTGCACCAGCTCCTCTAAACGGGCTCGGACCACGTCGTTCGTTCCCGTATGTATGACAACAAGGGGGTTAATGGAGGAACAGCTAATTACCTCATCGAAAACCTCCCTGACGTCATTAATACCTGCACCTGGAATACAGAAACGTTTTCTGTTAGTAGGTGCCCTGCCACAAAACTCCATCAATTGGCCTTGGATGATGGACTCCCTAACTCCTCTTCTACTTCTGCAAGGATCTGAAAATGGCTGTACGTAGTTATCGGGATGGCATTTCTCTTTTTCACTGCCCTCGCTCCGTTTTGCACTGGTACAAAGTCCTGTGCAGAAATGTTGTTAGCCGTTGGAGGTGGATTGGTAGGGAAGCTCGGGAGGATCCTGGGGGATGATGGAACGGGAACTGGATCCCTTTGTTGACCCTCCCTGGCTCCTTCTATACTCGGTAAAATCCTGCAGGGTGACGCAACGGGAGCTGGATCTCTTCACTGATCCTCACTGGCTCCTTCTGCACTGCGACCGATGTTGTTTGCAGTGAACTCCAGCGCATCGATCCTGTGGTCAGAAAATCTACCCGATTATTTGCTTCTGCCAGCTTCTCCATACACCCACGGTCTTTGCACATGGTGCAAACCTGGGAGGGCTCACTGAAAAAGGAACAGGTGAATCGGCCTCTACACGCTGTATAACTCTTCAGGTTGGAAAGCATTCTGAAGGTTTAAAGGAAAAGGTTATTGGTCAATAATCTAAAAGTTTTACGGCTGGCACAAGGTTGTACCTGAAAAAAGCACAAAACTTAAATTTATCAGTAACAATACAAGATAATAAAGTCTTTAAAAAGGATAACAAACAGTCATTGAGCAAGGAAAGTAAACAAAAAATGTGCTGTGATTAAGGTATAACTTATATACCGGTAGTTGACTCTAAATACAAAAGCAAGGTAATACAAGATAATTAACTGCAGAGTACTTGTAGACAGAGGAGAACTGATGTCAAAGTAAGCAAAACTAAAATAACAGCCTATGTTGGTTTACAAAAAATCTGTGAAAGAAAACTAGCCAGAAAATAAAAGCAATGCAAAATCCAGTACTTAGTTCTTAACTAAAAGTATATACAATTACTTACTGCGATCCTCAGGACTAGAACACTATAGGCTACCAGTTCACCTGGTGGGATGCCGATGAAGTAGTTTTACCGCGAAATATTTGGGGACAAAAAAAAAAAAAAAAAAAAAAAAAAAGGCCAGACCTAACTGTCCTAATCTGAAAAGAAACTAATTATTATCACTATTTAGTAGCTGTGATGCAGGGAGAAACAAACTACGTTAATGCAGTTAGATGGTGTAATCAGCAATGTTACTGGGAATGTTTGCTAAGCTGTCGGGCCTGGCGCGGCTACAGTACCAAAACAAAGAGAGCGCAGGAGAATCTATGTTTAATAAATTAAACAATATGACACCTGAAGGGAAACGAAGAATTCCTGAGTTTAAACTACAGTATGTTTGTAGACACACACGGCAGGGGCTAACATGTAAACAAAAGATACGGTAAATACATACAGCTTAACACTCAACCCCCGACGACACACCAGACAAAAACAATCGCATAGCAAAATCATAAATCGTTACAATGCCAGGCAAGGCTGGGAGCGCTGCTTGACAGTGATCAGTATCGGGGCTCGGAGAGAGAGAGAGAGAGAGAGAGAGAGAGAGAGAGAATGAGTGAGCTAAAGAGCGAGAGAGCCAGTGAAAGAGAGAGAGAGAGAGAGAGAGAGAGAGAGAGAGAGAGAGAGAGATCCGTTAATTTCGAGATGCCTGGACAAATTTCATTAAAAAGACTGGAAGTCACACACACACACACACACACATGTTTATAGCAGGCTGTTTGTGTTGGCGTAATACAGGGTTTTGTAAGCATGTTATTATGAAACAGGCAAAACGACAACGAGTTTTATTGAGTTTGAAGATGAAACTGAGAATGGTTTTATAATGGAAAAAAAAAAAAAAGCATAATTGACTCATTCAGCAAGTTTACCTCCACTCCTTTTCGTTTTATTGCCCAGCTACTCTAGCCTATTCGATCTTCTCTGAGATAAGACGAACCTTAAGCTTTTGAAAGTTGGCAGCTGTTTGGTTGTCTAAGTGCACTCATTATTAGCGACGCTTTTTAAATTATTTCATTATAAGGGTTACAATAACCGTCTAACGATAAGATTGGCCCCCAAAATTATATATATAGTTATTTGTATTGATTAATTAAAAAAACAGGGCCATACTAAATTTATCAGATGGTCTAGACACGTTTTAAATTAAGAATTCACGGGACAAATCAAAACATGTCAGTGTAAAGTTCCGAGTATGTTGATTCTTTTCCCATGTTCAGGCAAATTAATGTAAATTACGTCATTACTGCAATAACTTGTAAACCTAGCTAGTACAAGTGCTCGTGGGCCCTTTGGACCCCTCGCACTTGCTCCTGGGGAGGGCTCTCGTGCTTCTCACTCGTTTTTTTGCGCTTCGCGCCCTCGTTGCGATCATTTCAGGTAATCCGAGTCACGTTTATGTGCTGTTCTAGTCTAAATATTGTCACTTGGATTTTTTGCAGTTAACCAATTGATCGTGTTATTTGCAGCTTCGGGAATGGAACCCAAGTTGTCCGAACGCAAGTCCGAAACACACACACACACACACACACACACACACACACACACACACACACACACACACAGCTACTTCTATATTTCAGTTGTAGCTATGGACAAAAAATTCTATGGAGATCCTATGCCGGGTGCCGGGAACGGTGTTTTTTGGTCAAATTGTGATTGTACATTAAATATAGCAAAAGTTTTTCAATCGTGATGGGACCAAGTTTTTTCACATCAGCGATTTTTTTGCGATTTTTGTACCAATATTGGTGCGATTTGAATGAGTAGTTTCGGCTGCCCGAAGTACACACACACACACACACACACACACACACACACACACACACACACACACACACACACGGCTAGTGCTATAGCATATTAGATGACGATGGGGGTGGGGGAGGCCGCTCGTGGGGTGTCCAACTTGTCTAAGCGGACGAATATTCGAACTTATTTCAGAGCGTTTTGCTGCCAGATCAATTTCCAATATGCTTTATATTTTCATATCATCATTACGTTTTCAGTCTTTTTAGCTTCGAATATCAAGTTATAACTTACAGAGCTGTGACGTGGTATGGGCTGCGGGATATTTAAAAGTGATGGTGACATTTAGCTTCTTCGCTCGTATCTACCAGTCATATTTCATTGGAATTCTGATGTTTTACTAGGTCAGATCTTACAAAATGTCGCAGTAATTACAGTTAACATAATTTGCCTGAACATGGGGAAAAAAATCAAGGTACTCGTAATATTTTATCCGGATGCGTTTTGATTTGTCCATATATATATATATATATATATATATATTGTTATGCTAGGTGTTTTTTGGTCGACTCTTCGCCTTAAGAACAGTAGCTGCTGACCTGGGGTTCTCTTTCTAGACTGGAACTAGAATACACTACAAGAGGAACAGGGCATAAAAACTCTGGTCAAACAACCTTACACGTGTATTATCTTAAATTCACAAGCCACTAGATACAATGTAGACATAATTAAGGCACAATACGCTGTCTGGGTACAAAGTCAATCTCGGGACAGGAGGGTTCCTATGGAGCTGTTGAAGTCCTGGACTCCTACAGGTGTCGGTCCAGTGTGGGAGGGGTCCCATCAGGTGTGCCTTCCCTTAGAGGGCAAGGGACTACTCTCAGGGTCTGCGTCGTCTTGAGTGGGCTGCTGGGCCGCATGGAGAGGGGCCCTTCTCTAGTGGGGCCTGAGTGGGGCGTTCAGTCCCTAGGGCTGGGACCAAATAGGGAGAGTAGGTTCGCTCGTCTGCATCCACTCTGGAGAGAGGGTCATTGTCCTTTGGGGCTGGGGAGGTCACGCCCTGGGGTCCGAGAGGCGCCTCAGGGAGTATGAGGACTGCGGTCTCCCTCGGGTCAGGGTCACTGTCAGGTGTGGTCTGCGGCGTCCTCTCCTCTGGGAGTCCGACAGCGGGTGGTCTCACCTGGACACTGGCTGGACTGCTTGCACTCCCGGGGTCATGATGGGACCTTGCCAGACCTCCTCCAGACAGAGTAGTTCCTCCTGGGGGCTGCCTCTGTGGGAAGAACAGGAGGGGCATCCCGCTTGGCCACAGGAAGGGTGGGCTAAGTGAGGGACGTCCTCCGGAGGGGAAGTCTCAGGGGTCGAGAGACAGGTGGTGGCTGGTCTCTCCCTGACATGGCCAGTGGCCATTGTCGAGGTCTTAAGGGCAACAGGGGTAGGGTGGCTAGTGGCCATCCCTCTCCTGTCGGTGCGACTAATGGCCATCACCGGGGCCCCACTTCTTGGCGGGACTGAGGGCGAGGTGCAGCTAGTGGCTGTCACCTGTCCACAGGTGTGGCTAGTGGCCGTCACAGAGGCCCTGTGAGGGGAGGCACGGCTACTGGCTGTCGCCTGTCCTTCGGTATGGCTAGCGGCCGGCGCCAGGGCCTTGTTCTCCAGCTGGACTGTGGGCTGAGTGTGGCTAGTGGCCGTCACCTGCTCACTGGTGCAGCTAATGGCCGTCACCGAGGGTCTGGGAGGAGAGGAAACAGCAGTCACAGTGCAGATAGTGACCGTCACCTGCCTGCTGGTGTGGCTTGTGGCGTCACCGAGGTCCAGCTCCATGAGGCAGCTGCAGGAGGAGAGTGGCTAGTGGCCATCTCTCTACTAATGCGGCTAATGGTCCATGTAGAGAGGGGGGGAATGCAGCTAGTGAGTGGCTATAGTCTCACCAATCTAAAACCAAGGTTTGGGTGGAGTCCAGCCGGGGATTTCCCGGCGTACAGCGTTGCCTTGTTTCCTATACTCTGATTGGCTAGTGGCTGACCTGACACCGTTAGAGTTTGTCCGCCCACATCTCGCCACCTGGCCTGACATGACTTCACCCACTTCTGTGTGTGTGTGTGTGTGTGTGTGTGTGTGTGTGTGTGTGTTTGTGTATGAGTGTGTGTGTAAAGACAGACTAATTTAAGTCATAAATATAATTTAAGTTATAAATATATAACAGAAAGTGAACAGTGGAAGCACGTGACAGAAGCTTAAATCTCCCTCCAATGGGTCAATTCCCAATATGGGCCTGGATGTTGCCGCTCGTGAGTGTTTTAACTTATTTATTTCTATTAAGAAAATAGCGTATGTTCTACTGATTCCTTCAAATTATATTATAAACGTAATTGTTACATTACTTACCCAACTTAGAACTACCGTGAAAGTCGGTAAAAGTAACTACATTTTTTTTCAGCACCACTGTAAAATATGTATGCCACGTTTCTTTATTGATGTACAAGAGCCATATGCATTACAAGTTTACTTTCCTTTGATATACTAGAATACTTACGTTTATATTGTATTAGTATGTGTGTACCTATCTGTGATGCCTATTACATATATAACAGAATCTACTCATCGCTCGTTTAGGAAGTATGGCATGGCTGCACCCAGCGCCAGACCCCACCCAAACCTTGGTTTTAGATTGGTGAGACTATAGTAGCCGTCACTTGGGCGCAGTCTAGAACTGAGTATTCAGCCCCACCCCAAACCTGGCAATGGCTGGTCTGGCTGGAGGGTAATGCCCAAGCATCTTGCTGGGTCTGTTGAGGGGAATAAGGGCACAAGGTATTAGGGGACATAGGCCCATACTGCCTGGGTAACGTGCGCGCCCTCGAAGGCCCTCTGTGGTCTCCCCCTGGAGTGGGGATCGCGACGTCCTGGTGGTGTCTCGTCACTAGGGGTATTTCATATATATATAAATATAAATATAAATATAAATAAATAAATAAATATATACATACATATATATATATATATATATATATATATATATATATATATATATATATATATATATATATATATATATATATATATATATATATATATATTACTTGGGCAATCTTATCGTCGAACGGTTATTGTAACCCTTAAAATAAAAATATCTAAAATGCATCGTTAATAATCAATGCACTCAGACAATCAAACAGCTGCCAACTTTCAAAAGCGTAATGCCCATCTCTTCTCAGAGTAGATCGAATAGGCTATAACCAATGAAACAGTGACGGTAGACCCGGGATTATAGAACAGCAATATAATATTGAACAAATCGCCAAGGAAAAGGTATTGGGAAGCCTCCTAAGCCCACGAGAATACTGGTCCTACACCTTCACTCTTGGGGTCACTTACCACTTTCTTCCCGTCCTCATACCGTCTCCCCCTCCGCCATCCAAGCCCACTCCTCCCCACCCTCATTGCCACCCATACTTCCCGTCACCACAGTCGGGGAAAAGCTCGGCAGTTGCTGACCGGCCAGTCTGGTGGGCTCGGTTTGTTTCCTTGTTGTACCGCACAACACTTAGTGGGGACTTGGATGTCAATCGATTACTGCAGGTCGTATTCTTTGGGGGATATTGAGATTCAGCAAAAAGTGACTGGCTTGATCTCTCTGCATTCGACAGCCTTTGATCTAACCTTTCTTCTCCCTCGACAGTAGAAAAGGTATTATCGGGAAATCAGGTGGGAATGATGATGATGATGATGAAAATGATGGTGATGATGATGACAGACTCATTATTTGATTAACTTATTCACTGATGATGATAATGATGATGATGATTGATGATGATGATGATGATTGACTGATGGACTGATTGATTAACGATGATGATGAAGGTAATGATGATGATGATGATGATGATTTTTGTCACAACTCAATATGCATATGTTCTAGCGTTCATCTGGGATATATTCCCTGCCAGATATAAATGAATTCAATGCTTCATGTAAACTTCGGGAAATGCCGCCCAAATAATAAACTTACTCTGATGCACGATATTTGTACTTCTTACAGCATGAATGTTTCAACTTTCTCATCAAAACCACGTCTTATTATATTTAATTCACACTATTTCCAGAAGAACTGAACCAACTCTAGAGGGATTTTGAACTGGAAAGGTGTGATATAGCCACCGATATCCATCTTCTCTACTTTGCTGTTTTCTAGGGCTAAATAAAACCATCTGGCATAAATACAGCCAAAATGCAAATGACGTCCTGGGCCTGAATGATTTAACCAGTCTTCTTATTGCCTCGCCACAGCTTTGTCATTAACAGACCATGTGGCATCAAAATGATAATGGCGTGATATTTAAAATACTTTTCATTGGTGACGCAGGAAGCGAGGCCCGAGTGACTGACCATCATAATGAGTGGTCCATTATGGTTAGGTGGGTGTGAAAATCCAAATGAGGACAAAACGATCACTGTTTCTTCATCAGTGAATATACTCATTAATGGTGATTGTTTCTAACCTTTAAACTACGAGGGAATTTCATTAGGTGGATAATCACGTTCGTTTCATTAGGAAAACTTCACTGATCAAAGCCTTCGGGTATACTTCACGCAAATATTGATTCTTATTACACCATCCGCTTTACTGTATCATCCTTACATACACATCACGAATACCTCCTGCCTTATCGTTCCTCACCATTGTCACAATTTTCTACACTTCTTTGATTGTTACGTAATTGTCACTCCTCATCATCGTCACAACATTCTTCACTCTTTTCATTGTTATATTATCAGTGACCTCATTTCCTGTTCCTGCACAACTTCACTTAAATACGTTAACCACCGCTCCGCTCTTTTATCCTACTCATCGGTTATTCAAAATATTCTTCTCAACTGCCCTTTACTTCTCTACCATTTATTAGCAATCTCTTCGTCCTATCCTTTACATTTTTACGTCTATTTCTACATTCACGCTTACTCTTTCTCATCCTCCTCAAAAACAGTTTACGTTCTCAAAGTAGTTTACGCATATTAATCTTCAAAATTCTTCTTTATTGTTTCCGTCTTTCTCATAACCTTTTCACAAATATTTTACTCCCCATATAGTTTTTCCATCTACCATCAAAACTCATTTTTTTTCTCTCGTCCGTTGGAGATATTATCTTTCTGTTTTTCCTCTGCTCTTTCAACCTCAGCATCCCACCAAGTTGTTCCTTTCCGCCATTAGTCGATCATCAACAAACCAACTCCGTCCACATTTGTTCCTACCTAATACAGTGTTCACAGAGTTTCCTGAGCTTAAGATGTTTATAAGATTGATTGTTTATGAGTCTGTCTTCACCCATGCCGCTACCAGGCACTTGACAACCAAACTAGGAGGAATAGTAAACGAGAGAGAGAGAGAGAGAGAGAGAGAGACTAAACAAAGCGATTTCCAATAATAATGAGCTGCTATGGAGGATTCATTATCGTAAAATTTGGTTACGATGAGTTTTCAATAAGGCCTCTGATCTCGCACGTGACACACCTTCCCATTCATCCACATTCCCATGTCACACTTTCTCATTTATCCACTTTCCGATGTTACACTTTCCCATGTCACACTTCCCAGGTCACATTTTCACTTGTCACATTTTCCCATGTCACGAATTTCCATGTCACGCTTTCCCATGTCACACTTTCCCAAGTCACATTTTCCCATGTTACACTTTCCCAGGTCAAACTTTATCATGTCACACTTTTCCACTTCACACTTTCCCATATCACGTTTTTCCATGCCACACTTCTTCATGCCACACTTTTCCATATCACTGTTTCCCATGTCACACTTTCCCATATCACGTTTTTCCATGCCACACTTCTCCATGCCACACTTTCCCATGTCACACTTTCCTATGTTACACTCTTCCTGTCATCTTTGTCTAGTACAAATCCATGACATCAAGCCTTCATTCCTTGACCCTGAAATCCGATGACTTTTTTTTTTTTTTTTTTTTTTTTGTCACCTGCGGCTGATGATACTCATGTTTAGGAGAGATTTTTTTTAAATTGCAGAGGTTAGATACAGCCTTCATTAACGCCTTTGCTGTCCTTGTGCTCTCTTGAGGTGAATAAAATCGTCTGGCAGCAGAAATAAAAAGTGAAAGGGGTCAGTTCATTTACTACTTCTACAATTTTTGCCGTGCATTTTTCATTCATACCTTCAACTTTCCAAATTACCATACAGGTCTGTCTGGCTTCACTGGGCCGTACATAGATTGACCATTAAAAAACGATGAAAAAAATAAGCAGCTTTGTGTTTTTGTGTGGTCTGCGTACTGTATTTTGGAATTCACGGATGGGGATTTGAGTGTATATGGTATGTGAATTGTAGTCTAAGTACACTAAATCTCCTAAACCTCTGCAGAGTAGTGGCATGCTTTTACAGAGTTGATTCTCCGTCTGGTCATAATTCAAGGAATGTCGTGGTCTTGATATTTAGTGAATAATCTACCTAAAAGTCATCTGGACTGTACAGCTAGAATACATATATTTGCTTCTGTTTCATGTAGTAAACTATTTGCTTGTATATAAAAGTAACACAAACTGTAATATGCTGTATGACTTAACAGATACAATTCTATTAGATTCCAGCGTAAGTAAGGACAGCTTTGCAATCCGATGAAGATGTTGACATAACACAGAGAGATGACAGTTATTGTAACCTGTCAACTGTTTAATTAGATATTTTACTTGTATAATTATTAAGACTCCTAAATGTGGTACTGCACTGTTAATTAAAAAATAAATTTCATGATATCGCTCAAACCGCCGTACTGCTGAGACATGCAGCACTGATGTACTACTAAAAAGTCTTGTGCCACCAAAGTATGGTACAAAACATGAATAAAACTTCCATGGTAATGAGGAAAAGTGCAGGAATACAGTATCCAGTATCTGTCTATTCACTTGTATCCACACTCATTCTCCTCGTCCACTATATCTCTCCACCATCCTCTCCACCACCCATCGTCACACGCCTCTTTCACCCTCTCTCCCATTTCACCACACTGTCTACCACCATTCCACAATTCCGTCACTCAGTTATCTTCACTTTCCACCCTTCTATCCTGTCTCCTCTCTCTTCCATGCTTCTCTCCCCGACCTCTCCAGCATCTTGTATCCCTCTTCACTCACCATTCTCCTCATCCTAACTGTCCTGCATCCCTCCCTTTCCATTTCTACTAACTCGCCCTCTTCTTCATCTACCAGGCAGTAGCATTATCCCCGTGTTCCAAGATTTTACTCTGACGAAGGGAGCTGTAGCAAGATAATGGATTAAGGCGCTCCAACAGGAAGGAGCCCTTGCTGGTTTCAATTTGAGTGATGGTTGGGATTTATTGTTTCCACAGTGCCACTTAGGGAAGGGCAAGGCTAGTAACCCTTGTCTTTAATGTTGGGACTGAGTAGCCTAGTCCCAGATTCTACGCTCCTTAAGGAGTAAGACAAGGTATATATATATATATATATATATATATATATATATATATATATATATATATATATATATATATATATATATATATATATATATATATATATATATAACAACAGAGGAACGAAAAACAAATGAATAAAAAATAATCAGTACACCAGATTACAGGTATCCTCCATTCATAAAGAATCTGTAACAGTTGGGCTTAAACAGCCGTAGGTTGAAGTTTGGGGGGAAATCACTCTGGGAAAGCGAGTTACAAAGAGATACAGTACGGGGAATAAAAGAATTCTGATAGGCAAAAGTTCTGCAATATGGCAGTTTGACAGTCCAGTCATATACCGCACTCAGACCAGTTGTAACCTTTTTATTGCATTTTGGGTACTCTCAGCAGATGAATTTATTTAGCTGTAGAATGACTGTTATCAATAATATGATGCTGACACCGAGAAATTTTAGTACCATTGAACTAAACTGTCATGAGTTGATCTGAGTCGGACGTTGATATGAAGCTGTCTTAGCTCCAGTGTAAATACCATCTTTAATACTAATGCAGTATAGGAGAATCATTATTAGGATGTATTGTTAGTTTTCGCTCAAGGGAAGAACATTCCCATTCTTATAAAGGCAAGATGCTGCTGCACTGCTTGCCAATAAATGAACGAAATCGCTTACTTCAGAGTTTTGTGAATGTCTGTCAGCTGTGTTTTATGAAAGTTAACCTAGTTAGGAATAACGTGATGATAGGTGAAAGAGGTGACCCAAGGAGTGATGTGCTGGTGAGCGAAGAAGGACAAAAATGATGAAAGGATTTATACACCTTAGTCTGCAACAGAATGGAGGACAAATGTGCAAAGGAACTGAAAAACGTGTACAATTCTTCATAGAAGTAGACTGACCAGTGCAATGTAGGTCTTGATCCGGAAAGCGGAAAGGAGGAATGAACGCATGGGCTGCAACAGACGTCTGAAGGCGTGTCACAGTAGTGTGTGCATTATCATGTGGGTGTGAGACTTTGGTATGGAATTTGTATAAGAAAGTAAGAGGAGGGGCAGCAGAAATGGACGTGTTGAGGAGTGAACGTGAGTAGGATAAGAAAACTAGGTAAGACCATTGCTCAGAGGATAGAAGAGTACGGAAGAGTTTATGCTTCGATGGTAGAGTTTCAAGGGAGGAATGAATATGAATAAAGTGGTGAAAAGGATACATGTTCAAGAATCTGAGGGCGAGTGTGGAAGTTTAGTGGGGAGATGGGAAGCGAATGTGTGGGAATGCAATTAACCCTTTAACCGCAGGCATTGTTTTGACCCGACTGGCCCCCCCTTTGGGGGGGTTCCAGCCAAAATGTAAACAAACTTTAAACCTCTATAACTTTGCACAGAATAAAGCTAGAGCGAAAAGTTAGGTACCATTAGAAAGTACTAACCTTCGGCATTGCAATGATGTAGGTTTCATGATTTCGTTGACTATCACTATCACGCGATAGGCAGTGCCATTAGAAGTGAGCGATCTAAAATCACTATTTTTCGCTCATACACCATTACCAAATGCCAACCTCATTCTGATAATAATACTATAAACATATATGAACACTGCACATACGATAAACACCCACTCTGTGTTCACTGAGGCAGGTAAAAGGCACTGTAATTGCCCGCACTTCACTGCCACATCAGCGCTGTTGTCACTCACAAAGCTGGACAGATACTGATGTGTGTTTGGTCAGGGGTGGGGTGGGGGGCCCGGGGGGTGGGAGGTGGGGGCCTGGGGGGTTGGAGGAGGGAGATGGGGGTCAGCTGGAGTGAAAGAACTTAATAGCTACTCTCCCTTGAAACAACTGGCGCGCGGAAAAAACGCACGGTATTCAAAATATTCACAAACATTCCAGAATGATACCCGCGGTTTGGTCCAGTTTTTGCAATGTCATTTTGGAATGACACCCGCGGTTAAGGGGTTAACAGATGCTGAGGAAGGAGCTGTTGAAGGAAAGAAATAGATGGATGACTGATGGAGGTTGATGAAGGAGAGACTGTTAAAAGAAGGAAATATGGGTACATGGAGGACTGATGGAGCTGAGGAAAGAAAGAACTGATGAAGGATGGCAATAGATAGATGATGTATAGAGAGGGGTTGCACGGGACATGACTGGCATTCCTTGTGAACCTTGGCAATAAACTGAAATGTCTCTGCTCTACAGGAGTTACATTCATTTTGAGTGCATGATCTGCCTGAGAGATGGGGTCGAAAATAATGAAGGCTGTGGTGACAAGTGAATGGATTCATGGCTCAACAGACTAGAAAGTATCCATATCTATAACCAGGCACCTTAACCCGCCGCGTCCCGGAGACATGAATTCACGTCCTCACATAATGTGCACTCATATCCTGGAGACGTGAATTAACGTGGCAACATTGCAAGGTCCCTAATTTGCACAATTTTCAATTTTTGCGAGTGATTTCGCGAGTGATTTTTGGCACATATACACGGGACACCTTCCTCTATTCCTCTACAAGATGCCAAGCAGGGACAATGCCTTACACCATATAACCTCTCCCCCTCCCCTGCACGCCATTGTCTCAGCAATTCACCTGTTACCAGTGACCTGGCCAATAAAGACATTCAGGCCCAGAGTGATTCCCCAATAGATGACAATGTGGAGGACAAAGTTTACATAGCATTAGAGGAAGAAACAGTCAGAAATGATGATCAGGTAATGTGAGAAAAAAAGGTCATGAATGGTGATGAGTTAGTGAGTGAAACAATGTTTATAATGCCTATATTACTGTTTGAAAACCAATATACTCTAGTACTACATATAAATTCATACCAAGTAAATAAATAAATACTGTTTATGAGTGGATAAAATAGTTACCCTCCCATAGAACTCGTTTTCTTTGGTGCCAGCCTTTTAGAAAACCCAGATAAGGAGGTACTTGTACCTAGCTCGAGTATTTTGAACCTCAGGTGAGCGATTTCTCTATGAATTTTCGATGTTTCTCACCAAAAGCGGATGTTTGAGCCAAAAAAAAAAAGGTCCAAAAATGTCGGGACTGGGGCGTACCATTGCCCAGAAAACGTTGGGATGGGGCGGGTTAAACCCATAAGGGGTGGCCACAAACAAAACACCTCCATGTCATCCTGTCTCCTGCCGTTTCACTGCTCTCCCCCCAGTTCACATCCCTCTCTCTCATATACAACACTTTGAAGCGGTGGCTCAATCGGTAGAGAGGTGGCCTGCAGTCCTAACGGACCCAGGTTCGAATCCCGGCTGGGGCAGGGAACAGTTTAAGGATTTGAATTTCATTAAATCAGGCTTTACTGATCTACCAGAAGACCCGCCGACATGTCGTAAAAATACCCCGGCTAATACCAATACACCAGTCCTGTATGAGACAGCCCTAGCATGTATTCAATATGGACGGTGGGTGTTAGCGCCGAAGAGGTGACATGTAGAGGTGTATGGTATGTAGGAGGACTGCTGGGCCTTGATAGCAGGCTGTGAAGCCTATGCCCAGAGTCGGACACATAAAAAAAAAAAAATAAAAAAAACCCGGGGCGTCACTTTCGTGACGCTTGGGCGCAATGGATCATACCACGGGGTGTCACTTTCATGATGCTTGGGCGCAATGGATCATACCACGGGGCGTCACTTTTGTGATTCTGTGTTATTTTGAATTCTCCCGGGCTTACAAGTAGTGGCTCGTATCATCTATCAGTACTGCCAATGTCCAACACTAGTCAGCACTCCAAATCTCATCTGTACTCCCATCCATTGTTGACAATTTAGCCATTTTTCCCCGTTCCTGACTCCCCTCCCTATCTCCCCTCCATTACCCTGTCCTCTCACCTGCCCGGCGGCGATGCGCTAAAGTAAATCTTCCCTGGAATTTTCCACTGATTTCATCCATTGAAATAAGCCCTATGCCCTATTCTTATACAAAATAATATATACCGTTCCAAAAAGAAATAAGGTAAGTGATAGTGCTATACACCTTGATTTGGCTAATTATCACCTGACAACACCTCACGTGCACTCGTTCGCTAATTTCCCATGGAAATTTCCCCTTTGAAATATGCCGTATAATCTATTCTTGTAATAAAAATATATATAAGAAAGGAAGGGAGAAGCCTAAGTGACATTTACATTCACCTGGAACTACCTACTTTTTTCTGTATTTTTGAGATTTCCTACTAATCATTTTTTAACATGTACTGCTACTGTCCATCAATAGTCAGCACTCCTAATCTTATCTGTACTCCTATCCATTGTTGACAATTTAGCCATTTCCCCCCGTTCTTGACTCCCTTCCGTACCTTCCCTCCAGTACCCTCTCAGCCCTCCCTACCTCACCTCCTTTACCCTTTCCTATCGCCTGCCCTGCCGCGCTGCACTAAAGCAAATCTCCCCCGGATTTTTCCACTGATTTCATCCATTGAAATAAGCCCTATGCCCTATACTTATACAAAATAATATATACCAAAAAGAAATAAGGTAAGTGATAGTGGTATACACCTGGAATTGGCTAATTATCACCTGACAACACCTCACATGCACTCGTTCGCTAAATTCCCACAGTAATTTCCCCTTTGAATTATGCCTTGTAATCTATTTCTGTGATAAAAATATATATAAGAAAGGAAGGGAGAAGCCTAAGTGACATTTACATTCACCTGGAACTACCTATTTCTTTATGTATTGCCGAGATTTCCTACCAATAATTTCTTAGCATGTATGTTAGCAGCTGTCAGCCCCATTGTCACTGTCAACACTTGCCTTCTCAGATAAGCCACGCCGTTCAGTTCCTTGTCCTCCTCTGTGGTCAAAGCATGTTGCACTCGCGCCCCGCCATTTCTGCTGCTTCTGCGCCCATTGCAAAGGGCCCCATGACCTCTACCCCCAGAAAAACTCATGTGGGAAGCAGGAAAGGACTAAGTGACTCTGCAGTGGAACGTGAACTAGCCGAATTATCCATGATAATGATGGATAGTGACTATGAACCTATGGGTGATTCGTGTGATGAGTCGGGTGAGGAAATCGTGCCAGGAACTCCTAGTACAAATGCTTCAGTGTCCCAAGTTATCCCAAGCTCCAAAGGAAAGGAGCCCTTAGTGCAGCAAGAGAAGGAATTTGGGAAGGGAGTGAAAAGGCGGCGGGTTAGCCCCAGAACAATGGCCCCTCGTGACCCAGCCCGCCATGAGTCCCAAGGTGAATCACCTCCCCACTCCCCAAGCCCCACTTCACTCATTTCTTCCTCTTTTTCAGCTGAATTTTCTCCGGAGTCTTCGTCGTCGGAGTCGCCACCAGCATCAACAGTGAAGGCAGGCCGTAGAGGAAGAGGTAAATCCCTGACCCGTAAAAGTAGAGTTGCCAGTAGAGTAAGGGCTGCTAGTGCTGTACGGCAACCCAGGGTCAGTAAGAGCGACCTTGAACCAGCTAAATCTGCCTCACAGCCACCGTTCACCCTCACCCACCCTACACCGCCACGACAGGGAATCCTGATGGAAGAGTCCGATTTTGTCCCAGAACATCTTGATTTCAACGAGAGTTCCTCAGGGATACAGCCTGCCTTCAATCTTGACGAGGATGCTGAGTGTGTTGACTTCCTTTTGGCCTTCCTCGATGACGAAGTCATGCAGCACATATGTGATGAGACCAACAGGTATGAATCACAACGTGCTGCAAGTGGTACAGGTGCAGCGAAGATGCAACAGTGGACCATGCTGGGAGTGTAGGAGCTGTATGTGTTCTTTACCCTCATGCTTCTCATGCCACACTCAAAGAAGCATGAGTTGGAAGAATACTGGTCCATGGACCCCTTACTACCCTCACCCACCTTCAATAAGTACAGTAGCCAAACTTTCCACCTGGGCCACCTAGCCGCGAGAGGTGAGTAACGGGTGCTGGCAACAATGTATCTGTTTGTTCGTGTGTACATGCTCGACGAAAGTTCGGATCATCAACTCTTTTCTTCCATAGTGAACCTCAGAGTTTATCACAATATACAGTCGACAATTTTTAGCAGACAGAATTTCTAAGGAGCTTCTTGAAAGTATTGGATAATGCGATTATTGAAACCAATAAGTAAAATAATCTAAAAGACTGCATCTTTACATATATTACATATTTGTAAAAGTATTCTTTTTCATTATTAAATGATAAACCCCTGGCTAATAATTGTCTACTGAATATTGAGGGGAAGAACCGTCTGTTGACCTAATTTGCGGTAGAAAAATAGATACCGGTGTCTGACTGTTCGTTTTGCATTTCGCCAGTCCTGGCCCGGTCTCGATTAAACTTAATGAGAAACCATTCTTGATCCGAGACATGATTAGAAAAGTCATTAATCATTACAGGATTACTCTTTCGGCGGATATTAATTTAAACTAAGTAGGAGAGATGGGAACTGTGGATGTCAGAGGTTGAAACTCGTTCGTTGAGGCAGAATACTGCCTCAAGTCAGCCGTACCCAGCCATCTGTGGGATGAACTCTGATGGAGGTTCACTACGGACGAAGAGATTTGATGATCCGAACTTTCGTCGAGCATGTACACACGAACAAACAGATACACTGTTGCCAGCACCATCTACCCACCTCTCGTGGCTAGGTGGCCCAGGTGGGACGTTTGGCGACTGTACATGGCCAGAGATCGCTTCCAGAACATCATGGGAAACCTGCACTTTGCCAACAACGATGTACCTTCCCAAACCGACCCACTCTGGAAGATCCGGGAGATTCTGAGCAGAATGAAGGATTAGTTTATGACATTCTTCCACCCCTTTCAGAAAGTTGTCATTGACGAATCCTTGGTTTTGTTCAGAGGACGTCTTTGGTTTGTGCAATACATTCCAAGCAAACGCCATCGCTTTGGAATCGAGTTCTTTGTACTGTGTGACTGTAAGATGGGGTACATCCTTGACTTCATCATTTATTCAGCCAGCACTGTCGATCTTGATAAAACACACCCCCTTGGCTTCTCAGGCTGTGTAGTGAAAGTGCTCATTGAAAGGTATTTTGGTGGGAATCATGTGCTGTATACTGACAACTATTATACAGCACCAAAACTTGACAAATACCTTTCAGAGCACAGCATCGGCTCCTGCGGCACTGTCAAGAGTAATCGTGCCCACTTCCCTAAATTCCCATAGGCAGGAACCTCGCAGTGAGGAGACGTGCACCTATGCAAGTCTGAGAAGATGCTGGCAATACAGTGGCATGACAAGAGGGTTGTGCACCTGCTCACCACCGTACACAAGGGAGAACTGAAAGACAGTGGGAGGGTCGACCGTAGGACAGGCGATCCTGTGAGGAAACCTGATGCTGTCATAGACTACAATATCAACATGCGGCTGGTGGACAAGTCCGACATGATGATTGGAGAGATTGACTGCCTCAGGAAGAATACTAGGTGGTACAGGAAAGTTTTTCTGCATCTCATAGACATGACGATGATGAACGCCTTCATCCTGTACAAGATGAAGGTGAAGCCACCCAAGTCCTTCTCCCTGAGGTTATTCGCCAGGACTTGTGTTCAGCAGCTGCTTGAGAGATATGGTAAGGTGACAGCAGCAACTCCAAGGCGCCATGCAGTAAGACTTCCCGACAGACTTGAACAGAGGGTGTACATGGATCGGCACAGACTGGTGCAAATGCCTGCCACAACCAAGAGGAAGGCTGCGATCCGCAGGTGCCAGGTGTGTGCACATACCACCCAATGCATACCTGAGCACTAACGCACCTCTTAGCAGTGCGCTGAGTGCCAGGTTCCCCTCTGTGTTACCTGCTTCTTTGATTACCACAGCCAAAAGCAGTTCTAAAAGTGCAAGTGGGAAATGAAAATAATGTGTAAATAATGTGTAAATAGCAAGTGAAAGCAATGGATGTACATATGATTGAACAGTGTAATATAATTTTATAAGATATTGCAAGTGACAGTGAATAACATAGTGTAAGTAAAATAGAAGTGAAAATATTGAAAATACCATAGAAAATGTAAATAGAAATGTAAATAATTAGTAATATAAGAATATGAGTACAAATACTTGAGGTTATAACAGTGAAAGTGAATCCATGGCTCTCTATGTATTTTACTGAATGAAAAATTGAATGACTACAGTGACAATAAACTAATACTACTGAAGGAAACTTATGGATAAAGACTGCAGATATATATAAGTGTTATATAATAATATGAATATAAAGGGTGAGTGTTTGTTTGAATAATTAATGACAGAATACCAGCGGCGAACTAGCGCAAGTGGGAAGGTCATACGCGCTCGTAATTTTCATTGCTTTCACAGTGTTTTTTTTTTTTTTTTTAGTATGGATTCCAAACTACTTGATAATCATAGAATAATGTTTCTAGTGATAATATCTGGCTGTGGTAATCATATTACGGGTTGTCGGGAAGTGTAAAGTAGAGACTTCGTTACCCAAATTCAGAGGTCTCCACAAGTCCTACGATACTAGACGAAGGCTCAACAAACATCCAAGGAGAAAGCTGAAGGTATGTGCCATAAGCATATATAATTTTAATATTCTAGGAATAATAACTGATTTTTGGCAAATATTTTTAGAGAGTCTGTCGGAGCCCGAATATGCCCGCGGGACACGCAAGTCAGAGCAAAACAAGCCCGCAGTTAAGAGGTTAATAAACTGAAACTTGAAACGAACGAACACATCAATGATATTATAAAAAGCCTAGAATTTACACAAGAAGAGTTAAGTGAGACAAAGAATGAACTTGATCTCGTACTGCAAGAGAAGAAAGAACTCAAGAAGCAAATACTGTCACTCGTTAGTGAAAACAGAGATATTAGAAACAACCGGATATATCTGCAGGAAAAGACTGACTATCTGAATGATAAAGGGAGGCGAAAGAACCAAAAATTTTCCGGCATTCCTGAATATGAACGTGAAAATTGGGAGCAGACCCAACATAAGCTCTCCAAAATAATCCGATCAGTGTTTCAAATAAACCCTGCCTTCGATCTTGTTTATTGGGTGAGTAAACCTTCGGCGTCAGATCATCCCCAAGATGTCGTACCAGTAGCTAAATTCTCCTGTTATCAAGAAAAAGAAACTGTTTTCTGTTACAAAGGAAAACTAAAAGGCACCAACATCTATATAAATGAGGACTTATGCCCAAGATAGGTAACAGTACGGAGACAACAGAAGGAAGCGTTTCATGAGGCAAGGGATAGTGGGAAGATGGCCTTCCAAAGGTACAGGACCCTCGTGGTAAGAAACCGAGGTGGTGGTGAACGATCTGGCGTCGGAGTTCAACGCTTCGTTGACGGTGGGGTTGGTTCTAATGGAGTTTTTCGTCATTCGGATGGTGATAATGCTGGCCGATAACAGGTTGAAGATGGTCGTCGTGTAGGTAAAAATCAACGTGGTGGCGGTCGTGGGAGGCGTGGTGGTTGTGACAATGCATCTAGTCGCCATAAAGGAGTTGCTCTGTCACAAGACATTAATGGAAATAATAAAAGGAGCCAAGATATCCAAAAGCAAACCAAAAGCAGCCTAAACATCACCGAGCAGTAGGCGATGCCTCCGCTGCCTGGCACACTGGTTACCTGACAGAGGCACACTTTCTCTGAGGTGGATCAGTGGGTCAGCATGAGGTACACCTCTTTGGGCCCTGTCTTTCCTGATGGCCCTGGTGGTCCTGGGAGTGTTTTGGGATCACAGAGGGAGTCTGGCGCCACACCGCCCACTTACTTACGTGATAGTCGGACTCACTGGAGGAGGAGGCCAGATTTCTTTGCACCGTAAGGCTATGGCCACACTGAATGCTACGAGAGGGGAGGTGGCATCAAGCGATGAGTGGCGAGCTGAGCGTCAACGCAAAGCGTGTCCAAATAGGAAGCGGCAACCTTGTGGGCGACAGATAGTTAGAAGCATGTGTACAGTAAATATCCGCTGGACAATTCACTATCTACTGGATTATATTTCATAGATTTATGTATTGATAAATAATAAAATTCTCGATGTTCATTATATATATATATATATATATATATATATATATATATATACACAAAGGCCCGGATCCAGCCATCACTGGCCTCAGTACTAACAAGGCATATGGGCCTGATGGGGTCCCTCCTGTTGTTCTCAAGAACTGTGCTTCTGTGCTTACACCCTGCCTAGGCAAACTCTTTCACCTTTGTCTGTCAACTTGTACCTTTCCTTCTTGCTGTAAGTTTGCTCTCATTCAGCCAGTCCCAAAGAAGGGTGACCACTCCCAACCCTCCAACTATCGTCCAATTGCTTTAACGTCCTGTATTTCAAAAGTTTTCGAGTCAATTCTCAATAGAAAAATTTTAAGGCATCTTTCCTATCATAACCTTCTTTCCGATCGTCAGTACGGGTTCCGTCAGGGACGCTCCACTGGCGATCTTCTCACCTACCTTTCAGACTCCTGGTCATCCTCCTTTCGGGACTTTGGCGAAAGCTTTGCCATTGCACTTGACATCTCAAAGGCTTTCGATCGAGTCTGGCATAAATCTTTAATTTCCAAACTGCCCTCCTATGGTTTCTATCCTTCTATCTGTGCCTTCATCGCTAGCTTCCTTTCTGGTCGTTCTATAGCCGATGTTGTAGACGGCCATCGTTCTTCTCCTAGATCTATCAACAGTGGTGTTCCCCAGGGCTCTGTCCTATCACGAACTCTCTTCCTTTTATTCATCAATGATCTACTAAGCTCTACATCTAACCCTATCCACTCATACGCTGATGACTCCACCCTTCACCTTTCCATTCGGTTCCCGCAATGTCCATCTCAACAGTTACTTCAACAAACAAGGGATGAGGCTATGGCACACCTAATGTCTGACTTGGCTCGTATCTCTGACCGGGGTAAAAATAATATGGTTGTTTTTAATGCATCTAAGACTCAGTTCTTACACCTATCAACCCGACAAAATCTTCCACAGGTATACCCACTAATGTTTAATAATATTCAGCTTAATCCTGCATCATCCTTGAACATGCTTGGGGTTTCATTTACTCGGGACTTATCTTGGAAAGATCATATTACATCTCTTGTAAAATCTGCTTCCAAGAGATTGGGTGTGCTAAGCCAACTCCGCTCTTTCTTTACCCCTGCACAATTGTTGACTTTATACACGGGTTTTATCCGCCCCTGAGTGGAGTACAACTCTCATGTGTGGGGAGGCTCCCCACATACAGCTCTTCTCAATAGGGTGGAGTCAAAGGCTTTTCGTCTCATTAACTCTCCTCCTCTTACTGACTCCCTTCAACCTCTGTCTCTTCGCCGCACTGTTGCATCTTTATCTCTTTTCTATCGCTACTTTTATGGTCACTGCTCCTCTGTACGGTCTGCTTGCATTCCTCCACCTCTACGACGGGCGCGAAGTACCCGTCTGGCAGCAAACTCTCATCCCTTTTCTGTCCAACTCTCTAATGCAAAAGTTAACCGTTACTCCCAGTCTTTCATTTATGCAACAGGTCAGCTCTGGAACTGTCTACCTCTGTCTGTATTTCCTGCTGCCTATGATCTCCAGTCTTTCAAACGCAGTGTGTCCAGGCATCTCAAAATGATCGGATCTTGAATTTGGCTCTCTATTGTATTTTGTTTTTCTCTTGGAGGGAACTGTTATGCGGGCTCATGGCCTTTGGTTCCTTCTTCCTCGCATAAAAATATATATATGTATATATAAAAATATATATTTTTATATATATATATATATATATATATATATATATATATATATATATACACACACACACACAAAAGCCCGGATCCAGCATTTTATTAAAGGGAGGGGCATGATTAGCATTTTCAGATCCAGGGGTAAAGTGGGTATACAGTCCCCTGTCCAACCGGAAGTATTCAGAGTGTGTGTGTGTGTGTGTGTGTGTGTGTGTGTGTGTGTGTCAGTGCGGTGATGGGCTGTACCAACGCAGCTCGCTAACAAATCATCCTTTTGATTAGATGATAGCGTGCTGGGCTTTCAAGAGAACAACGAATTATCTAACTGGGAATTGTGTAAGGATGTGATCCGAGTCAACTAGTGAGGAAAATCATTGTTGCAATGTCTCTAACATAGTACTCTGTGAATTAAAAAAAACATCGATGATCATGCAGGGTCAGAGGACGGTGTAAACCAAGTGAATAATGCTCTTCTACAGACCCTGGTTTATAGTAATTTACATGCATCAAGTTTACAAAATCTGTTGGTATTTCAATATACACTATTATGTTTCACCAGTCCTGGGAATGATTGCAATGGAAGTTTAACATTCTTGACATAATTTTAAGTCAGTTAGGAGTAAATTTCACACAAATGAATAATGGCTTACCGGAATCGGAGCCAGTAGGAGTGTCCAAGGTTCTAGATACTTCAGACTGATCTCCTGTGGTGCATCTTCTGCTCGCACTAAAACAAATGAAGTGGTCACTGATTTTTCACTTTGAAATCTATTTCGGGACAATAAAAAGGCCTAGGTTTCACTGCACTCTAGTCAGTTCCACATTGTAACTTTGCAAGGAGACTCAGCAGATTGATATGTTCATACACTTAACATACTTAGACAATGCAGGGGTGAAGATGTAACAATATGGAAACAGTTAACATACCTGCTGTATATAAGATTAGTGAGATGAGTTTCTGATCAAAATTATTGACTAACGATGTGAACTTACCTTTTTTGGAAGCGACAATGTCAATCAGTGAGATTTGGCGCTTGGATGACATTCACTATTAATAATGAGCTGCAAATTACTATTTCAAAATCCAATATCCCATTCACCCCTGAAAAAAATGTAAAATTTTTGTTACATTTTTATTATCAATTCCTTTCACACTGAAAGTATACCACACGCAGTGATCACCACCATTACTGTACTAAGGAATCATAAAAATGCGAGAAATTATACTTGGCCTAACTAAAAATTTTCGCTGAAACCTCGACTCATGAATAATAGCAGAGAAAAACTTCATTTCATCAAGACTGAAAATGAAAAAAAGGTGTAATTTTGTTTGATAAGAAATATGCATTCCTCTTCTAGTGTCATTTTCACTGTGGTTATCAATATACTGCAAAAAAGCTTATATCTGTGTCACCGTCATCAGACATGTTGACTTTCCAGCTGGCTAAGCTCAAAATTTAGTTAAATGACTATCCCCCCTGGGGGTAGGGGGATTTCAAGAATACTCCCCCAGGATGCCTGCTTGTCGTACGAGGCGACTAAAAGGGTTGGTTGTGGGTTAGTGCCCCATCCCGTAAAAAGAACTAACTAAACAAGCAAATAAAGCGCCTCGGACCAGGACGGTCCATACGTTGACGACTAAGGAACGGACAAAGGACATTCTGAGGGTGGGGACATGGACTGAGAGAGGAGTGAATGATGAAGTGAAAGAGAGAGAGATTGCTCAGGTGCTTGAGGATGCAAGAGTGGATATATGTGAATTGACTGAAACTAAATGGAAAGGTGAAAGGGTGAGAGAGTGGGATTATGGTTTAGGTATATGTGCGGGAGTTAATGAGAATGAGAGGACAAGAGAGGGAGTATGTCTGATGATATGCAAGAAGTGGAAGGAGAATATAAGAGAGTATGGAACAGTGGGTGCAAGGATTGTATGGGTAAGGATGAAAGTAGGTATACGAGCATGGGCGATTGTATGCGCGTATGCACCGACAGAGGACCGAGTGGCAAGAGTGAGAGATAAGTTTTGGGCGAGTGTAGAAGCAAGTATGGACAAATATGAGAGGAGCGAGAGAGTGCTTTTGATTTGAGACATGAGTGTCAAAGTTGGGAATGTACAAGTGGATGGAGTGGTTGGTCAGTGGGATGCGCCAGCTGAAGTAGATGGGAATGGTAGTGCTTTGGTGGACATCTGTGATGGTAAGGAGTTGGCAATAGTTAACACCTACTTTCGGTATAAGAGGATCCACAGGTATACATGGAGAGTAATGAGGAGGATGGATGGTGAACTTGTTGAACGAAAGGCAATGACAGACTACGTGTGTGTGGATGAGCGAATGAGAAGACAAGTGTTGGATGCAAGAGTGTGGAGAGGGTGGGGGAATGGAGTCTCGAAAATGGTTGAAGAGACGAAGGGGAAGACAGGAGGAAACGGCTCCTGTGAGAAGAGTGGAGAAGTTGCAAGATAGTGAGAAAATGGCAGCGTATAAGAGCATAGTGGAAGAAAGATTGGGAAGGTATGAGTTAGAGCAGATGGAAGGGGTGGAAGACGTATGTAAGATGTTCACGGAAGAGATAGGCGCAGCGTGTGAGGTGGTTTGTGGAGTGAGGAGGAGATTCAGGGGTGTGCAAGGACAGTATGGTAGAATGATGAGGTGAAACGAGCTGTGGAACAAAAGAAGAAGGCATATAGTGAATGGCTAGCGAGTAGAGGTAGGGGAGAAGATGAGAGAGAGAAGAGGAATATGTGAGCAAGAGAAGGGAGGTGAAGAGACTGGTGAGGGAGAGTAAGAAGTGGATGAAGAATTTGGAAGGAATCTGAGTGTGATATGGAGGGAGTGTAAGAAATTGTTTTGGAAGGAAGTAAAGAAAGTAAGGCAGTCTGAAAGGGGAAATAGTAGGGGAGTGAAAGATAGGAATAATAAATTGTTGGTGGAGAAGAGAGAGAAATTGAGGAGATGGAAGGAGCACTTTGAGGATTTGTTAAATGTAGAGAGTGAGAGCAGTGCGAGTAAAAGTGGCTGGAGAATGGCTGGGAGAAGAAGAGATGAGAGGAGGGAGGAAGAGATCAGTAGGGCGGAAGTAGTGGAAGCAGTGAAGAAGATGAAGATGGGAAAGGCCCCAGGAATTGTTGGAGTGTGTGGTGAAATGCTGAGGTATGGGGATGAGATTGTTGTGGAGTGGATATGAAAGTTGTGTAGATTGGCTTGGGAAGAGGGAAGGGTTCCAGAGGACTGGAAATCAGGTGTAATTGTTCCTCTGTACAAAGGAAAGGGGAGAGAGAAGTATGTGGTAACCATAGGGGAATTTGCCTTCTTAGTGTGACTGGTAAAATATATGGTAGAATACTCATTGATAGGGTTAGGCATATGACAGAGGAGCTAGTTGGAGAAGAACATGGGGGATTTAGGAAGGGAAAAGGGTGCGTATATCAGATATTTGTTCAAAGATGTTTAGTGGAGAAGTATCTAGAGAAGGGAAAGAAAGTGTATGCTGCCTTCATGGACTTGGAGAAAGCTTATGACAGAACAGATACGCAAGGTATGTGGAAGGTATTAAGAATATATGGAGTGGAGGGGAAATTGTTGAGTGCTGTGAAGTGTATGTACAAAGGAGCTAGGGCTACGGTGTGAGTGGATGGTGAGCTGAGTGAGTTCTTTGATCTCAATCTGGAACTGAAACAGGGTTGTGTGATGTCTCCATGGCTGTTTAATATATACATGGATGGGGTTGTAAAGGAGGTGCAAGTTAGGGCAGTGGATGTGGGGGTGGCTCTAATGAATGAGGGTGAGATTTGTAAGATTCCGGTGTTGCTGTTTGCTGATGATACAGTATTGTTGAGTGAAGATGAATGGGAGTTGCAAGGTTTGGTGAATGAATTTAGGACAGTGTGTAGGAAGAGGAATCTGAGTGTTAATGTAAACAAGAGTAAAGTTATGGTGTTTGAAAGGAATGAAGTCACAGAATGTACAGTGAGGTTGGATGGGGAGGATGTGGAGAACGCGAGTGCATTCAAGTACTTGGGTAGTGTGATGAGTAAGGATGGTACTCTGGGGGATGAAGTGCGTGAAAGGGTACAGCAGGGAACGAAGGTTGTTGGTTCACTGAAAGCAGTGATGAGAAATAGGGAGGTGAGTATGGAAGTTAAGAAGTCACTGCATGATAGTATTGTGATCCCTACCCTGACGTATGGAAGCGAGGCGTGGACCTTGCAAGAGGGGAACAAGTCAAGAGTGAGAGCAGTGGAAATGAGTTACTTGAGAGGAGCATGTGGAGTGACATGGAGGGACAGGTTGACGAATAAAGAAGTGAAGGAACGTTGTGGGGTGGATGTGGATGTGGTTGAGAAGATTAGGAGAAATACACTGAGGTGGTTTGGACATGTGGAGAGAATGGAGAATGAACGACTGACTAAGAGGGTGTATGTAGGTGAGGTGGAGGGAGGGAGAGGGAGGGGTAGACCGAGGATGAGGTGGAGGGATGGAGTTGAGAGGTATATGAGGGAGGGGGGAGTGAGTTGGGGGGAGGGTAGTCAAATGGTGGGTGACAGAGGGACTTGGAGACGTTTTGTCTGCGGCCACCCTTTGCGGGATTAGGGCGTCGGGCTATAGATAGATAGATAGATAGACTAAAGTCTGCCCTTGACATTAGTACTGTCATAAACTGTCAACAAGGAAAAATACACTGAGCTTAATCTGTATGTTTCGGAAAATTTTTAGTTTCGAACATCTCGGGAATTATGAAGTTTTGATTCGTTTTTTCGGTATTTTAGACAATTCTAAGACACGTTTCTTCTATGGCATTTTTGTCGGCAATTATTTTTATTTTCCTCTTCAAGATTAGGTTTGGTTAGGTTAGTTTTGGTTATCTTCAAGAGTAAAATAAAATTAATTTCCGACAAAAATGCCAAAGAAGAAACGTGTCTTAGAATTGTCTAAAATGCCGAAAAAAAGGATCAAAATATAATTCCCAAGATGTCCGAAACTAAAATTCTACCTGTGTTTCTTTATATGCAGAGTAAAATAATTAAGTATAATAAATCGCATGAACCTAAAGGATCGCTAAATAATGCACACACGCACTCGTCACCAGGCTTACCACTCAACTGGCAACCTCGAGACTCGAGTCGAGACAGACTGGCGTAGTGTTTACAGATGCTTCATTTTTATTGGGTAGCTGAGAAGCATGGCCGACTTAGGCAGCCAATTATATATCCCGGTCGGTAAAATTCTGAGGACCACAGCTTTCCACTCTATCCAAAGCGGAATTTTTAAAGTGCTCAGTATATCACGATCCATATACAACCTGAAATATGATATATACGTTAATGGCGTACAAAACTGTCTTCTTTACTTTAAGATTATGGTTGCCAGTACTGAGGTTCGACTTGCCACGGCCAGGTATTACACATTTAGAGGCTGAAAATTTTAACGAATTTCGGTAAAGCATCAGAATGGCAGTGTATTTTGTGCCAGAAAAATTGAGAAATTTACATAAATAAATTTCAGATAAGAAATATTCATATTTCCCCACCTCTGTCTCCACCTTGGAATCTTATAGTAAAAAAAAAAAAAAAAAAAAAAACATACTGGCTTCTGAAAAAGGGAGGGCGTACGCCCCTCACGCCCCCCCCCCTGGATCCGGGCCTATATACATCTACACATACATATAGTGTATACATTTATCTGTTTATTAGCTCTAAGCCTATGATGTAACAAAAGGAATAGAGCACTAAATACTGGTATGAATTTTAGACATTTTGGTCTTTGATATGTTTTATAACAACGGTGGAACAAACGTTACTTAAGCAATCGTATGACAAAATAATGCTCGATTGTAATTTACCATTTGTATACAGTTATTCACAGATATATTCCCAGTGTTTCTTCAACACTCCAGTATTTTTGTGGAGTGGATCATCGGGATCGCACACAGCTCTCCTGTGGCTCCAGTAAGGTGTTCAGTAAACATAATTGCCAGAACCCAACCGCCCCAACACGCAATACCAGCACGACTGAATGATGACGCAATTAAAAAAAAAAAATGGCCTATCGACTGCTGGGGCCAAAGCCCCTGGTCATTAACCCTAGAATGCTACCGTCGGGTTAATTTCCCTGTTCGGAGATTTATTTATTTGCTATTTTGTTATGATAAGAGTTTTGGAGCTGTCCTTCCCTATACCTTCAATCCACCCTACCCCCTACCGACATAGGTAGTGGTGTGGTTTCATCTCGCATTTATCATCATGATATTTGGGTTTAAAGTGTTTTTTACCTGACAAAAGCATTTGTGTTACATTTTTTTTATTTTTGTGTTTTCCTTTTTTTCCAGGTGTATAATTAGTTTCTGATTAAATCAAAGAGACTAAAGGGTGAAAACAATCTAAAAGAGTCTAAATTGATAAAAAAGGTGTTTCACAGGTATAATGTGGATTAAGTGTTTTTTACCCGACAAAAGCATTTGTGTTACATTTTTTTTATTTTTTTTTTATTTTTTTTTCAGGTATATAAGTGGTGTATGATTATATCAAAGAGACTAAAGTGTACAGAGACTAAAATAGACTAAACTGAAAGAAAATGTCGAAAAAAAAATATTCTCCTAGCGAAAGCAGTACTGTGAGGATAATAACGTAAGCATTCTAGGGTTAAGGCCATATATATATATATATATATATATATATATATATATATATATATATATATATATATATATATATATATACACACACATGGATTCATAAATAAATACACACTTTCATGCACACGAACATATAAATATATACTGTATAAAAATTTTATTGTATTATTTTTGTATTTTTATTTATTTATTGTTTTTCTTGTTATTTTTATATATTTTTTGACCTTACGGTATCTATTAAAAAAAAAAACTAACCTAAGACCCTAAAACTAATCCCCTAACATACAAATCGCTAACCTACACTAAATCCTAGAGACAAATAACTAAACCTACACTAATGGTAAAAATACCTCGACCAAGAGAACACCATCGACTGCAGATATGTAATGCGTTTCTACATTACATACCTGCACTCATCACCTGATGACTGTCAGTCAAGGCACAACCTAATATAAGGGACATTGATATATGAAAGGGAACCGGACGAGTCTGGAACATTTCCATATGTGTCAGCTGTCGGCCCTAATTAGAATAGCTTAAACAAGATGGTATAATGTATTTACATAGTATGTCCAAGAAGTGAAGTACATCGCCCAACAGATCACCATCGACTGCAAGTGCCCAATATCTTTTTATATTGAACACTTACACTCATCAGCTGGTGACTGTCAGGCGGGGAACCGAGTTTAATGTAGGGGACATCAATATTAGAAATAGATCAGTGGGAAGAACTATTTCAAATATGTCAACTGTCAGCCCTAATTAACAGTACAATATATACATATTTACAGTCGATAAAAAACAAAACCATATAGTAAAAAAGTCACATCACTCTGATCAGTCCGGTCTCTCTCAAGAAAACCATCAACTTATCAGCCATAACAATACCCCCATCACCCAGGATGGTGGAAAGGGTGAAGGGGACGTCCGCTGCGCCGCAGTAATTTATAAGTGAAGCACGTTCACAAACAAATCGCCGACACCGCAGGGTGATATGACTGATAGATAACACCGCATCACAGATGTAACAGTGCGGTGGGAAACGTCTTTTTCATATACGATTTCATATGTGTTATTACGGTGGCTTGTAATCGTGCCAATACTTTTTCCTCAAGGCGACTGGGACGGCTGGCAGCACAGTATACCAGTCGCCCAGGTACGGCTTACAACTTGGATTATTAAGTCTATGCGGCCCTGGATCTCATCAGAGTCCGTAGCACAAGAAGCAGTTGCCTGAAGGGCTGATGTTGAATCTGAAAATATTGCCACAGAAGATTTACTGATTTCTTTCCGAAAGAGAGACTCGACCGTAGATCACAAGGAACGTCCCAAGTCTCCTTGAGTTCCACAGCCGACTTTGCAAGTAAGTCAGACTGCTCATTTCCGTAAATACGACAGTGACCAGGCACCCAGATCAGCGTGAAGGACTTGTTGCACGAATGCAATTTATTAATAATGCGGACCTGGATCTCATCAGAGTCCGTAGCACAAGAAGCAGTTGCCTGAAGGGCTGATGTTGAATCAGAAAATATGACAAATGAGTCATGCCAAGAACTTAGATCATAGTCTATGGCTTTGTCAACAGTAAAAAGGTCGGAGGTAAACACAGAAGTATGAGTCGGCAACCGATACCTGAGGGCATATTCAGTCGACCACACACTAGCACCTCTCACATTCACTCGACTTGGAGCCATCGGTGTACAATTGGTGGGACCCCAAGTGTCGAACGATGATGTTACGAAACAAGTGGTGGACCTCCTTCTCCGGCACCTTAGTCTTTGGTGCTGGGAGCCAGGAAACATCAACAGTAACGCCAGGTGGCTCCCAGTGCATTATATTTTTAAATACCAACTTGTCACAGTCACTGAGATCCACACCAAGCTCCTGAGTCAAGAAGTGTAGGCAAATGGCAAGTGGCCAACGCACCCCCCACAGAAGATGGTGGTACTGATGCACGGGGGTACAGGCCACGTTGCCGATATTACTTTTCCCATGTGTCCATAGGCCATAAGACAAGGCCAGATGATCGCGGCGAATACAGAGGGGAGGAACATTCGCCTGCACTTCCATACGAGCTACAGGGGTACACCGGGCAGCTCCAAGAAACATTTGCAAACATTTATTCTGTAACACATCCAACCTCCTCAGTGTGGCATTGGACGCCGAGCCATACACCTGTGCGCCATTGTCTAGTTTCTATCGAGTAAGGGACTTATACACCATTGATAAAGATTTTCTGTTGGCACGCCACATAGTACCCACTAGGTACTTAAAGACGTTTAACGGTTATCACAATGAGCAAGCAATTAGTAACATGAATTTTAAAGTTCAAATGACGATCAAAATATAGGCCCAAAAACAGTTCAGAATTTTGAAAATGTACCACCTGATTATCCAAAGTTAAGTGCAAATTAGGTACATTACGAGTTGGAAAAACTACAGCGCCACACTTGGGGACGGAAAATTTAATTCCCCACTGCAAGGCCCATTGGTGGACAGAATCAAGGGTTACTTGAATCCACCCACCCGAAAATTGTGCATTACGGGAAGAGTGCCATATTGCACAATCATCAGCATAGTGAGTATTTAAGATTCCTTGGGACGGGAGCTGATGACAGAATATCATTGATCATAATACTAAATAAAGTGGGACTAAGCACAGTTCCCTGTGGCACCCCGTTTTCCTGGATTAACCCTTTAACCGCGGGCATTGTTTTGCCCCGACTGTCCTCTCCCGCGGGGGTTTCGACCAAAATGTAAAGAAACTTTAAACCTTTATAACTCTGCACAGAATAAATCTAGAGCGAAAAATAAGGTACCATTAGAAAGTACTAACCTTCGGCTTTGCAATGATGTAGGTTTCACGATTTCGTTGACTATCACTGGATGGGCAGTGCCATTAGAAGTGAGCGATCTAAAATCACTATTTTTCGCTCACACACCATTACCTTCGCTCATACACCATTACCAAATGCCAACCTCATTCTGATAATAATACTATAAACATATATGAACACTGCACATACGATAAACACCCACTCTGTGTTCACTGAGGCAGGTAAAAGGCACTGTAATTACCCGCACTTCACTGCCACATCAGCGGTGTTGTAATCACTATTTTTTGCTCACACACCATTACCAAATGCCAACCTCATTCTGATAATAATACTATAAACATATATGAACACTGCACATACGATAAACACCCACTCTGTGTTCACTGAGGCAGGTAAAAGGCACTATTGCCCGCACTTCACTGCCATATCAGCGGTGTTGTAATCACTATTTTTCGCTCACACACCATTACCAAATGCCAACCTCATTCTGTTAATAATACTATAAACATATATGAACACTGCACATACGATAAACACCCACTCTGTGTTCACTGAGGCAGGTAAAAGGCACTGTAAATGCCTGCACTTCACTACCACATCAGCAGTCTTGTCACTCACACAGCTGGACAAATACTGATGCGTGTTTGGTCCAGGGTGGGGTGGGGGGCCCAGGGGGTGGGAGGTGGGGCCCCAGGGGGGGGAGGAGGGAGGTGGGGGTCGGCTGGAGTGAAAGAACTTAATAGCTACTCTCCCTTGAAACAATTGGCGCACGGAAAAAACGCGGGGTATTCAAAATATTCACAAACATTCGAGAATGACACCCACGGTTTGGTCCAGTTCTTGCAATGTCATTCTAGAATGACACCCGCGGTTAAAGGGTTAATATATCCGACGTCACGTTACAGGGCAATTTGACAGAGATAAGTCCTGTCCCTTAAGAAATTTGAAATAAAAATAGGCAAATTTCCTCTTAAACCATAAGCATAGAGCTTCATTAGTATACCATGTTGCCATGTCATGTCATAGGCTTTATGGATGTCCAAGAACACCCCTATCATGAATTCTTTATTGGCAGATGCCTCTGCAATACAATGCTCCAAATTCATTAAATGATCTAGTGAACTTCTGTATTTACGCAAGCCACATTGTTGATTATTTAACAAATTCTTCGACTCTAAAACAAAAAGAAGCCAGTTATTAACCATTCATTCCATGGCCTTACATACACAAGAAGTCAACACAATAGGATGACATGAAGTGGGATTCATAAGTTAACCAGCCTCTTTAGGTATCAGTATGATGTGCGCAAAGTGCCATGAGTTTGGGAATGTTTGAGATGCCCAAAGCTCATTGTACAATGCTAACAACTTAATCAGGTTGTCCTGACTATGATGCTGGATCATACTGTACATGATGGTGTCTGGTCTAGGGCAGGTGTCTTAACAGGATTTAAGGGCAAGGAGCAGTTCATCTAGCAAAAACTTTTGGTTGTACTGAGAGTCTACATCTTCTGTGGCAAAGTCTAATATCTGTAGCTCAGCTGTGCATTTATGATGTTGGAAACGCTGGTTATAATTGGCTGATCTACTTACATGAGAAAAACTCCTGGCGAGGATGTTAGCATAGTCCACGGGAACGTCATAGATGGTGTTGTTCATCTTCAGAGTGGTAACAGGGATGTAAGGGCCTTTATTATTTAATGTTCTAATAGTGGACCAAACTTTACTGAGTGGAGTAGTTCGATTCACCATGGACACAAAAGTCTGCCAGGAGTCACGTTTGGCCCTTCTTATTATACTCCTTGCCTCAGCCCGTGCCTGTTTGTATGCAATAAAATTTTCCTCAGTAGGTTGACTATCAAAAATTCTGTATCTCCTGTTGTGTTTCCTTAATGCTTGTCGGCAATCCGGCATCCACCAATGTGCTCTATGCTTCGCATGAACTGTAGAAGCCTTGGGAATAGCAGCCTTAGCCGCGTGTACTATGGAATTGGTTAAATTTTCGACCTTAACATCTATGGTCTCCCCATATATATCTAAATTGGTGATCCTTGAGAAGGATCCTCAGTCAACTTTCTTATAGTTAAGTTTTGGGGGTGGAGGGTCCGAAACGATGTCGCTTGTATAAGAAAGACAGATGGGTAAATGATAATTTCCCAAGGAGTCGTCATAAGGGTCCCATGAGAAATCTTTATGTGGGGGAGGTGGGGGAGCATCAAAGCATCAAAAACTGATCCTATCATTTCATCAAATCTGCAAAAAGTTATCAGTCCATCAAATTTTCCAGATGTTTTCATTTTGTCAACAGTTTTTTCCCCATATCCTATCAATTTGTCAAAAAGTTCATATCATTTCAAAGCATCAAAAGTGAGAAGTATTCGATGTATCAAAAAATACAGAGGTTATCAAAGCATCAAACTTACAAAAGTCATCAAAGCATAAAAAAAAATCCAGAAGGTATCAATGCATCAAAAATCTACTCGATGATGATGATATGGGGTGTTACGACCGTAACAATGGTATGCCATCACAACCACCGTTAATGCAAATACTACTACATCAGCAAGTGAAACAGTATGACACAGTAAGCTCGAGACCGGTTTGGGAACTTAAGTATCGAACCAACAAGTGATACTCTGTTCTGTACGACTGTAACAATGGTACCCCATCACAACTACCGTTAACGCAAATACTACTACATCAACTAGTGAAGCAGTATGACACAGTAAGTTCGAGACCGGCTTGGGAACTTAAGTCTCGAACCAACAAGTGATACTCTGTGCGTGGTCACGAGGGTGACCAGGAAACCCTTTGTCATACACTTGACAGATCAGAACGGGGTCTCATCCTTGGAGCCGCTTATCAATACAAAGTACAGCAACAAGGCAAAGTGCCATCTATTTTTTAGATGCCGGCCAACTACTCCATTATCCGAGGTAACATCCACCATAGGACAACCATATACAAGAGCTCCCAGGGCTAGCAGTACAAAATTGCCAACAACGCTGGCTCGACGCTGTACCTCAAGTGTGCCGACAAAAACTACAGAGGGAATGCCAGGATCAACAAGACAACTGACACACTGACGGAAAAGAGGGAACACAACCACGACACAGAATCCTACAACCCTCTGACAGACATCCACAACCGCCTGAAAGAAGCAGCCAGGGATGACCGAACAAACAACTCCCTTCGTGCCATCTTCAACGATATCCCAAGAAATAATCCAGATGGTGGCAGAGTTGCCTTAGGGTTAATGGTCATATACTGTATATATGTATATATATATATATATATATATATATATATATATATATATATATATATATATATATATATATATATATATATATATATAATATATAAAATATGCATACACCCAATCGGCTTGCTTGTGCCAATTACATTTGCTTCACAGACTACACACACATCCAAAGCCACTCCAACACTACAATTATACTTACAAGCACTTCTCACCCTACATACAATCTCTACTAGACAGCCTAAGCCACTAGTTAGAGAGACATTGGCTGTATTGTCCCAACTTCGATGGGGACAGGCCGGTCTTGCAGTGGACTATCAAAAGGCTGATGATGATGATGACATATATACATATATATATATATATATATATATATATATATATATATATATATATATATATATATATATATATATATATATATATATATATATATCATTTCCTGTGGCACCCCACTGGATGCATAGGGCCTCAATGAACTCTCTCCACCAATATTTGTCTCTTGTCATCTCCTTCAGGTCCCACCAACACTCCTCTCCTGCTTCTTTTTTCATTGTCCTCAACCAGGTTTCCCTCGGCCTACCTCTACCTTTTCTTCCTCTAGCAGTCCACTCTGGCACATCCTGTATTAAACAACCTTCTTTTCTGTATATGTGCCCCAGCCATTTCCAGCGAGACAGTCTCACATATTCATTAACTGGTTCCACTCTCGTAATATCCCTTACTCTTTTATTTGTAACTCTGTCTTGCCACTTTACCCCAAGAATCCTTCTCAGTATTTTATTTTCAAATCCTAATACTTTCTGATCTGTTGCAATTGTACTGTACCATGACTCATGCCCGTAAATTAAAATTGGTCTAACCATGGACTTGTAAATTTTCACTTTAGTGTGTACCGAAAGCATATTATTATTCCAAACAGATTTCAACATTCCAACAGCTCGCCAAGCCTATTTAATCCTCTCCTCAATTTCATTATTTAATGATCCATTAGATGATACAAGCGTTCCCAGATATTTAAAGTTTTCTACATTCTTCACCATATTATTCCCAGTTACACAATCGATTTGGTTCTCCACGTTCATATTAATAATTTCAGTATTTCCACAATTTATTACCAATCCCACTTTTTCTCCTTCCTCCACCAGACAATCAAGCACCCTCTGCATCTCGTAAATACTTCCGCAAATCAGTACAATATCATCAGCATAGTCCAAATCCATCAGCTTCTTATTTTCTTTCCAGTTAATTCCTGTATCTGTTCTCCTTACAACCTTTTTCATAACATAATCCATGACCAAAACAAACAACAATGGCGAAAGAACTCCTCCTTGAATCACTCCTGACCTAACTTCAAATGGATCACTCAAAGAACCACCCACCATCACCTTACAAAAAGTACATGCAGGCTTCTAATAATATTTACAAACTTTTCTGGTATACCATAGAATCTCATAATTTTCAACATAGCTCCACGTGAAACACTATCAAACGCCTTTTCAAAATCCACAAAACACATGCTAAGTGGCATTTTCATCTCATTAGCTTGTTGCATTAGATGCCTTACAATAAAAATCTGATCATTACAACCTCGACCCTTTCTAAATCCCGCTTGTTCTTCTCCTAAAATTTTATCAATTACTGGCTCTATTCTGTTCAACAAGATTTTGGAAAAGACTTTTGCAACTACAGGTGTCAAAGTTATCCCCCTCCAATTGCCACACACACTTAAATCTCCCTTTTTTGGTATTTTTATAATCACTCCATTTTTCCACTCTTCTGGAATTCCACCATTATCCCAAGCCACATTAAAAAGTTTCAAAAGCGCATTCATCACCTCGTCATTTTCCACCTTAAGCATTTCAGGGAATATTCCATCCTCACCTGGAGCCTTAAAATTCTTTAACTCCTTCATAGATTTTGCTACCTCTTCCAAAGTTATATCCCCTGTTTCTATCTGCAAATCTCTCTCGGCTGGCAAAATGTCCTCTTCAGCTGGGATTGGTCTATTTAGAACAGAGTCATAGTGCTCTTTCCACCTTCCTTTTATATCCAAATCTTTAGTCATCAAATTACCATTTCTATCTCGTACAGGTATTTCCTTCCTTCTCTTTTCAGTCCCAGTTAACTCCTTTATGGCTTGATACGCTGCTCTTGTGCTCTGACCGTCATTTTTACTTAATTTAATTTCTGTTTCTGTCGCCTTTTCATCATATAATCTCCTCTTATCACGTCTAACGAGTCTTTTTACTTCAGAATGTAAACTCCAGTACTTTCCTCTAAGTACTTCAACTACCTGGCCATCAACATGTTGTTCTTCACTTCTTAACTTAGCCTCTTTCCTTTTCTGAATTACATTCCATGTTTCATCTGACATCCACTTTTTCCTTCTCGCTTTTCCCTTTTTCTTAATAGTAACCTTAGCACTCCCATGCAAAACCTCTTTTACCTCGCTCCACATTTGATTAATATCATTGTCTTCAGATTCCATCAAAGTCTGCAGGACTAGAAACTTGTTTCTACATTCATATATATATATATATATATATATATATATATATATATATATATATATATATATATATATAAGAGCGGGTGTGTGTGTGTGTGTGTGTGTGTGTTGACAACAATCATCAGTCGTATGATGTATATGAAATATATGCCTCAGTCCCCCCCTTCTACCGTTATAGTAGAGTAAGTCGTCATTTCTGGAGTTCAGACCAGGATTGTCAACTCTTTGTCCCCATGGCTTCATTTGCGCGTCCTTCTTACAAGTTGTATCAAGCTCTGCCGGTCCCTATATAATGAGCTCAGTCTTTGCATCATTGCCACTTAGATCTGCTCCTCATTTTGTTCACATCTCTGTCCTCCCCTGTACAGTTATTGTTGTTGTGAGTGCTCAAGAGATCTCCAAACATCTAGCAGCTGTGTGTAATTTGAGTATAACTGTTGTATTTTTTCTTGTACTGTATAGCATAAGTTTAATTTGTAGGCCTAGTGAAGTTTTTGTAATTCATGTAGGTATCTTTATGTCCATCAGTTTTAATATTATTTTGTATCTGTAATAATTTATCTTGCATTCACTGAGTATTATCTGGTATCTCATTTTATCAGGGCTGACTTAGATAAATTTACTCTTGCTAATTTCGTGTTAATAGAGGCTATTGCAGTTAACCATATATTTAACCTATTTATTTGCCATTACATTATCCTTATGAGTCCTGAATGTTTTGTTGTTAGTTTGAGCATTAAACTTTAACTTGTAATTTTACCTAACTCTTTTGTTTTGAACCTGGAACTTTACGGGACAGTAATGATTTTTAGCATTCTCACTTAAAGTGTACATTATCTTTCTCTGTTCCGTAACATAAATTTGGCGACCTCTCATCAGGATATTCAGGATATTATCATAAGGATATTGCTTGATATTTTGTGACTGTTACTTATTCATGATGTCTACTATTACTACGCTTGATGAAGCCAAAGATTTTTTGTCAAATGTGCAAACAGTGTGTGATGTAGAAAACAGAACAAAGAATGAACTTAAGCTTGTTGCTCAACAATTGGGAATTGCTGTTCGCTCTCATCATTCTAAAGATCAAATTGTTGACATGATTAATGAAAGTTTGTTTAATGTAACTCCTCCGAATGAGCAAACGCAGATTGAATTAGCTAAGTTACAGCTAGCCCTGCAGGAGGCTCGTGTGAAGGAAGCTGAATTTCAAGCACAGGCTAAGGAGGCTGAATTTCAGGCAAAAGCTAAGGAGGCTGAGGCACAAGTTGAAATTGCTAGGATTCAGGCAGACCATGAGTATCGCATGAAACAAGGTGGAACTGGATCATCTAGCTCTGATGATTTTGATGTGGCTAAAAATGTTAAACTTGTCCCTCCTTTTAATGAATCTGATTTAACAAAGTATTTTCAGTTGTTTGAGAGGGTAGCTACAGGTTTTAATTGGCCTAAGGAGTATTGGCCAGTACTCCTTCAAACTGTTCTCACCGGTAAAGCTCAAGTAACTTATGCATCTTTGCCTCAGGATCAGTCTGATAATTATGATGTAGTTAAGAGCTTGATTCTTAAGGCCTATGAGCTTGTTCCTGAAGCTTATAGAGTAAAATTTAGGACAACTTACAAGCAAGATAAGCAATCCCATGTTGAGTATGCAAAAATCAAAGAAGATTTGTTAGAGCAGTGGTTAAATTCTAAGAATGTGGATTCTGATTTTGACAAATTTAAGCAGATGATTTTGCTGGAGGACTTCAAAAGGTGTATTAGTAAAGATGTAAGCCTATATCTTGATGAGAAAAGAATAGATAATTTGTCTGATGCTGCAGTTTTAGCTGATGAGTATGTTCTCACTCACAAGAGATATTCTAGAGAAAAAGGGAAAGCTGAGAGTAAGTACGTTGCCTCTACTCAGAGTACAGGTAACAGGAAAGAAAATAAAGATGATGTTTCTCAGGAAGTAAATACCAGCTTCACCTCTAGATTTCAGAAAAGTAAATGTACTTATTGTAGTAAGCTTGGTCATACTACAGAGAGATGTTTCAGGAGACAGCGTGATGTGAACAAAAAGGAGTCTTTAAATATTCAGTCAATTGGTCTAGTGTCCACTCTTGAGAGTTCCCAGAATTCTTTAACTGAGTTAACTGAACCTGCTTTGAGGGGTAACTTAAATTCTCATGATGGAGCTCCTCTTTTGAGCAGTAACGTGGTTGACACTCTCAAGAGTTCATGTGCTAATTTCCTGTCTGATGGTTTTGTCAGTCCTCTGGACAGTAATGACAGGAAATCAGTTAAAATATATCGTGATACAGGTGCTTGCCAATCCCTTATGCTGACCAGTGTTCTAGGCTCTAATGTTAATTCCTCTGATGAAACTGTAATCTTACAAGGTGTAGGGAATAATTACTTCTCTGTCCCTCTGTGCAGAGTGAATTTAGAGTCTGGTTTTGTTAATGGTTCTGTTATGGTTGGGTTGGTTGAGACACTCCCAATGTCAGGTGTAACTTTCTTACTTGGAAATGATATTGGTGGAAGTCAAGTGTGTCCAGCTCCTCAGTTGTCTAGTGAGCCAGTGGCTGCGGCCCAGGATTGTGATGTCCCTGATGTGTTCCCTGCATGTGCTGTCACTAGGGCTAAGTCTAAAGTTACTGGTGATTTAGAGGATAATGATGATGATGATGTTATCCTAGCTGACACTTTTCTTGCTAATTTGGACCACTCACCAGATGAGGCAGTACCCCGTAGTGTTGATAATTTGTCTCGTCAAGAGTTGGTTGAGTTGCAGGTTGCTGACCCTGAGTTGAAAGGTCTAGCTAACTCTGCTTACAGTGAAGAAGAGTCAGCCGGTGCTTCTACTTGTTATTATGTAAAGTCAGGAGTACTTATGAGGAAGTGGAGACCCCCAACAGCATCAGCCGACTGTGAATGGGAGGTTGTACATCAAGTTGTCATCCCTCGTGTTTGTAGGCAGGATATCATTAGAGTGGCTCATGATTCCAGTTTGGCAGGACACCCTGGAGTGAGGAAGACTGTGGCACGCATTTTGAAACACTTCTACTGGCCAGGTATCTTCAGGGATGTTTCCTGGTATTGTAAGTCTTGTCACACCTGTCAAGTTGTGGGGAAGTGTAATCAGACCGAAAAGGTTGCACCTCTAGTTCCCATTCCTCCTTTTGAGGCGCCTTTCACCCGTGTGTTGGTGGATATTGTGGGCCCTCTTCCTAAGACTTCTTCAGGATTTTCTTATGTATTGACCATGATTAATATGGCTACTCGTTATCCTGAAGCCATTCCACTTAGAAACATCTCAGCAAAGAACGTGGTTAAGGAAATGCTAGGGTTCTTCACAAAGTTTGGTCTGCCCAAGTAGGTACAGTCAGACCGGGGAAGTAATTTCATGTCAAACGTTTTCAAGCAGTCTCTGACAGAGTTGGGCATCACCCAGATCACGTCTTCAGCTTACCATCCCCAGACCCAAGGAGCGTTGGAGAGATATCATCAAACACTCAAATCGATGCTCAAGAAATACTGTTTGGAACATCAGAAAGACTGGGATAAAGGTCTTCCATTCGTTGTGTTTGCTGCAAGAGAATCTCCAAATGAATCACTGGGCTTCTCACCTTTTGAACTACTGTTTGGCCATGAAGTAAGAGGACCCCTTAAGTTACTCAAGGAATGCTGGCTGTCGGAGGAAGATGACGTCAACCTGCTGGAGTATGTGATGAAGTTCAAAGAACGGCTGTCCACTGCTTTACAGCTGGCGAGAGAGAATTTAGGAGCTGCTCAGGAGAAGATGAAGACTTGGTATGATAAGAAGTCCAGGTTACGCCACTTTCAGCCAGGAGATCAGGTTTTGATTCTGCTACCAGTTCATGGGCAACCTCTTCAAGCCAAGTTTAGTGGTCCTTATTTCGTGGAGAAGAAACTCAGTGATGTCAACTATGTCATCGCCACACCAGATCGTAGAAAGAGCAAGCAACTATGTCACATCAACATGCTAAAGTTATATCACAGGCGGGACGAAAATAATCCAGTCTGCACTGTAGCTGTTCCACCCGAGTCTGCAAGTGAAGCTCTCCCATGCAGTATGAGCCTGAGTGATAGTTTGGGGAAGAATCCTGATATCATGAATGATCTCCAGACTAAGCTTTCTCATCTACCTCCCAAGGAAAGGCAGGAGTTTTCGGCATTACTGCAGGAGTACCCGCAAGTGTTCCGTGCCACTCCAGGAAGAACCACTGCGTTGATGCATGATGTCGATGTTGGAGACGCAAAGCCAATTAAATTGCCTCCTTACCGTGTGAACCCAGTGAAAGTTCCTCTCATCCAGAAGGAGCTTGGCTACCTGTTGGACCACAAGATGATTGAGCCCTGTCAGAGCGAGTGGAGTTCTCCTGTCACTCTGGTCCCTAAGCCAGGTGGGTCACAGCGGCTTTGCATTGACTACAGACGTGTTAATCAGATAACCAAAACAGACATTTACCCTCTCCCTCGTGTGGAAGATTGCATAGACAAGATCGGAAAGGCTAGGTACATAAGTAAGTTTGATTTGTTAAAGGGATACTGGCAAGTACCTATGACTGAACGTGCTAGGGAGATCTCATGTTTTGTAACACCAGGAAAGGCTTTTGCATGTTCTGTAATGCCGTATGGTATGAAGGATGCACCAGCCACATTTCAGAAGCTCATGAATGTTGTAACGGAGGGTTTGGCAGGGTGTGTTGTTTATATTGATGATGTATTAATCTTCAGTGACAACTGGAAAGATCACCTATGCCATGTCAGTAAATTTCTTGACCGTTTAGTTCATGCTAATCTTGTAGCTAATTTATCAAAGTGTGAGTTTGGTCAAGCTAAAGTTCAGTACCTTGGGTATGTAATTGGTGATGGACATGTTGCACCACCAGGAGCTAAGGTTCAGGTTATAAGTGATCTTCCCAGACCTAAAAGTAGGAAAGAGCTACAAAGATTTTTGGGAATGGTAAGTTATTACAGGAGATTTGTTCTTAACTTTTCTATTCTTGTATCACCACTTACAGACCTACTGAAAAAGGGAGTTGAATTTGTCTGGACCGATAACTGTGAATCCTCTTTCAACAAACTTAAAGCTATTCTATTAAGTCAGCCAGTGCTCGCTACTCCAAATTTTGCTAAGCCTTTTAAGATGGCTGTTGATGCAAGTGATACAGGAGCTGGGGCTGTTTTGCTGCAAGAGGATGATCAGGGTATTGAACACCCTGTATCTTATTACAATAAGAAGTTCACTCCACCTCAAAAGAACTACTCCACTATTGAGAAAGAGCTTTTGGCCTTGATTTTGGGTTTACAGCAGTTTTCATTTTATTTGTGTTCTGGTTTTGACCCCATAGTCATTTATACCGATCACAACCCACTGAAATTCCTTAGTAAGTTTAAAGATAAACATCAGAGATTGACAAGGTGGAGTCTACTTCTTCAGGAGTATTCATTAGACATACAACATGTCAAGGGGAAAGAAAATGTTATTGCAGATTGCTTATCTAGACTTTAGACAGATTGTTTTCGAGTAATAAGAAATTTCCTTTGTAAATTTCTTTTTCTTTGTGGGGAGGTGTTACATAGCCTATGATTTCATCATCCTTTGTGTAATTCTAACGCACAGTATGCTGCATGTTTGATCACGAGCGTGTTCTGCCTCAGTCCCCCCCTTCTACCGTTATAGTAGAGTAAGTCGTCATTTCTGGAGTTCAGACCAGGATTGTCAACTCTTTGTCCCCATGGCTTCATTTGCGCGTCCTTCTTACAAGTTGTATCAAGCTCTGCCGGTCCCTATATAATGAGCTCATTCTCTGCATCATTGCCACTTGGATCTGCTCCTCATTTTGTTCACATCTCTGTCCTCCCCTGTACAGTTATTGTTGTTGTGAGTGCTCAAGAGATCTCCAAACATCTAGCAGCTGTATGTAATTTGAGTATAACTGTTGTATTTTTTCTTGTACTGTATAGCATAAGTTTAATTTGTAGGCCTAGTGAAGTTTTTGTAATTCATGTAGGGATCTTTATGTCCATCAGTTTTAATATTATTTTGTATCTGTAATAATTTATCTTGCATTCACTGAGTATTATCTGGTATCTCATTTTATCAGGGCTGACTTAGATAAATTTACTCTTGCTAATTTCGTGTTAATAGAGGCTATTGCAGTTAACCATATATTTAACCCGTTTATTTGCCATTACATTATCCTTATGAGTCCTGAATGTTTTGTTGTTAGTTTGAGCATTAAACTTTAACTTGTAATTTTACCTAACTCTTTTGTTTTGAACCTGGAACTTTACGGGACTAGTGATTTTTAGCATTCTCACTTAAAGTGTACATTATCTTTCTCTGTTCCGTAACAATATATATATATATATATATATATATATATATATATATATATATATATATATATATATATATGTGTGTGTGTGTGTGTGTGTGTGTGCGTGTGTGTGTGTGTTGGCAACATTCAAATCAGCCGTGTTATATCAAAAATAATATATGTATATATATACAGTATATACCGGTATATATATATATATATATATATATATATATATATATATATATATATATATATATATATATATATATATATATATATATATATCAAATCAGTCGTTATGAATATAAAAGATTTTATATATATATATATATATATATATATATATATATATATATATATATATATATATATATATATATATATATATATATATATATATATATATATATATATACAGTATGTGTGTGTGTATGTGTGTGTGTGTTTTGGCAATAATCAAATCAGTCGTATTATGTACCGGTATATCAAAAATAATATGATCATGATCATCATCAGCCATAACTAGTCCACTGCTGAACAAAGGCCTCCCCTAACCTTTTCCACGAATTCCTTGACTGAGCCAATCTTTGCCACGTTTCCCCTGCAAATTTCTCTATCTCATCTCTTCATCTCCTGTCTGGCCTTTTTCTGCTACGCTTGCAATCTCTTGGTGTCCAGTCAGTCAGCCTCTTGCACCATCGGTGATCCCTTATTCTTACTATATGTCCTGCCCACCTCTATTTCTGATCTTCTATAACTTATATAATATCTTTAACTTTAGTCTGTTCTCTCACACAAGCTGATCTTTTCCTGTCTCTTAAAGATATTCCCAATACTGACCAGTCCATTGCTCTCTGAGAACGGATTAATTTATTTTCCATTGATTTTGTCAGTTTCCAGGTCTCACAACCATACGTCATAGCTGGAACTATACATTCGTTATATACTTTTCGTTTCATACAAACTGGCAAGCTACTTTTCATAATGTCTCTATGTTTACGGAAAGCTTTCCATCCAATTGTAATACATCTTATTTCGCCATCATTATCTTTCGCTAATTTTAGTATTTGTCCCAAGTAGTTTTACTCCTCAACTACTTCAAGAATTTCATTGCTTATTCTGATGACGCTCTTTGGTGTTTGTGGATTAAACATTACTTTAGTTTTACTCCGGTTCATCTTCAGTCCTACTTTCAGACTTTCTCTGTCCAGGTCATTTAACATTTCTTGCAATGCCTCCGCTATTTCTGAGATTAGGACAATGTCATCTGCAAATCTTAAATGGTTTAGCTTTTCTCCATCTATGCCCACTCTTTTGTTTTCCCAGTCCAGCTTTCTGAAAATACTTTCTAGGTATGCTGTAAATAGTTTTGGTGAAATTGTATCTCCCTGACGCACGCCCTTCTCAGTCTTAATTTTCCCTGAGTCCTTATGTAATTAAACTGTAGCAGTTCCCTCTTTATATATATTTTCAAGCAGTTATACAATGCTCTCATTCACTTCCTGTTCTCGTAATGAATTCATAATTGCTATTTGCTCCACTGAGTCGAATGCCTTTTCGTAATCAACAAAACCTAAGCACAGTGGTTTATTATATTCTGTAGTTTTTTCAAGTAGCTGATTCATTGTGTGTAGATGATCAGTGGTCGAATTCCCGCTTCGGAATCCTGCCTGTTCACGAGATTGGTTTTCCTCCAAAATTGTTGTTTTTCAGTTCGTAAGAACTTTTGCGAAGAGTTTGTAAATGACTCATAATAAGCTAATGGGTCGATAGTTACTAAGATCTTTTGAGTCACCTTTTTTGAGGAGTAATATAACTGTTGCACTACACCATGTTTTGGGAATTTTCTTCTGTTTTATACCGTGGGTAAATAAGTGAGCAAGCCTATTTTGTACTTCTACTCCTGCATCCAACAGTAAATCTGTTACTATTCCATCTTCTCCCGGAGCCTTCCCTCTTTTCATATTATTAAGAGAAATATTAACTTCGTCTTGTGTTACCTCAGGTATTTCACTTGTGTCAACTGAAAAGTTAGCTGTTGGTACTACTGTCTTTGATGCATACGGTTCTTGTAAAATTCTTCAACTCTCTTCATCTTATCTCTGCATTCAATGATTTCACCGTTTTTTCTTTCAGTGATGTCATTTGTTGCTTTCCTAGTGCCATTTTACTTCGGACCTGTTTCAGACTTTTTCCATTTTTGATGGTTTCTTTGATCTGATCCATATTTCTCTTTCTTTTTTCTCCTCTTTGTCTTTTGTTGATAAGCTTATTTAATTCCGCTCGTTCTGTTTCGTCTTTCTTTGTTTTTACTTTCATTTCCTTCCGTTTTTTCATAAGCTCTAGTGTCTTTTCTGAATATTTCTTGGCTTTGGTTGTATTAGGTTTCCCTACTACCTCCGTTGATTCTCTTAGCACTTTTGTTAGTCTGTCATTCAGCTGATCATTGTCACATTCAGCTTTACTTAGAGCCTGAAATCTGTTCCTTATTTCCAATTGAAAGGCTGCTTTGTTTTCATTTACTTTTATTAGGCATATCTTTTTATCTTTAATCATCTTCTTTCTTTCACTTCTGAAATTGATTCTGGCTATGCAACCCACCATTCTATGATCACTAGCCTACCCATATTTACTTTCTTGATAACTGTGACATTTGTGATCGTGTTATTCTTATCTGCTATAATGAAGTCGATTTCATTCTTTGTTTCTCCATTTGGGCTTCTCCAGGTCCACTTTCTCCCTGTTCTTTTGTGGAAGAATGAGTTCATTATTCTCATGTTAAACATTTTAACAAAATTTACCAGCATTTCTCCTCTTTCATTCCTTTCTCCCACTCCAAATTTTCCCATACATGCTTCTCCATTTTTCGACTTCCCAACTTTTGCATTGAAATCTCCTATGATTATAGTATATGCTGTCTTTTCTTCTTCCATAATCTGGGAGATGTCATCATAGAATGTTTCTATTTCTTCATTTGGGCTTTGAGAAGTTGGTGCATATACTTGTATTACTTTCAGGGTATATTTTTTGCATAGTCTAATGACAACAAATGCTGCTCTGTCAGATACACTGCTGAATTTAACAACGTTGTCTGCAGGATTTCTGTTAATTAGAAATCCTACACCACTAACTCTTTCATTTTGCCTCCCTCTGTAGTAAAATAGGTGGTTGCTGTCTTCGAGCTGAACAACTTTTTCTTCTTTTCTGTGGATCTCACTCAAGCCTACAATATCCCAACTAATGTTTTCCAGTTCAGTCATTAGGTTATCAAGTTTGTAATCTTCTGCGAAGCTTCTTACATTGTATGCATAGATCTTCATGGATTTCAGTTTGTTTAATAACCAAGAGTCTAATTTTCCAACACAGTGCCAACTCACATTCGGTCGCACACTTCCGTAAGCACAGGAGGCAATGCGGTTGGACCTTTAGTAGACGATGATCCAACAGGAACGCGTGTCAAATCATTTGCAATAGAACTCATGTTTGGTTGGGAGGATTGTGGCAAATAATCTCATCTCCCTGCCACATAGTTTCTGGTGAGATGTAGTTTTTGTGCCACCTTATTCATTATATTCGGTAGAGTCGTATATATCTATAGGGGGTCCCATGGTCCACGCCGTCTAAGACAGTACCTCGTATGTCTACAAGGCCTTCCCCTATCTGCCAATTGGGGACGCGCCAGGTAGCAGTAGGATCCTGCCCCTGGATATATATATATATATGAGTTACTGCAATGACAGCTTGTATCCATGACATATTGAGTTATTTGTATATTGCATCAATGATGAAAGTACGATCAAAGGTTTCTTACAGTGCATCTTCATGTACTTTAAGTGTCGTGCATGGGCGTCATGAGGGGGGGGGCAAGGGGGGCAGATCCCCCCCCTTGGAATTCCAAAGTGTGTTTCAGTTCTTGTTCAAGGATGATTGAGTGATTTGAGCCAATTCATGCATTGTCACTTTATTCATTTGATGTAAGTCATGTAACTCATGTAAGTATATGCCTACGCCTATTTAGAGTGCGTGTATTTTGATATATTATTGCTGCACATATATGTATAATTTCTTTTATTTTGCCCCCCCTCCCCTACAAAAATTCCTGCGGACGCCCCTAGTAACGAGGAACTGGGAATGTACAGAGCTCGGCGCCGTGCACAACCACCTGTTCCACGCACAGCAGCTGAGTTCGTCACGTGGATGTCTGACCCCCTCGCAGAGAACTACAACCAGCACTTCAAGGGGGCTGTGGAACATGGGACAGAGCTGGCGATCATCTTCGTGTCTACCGTCATCATCCCAAGGCTGGCAGAGGTGCAACATGCCTTCTGTGATGCAATGTTCTTCAGTGTTCCAGTCCTGTTCTGCCCGTTTTTCTCCATCATGGCAGTGACCAGTGTTCTGATGACAGGGAAGTCACAGGCATTGTATCAAAAGTTCACTGACAAAATTCGTTAGCCCCTGACTTTGCACCTGATACATTCATGGGCGACTATGAGATGACTAGTAGAAATGCACTCCAAGCATCCTTTCCCGCTGCCAGATTCTGTGGCTGTCAATTTCACTACTCTTAAGTGTTGTGGCACAAGTGCCAGAAGTTAGGATTAACTGATCCGTACAAGAACAACCAGGAGTTTAAGACCTTCCTGAAAAAGCTCATTTCAACACTGTACTTGTCGGCCAACCAGATCAGAGTCATCGCCCTTTCCTTGATTGATCAGCCAATGAACGTGAACAACCATACCAGGACAAATATCCTCAAATTCCAGCAGTAATTCGTTACTGGCTCAACACTGTGACTCCAGAGAAATTTTCAGTTTATGATTTTCCTTATGGAACCAATAACTTTTGTGAGTCATTCCATTCCAGGCTGAAGTCAAAAATACGGGTGCACCATCCGTCCTTGTGGTCTTTCGTTGGGCACATCAGTCACATGATAGAAGACACGGAGAAGGACCTGGAGAGGCTGGACCAGGGCTTGAACCTCAGCAGGTCGATGAAGAGGGCCTATGAAACAAACCGGGAGAGGAGAAACGCATGTAAGGAAAAATATGCAAGAGGGGAGTACAATCACATGCAGTTTATCTCAGCTGTGGCCCACACGATGGACACACACATCTTCTGCTTCTAGAGACTCCCCCAACTCGGGACGGAGAAGACTCGGATGATCCTGATGAAATTGCTGTTGACCAAGAAAATCAACCTTCTCAGCAACAGAATCATCGTCTCGGTGCTGTGTCTGGCACCTCGAGAAAGAACGATCTGTTTCAGGCCTTGCAATTATACACAGGTCTGTCCAGGCTGCAGCAACGTCATAGAAGCCATGGGAAATACATGTCCCATCTGCAGAGTCCCGGTGCAGGAGCGATTCGAAATATTCATTCAGTAAGAGATGAATTACTCCTTCATTTCTAGTTCTGAAAGCTGCCGATTAGTCACTACCCGCTTCAATTTCCTGTCTTCGGAAGGAGGTATGACATTTTTATTTCAGTTTAATGATTCTTAGGTTATTGTTCAAGTAAGGTACTTGAAATAAAGACGGACATTGATATGCATCTTGTGTTCTTATTGTGCTGCATCGTGCTTCATCTGCTGTACCAGTACATAATGTGTTTTGATTCTTTGCCAAGATCTGAAGATGTTTGTGACACTTTGCAAAGATCTGAAGTTTTTGATGCATTAATAGGATTTCATCCTTTTTTGATGCTTTGAAGACTTATTTTTTTTTTTTTTTTTTAATGATTTGATAACATCCAGTCAGTTTCAGCTTCGTGACACATTGATAAGATCCAGCTGTTTGGATGCTTTGAAAAGATTGGCTTTTTGACGTATTGATAGGGCTGACACCCTTGGAATAGTTTTGACACTTTGCAGGCGCCCCATATTATGTAACTTTTCTAGCATATCTAATGCCTCTTTCAATATATGGTTTCCAGTTCGGAAGAGAATAATGAAAGCTGAATATTCTGAAAAGCATGTATAACCAGAGACATTAAAAATAATGGTTGCTGAGAAGAACAAACGCCAAAGAAAATTCGCCAAACATCCAGTCAAATTTGGGGAAGCGTATTGAAAAATCAGGAATAAGGTTACCCAAACTATTAGATCGAGCAGATCAAACTACTACAAAAATAAATTAGAAACAGTTTCTGGTGACAGCAAAAGAACTTGGAACACAATAAACTGAATCATGAATAGACAAAGCAAGACCAGTCCAAAGTGTACGGCGCTATTTGCTGACAACAGAAACGTAACAGAATCCTTAGACAAAGCTACATACTTTAACAACTATTTTTTAAATATAGGGAAACATATGGCACAAGCAATCATGGAGCCACCGACCGACTTTTACATGTATCTCGGAAATAGAAACGCTAATGATTTAACACTGCCTCCCGCTTCAGAAGGTGAATTTCTTAATATCATCCAGCAGTTAAAAGATACAGCACCAGGGTATGATGATATCCCTATGAGCATTATCAAGGAAGTTGCAACGATTATTACTCCCATCATTCTGCATCTATATAACTCTTCTTTAGTATCAGGAATCTTCCCAGAAAAGGTAAAAATTGCGAAACTTATCCCAGCTTACAAACCAGGAGATACAAAATTATTGAGAAACTATTGGCCGGTGTCAGTATTGCCAGCGCTGAGCAAAATATTAGGGAAATCAGTTTATAATAAACTTGATGCATTTTGTACTAACAATACAATCATACCATCATATATAACTCTCAATTTGATTTCCGTAAGAACAGAACACCTGACACAGCACTTTTGACTCTTACTGATGAGATTCTTAATGCAATGGATGATAAAAACTTTACCGTGGCCATTTGTCTTGATTTATTAAAAGCTTTTGATACAGTTATCACCATATTCTCCCCTCTAAGCTTGAACATTACGGGATAAGAGGTACAATGCTAAAATGTTTCGAATCTTACTTAGCAAACCGACAACAATATGTGCATATCTGTAACACAAAGTCATCCTTTTCATCCATTACTTATGGCGTACCACAGAGTTCAGCTCTGAGCCCTCCTCTGTTTAATCTGTATATTAATGGCATTGTGAACTCTAGTTCATTTATTTATCTCTATCTATCTATAGCCCGACGCCCTAATCCCACAAAGGCTGGCCGCAGACAAAATGCCTCCAAGTCGCTCTGTCACCCACCATTTGACTACCCTCCCCCCAACTCACTCCCCGCTCCCTCATATACCTCTCAACTCCATCACACCACCTCATCCTCGGTCTACTCCTCCCTCTTCCTCCCTCGACCTCAACTACATACACTCTCTTAGTCAGTCGTTCATTCTCCATTCTCTCCACATGCCCAAACCACTTCAGAGTATTTCTCCTAATCTTCTCAACCACATCCACATCCACCCCACAACGTTCCTTCACTTCTTCATTGGTCAACCTGTCCCTCCATGTCACTCCACATGCTCCTCTCAAGTAACTCATTTCCACTGCTCTCACTCTTGACCTGTTCCCCTCTTGCAAGGTCCACGCCTCGCTTCCATACGTTAGGGTAGGGATCACAATACTATCATGCAGTGACTTCTAAACTTCCATACGCACCTCCCTATTTCTCATCACTGCTTTCAGTGAACCAACAACCTTCCTTCCCGGCAGTACCCTTTCATGCACTTCATCCCCTAAAGTTCCATCCTTACTCATCACACTACCCAAGTACTTGAATGGACTCACATTCTCCATATACTCACCATCCAACCTCAGTGTACATTCTGTGACTTCATTCCTCTCAAACACCATAACTTTACTTTTGTTTACATTAACTTTCAGCTTCCTCCTCCTACACACTGTCCCAATTTCATTCACCAAACCTTGCAACTCCCATTCATCTTCACTCAACAATACCGTATCATCAGCAAACAGCAACACCGGAATCTTACAAATCTCACCCTCATTCATTACAGCCACTCTCACATCCACTGCCCTACCTTGCATCTCCTTTACAACCGCATCCATGTATATATTAAACAGCCATGGAGACATCACAACCCTATTTCAGTCCTACATTGAGACCAAAGAACTCACTCAGCTCACCATCCACTCGCACCGTAGCCCTAGCCCCTTCATACATACTCTTCACAGCACTCAACAATTTCCCCTCCACTCCATATATTCTTAATACCTTCCACATACCTTGCGTATCTGTTCTGTCATAAGCTTTCTCCAAGTCCATGAAGGCAGCATACACTTTCTTTCCTTTCTCTTGATACTTCTCCACTAAACATCTTAGAACAAATATCTGATCTACACACCCTTTTCCTTTCCTAAATCCCCCTTGTTCTTCTCCAACTAGCTCCTCTGTCATATGCCTAACCCTATCAATGAGTGTTCTACCATATATTTTACCAGTCACACTAAGAAGGCAAATACCCCGATGGTTACCACATACTTCTCTCTCCCGTTTTCCTTTATATAAAGGAACAATTATACCTGATTTCCAGTCCTCTGGAACCCTTCCCTCTTCCCAAGCCAATCTACACAACTTCCATATCCACTCCACAACAATCTCACCCCCATACCTCAGCATTTCACCACAAACTTCGTCAATTCCTGGGGCCTTTCCCAACTTGATCTTCTTCATTGCTTCCACTACTTCCGCCCTACTGATCTCTTCCTCCCTCCTCTCATCTCTTCTTCTCCCAGCCATTCCCCAACCACTTATACTCGCACTGCACTCACTTTCTACATTCAACAAATCCTCAAACTGCTCCTTCCATCTCCTCAATTTCTCTCTCTTCTCCACCAACAATCTATTATTCCTATCTTTCACTCCCCTGCTCTTTACCCTTACACATTGCCTTACTTTCTTTACCTCCTTCCAAAACAATTTCTTACTCTCCCTCCATATCACACTCAGATTCCTCCCAAACCCTTCATCCACTTTCTTCTTACTCTCCTTCACCAGTCTCTTCACCTCCCTTCTCCTGCTTACATATACCTCTCTCTTCTCTCTCTCATCTTCTCCCCTACCTCTGCTCGCTAACCATTCACTATATGCCTTCTTCTTTTGATCCACAGCTCGTTTCACCTCATCATTCCACCATGCTGTCCCTTGCACACCCTTGCATCTCCTTCTCACTCCACAAACCACCTCACACGCAGCGCCTATCTCTTCTGTTAATATCTTACATACATCTTCCACCCCTTCCATCTGCTCTAGCTCATACCTTCCCAATCTTTCTTCCACTATGCTCTTATACTCTGCCATTTTCTCACTCTTGTGCAATTTCTCCACTCTTGTCAGAGGAGCTGTTTCCTCCTGTCTTCCCCTTCGTCTCCTCAACCATTTTCTTTGCAGCTTTACCTTGGCCATCACTAAGTGATGGTCAGAGACTCCATTCCCCCACCCTCTCCACACTCTTGCATCCAACACTTGTCTTCTCATTCGCTCATCCACACACACATAGTCTATCATTGCCTTTCGTTCAACAAGTTCACCATCCATCCTCCTCATTACTCTCCATGTATACCAGTGGATCATCTTATGGCGAAAGTAGATGTTTGCTATTGCCAACCCCTTACCAGCACAGATGTCCACCAAAGCACTACCATTCCCATCTACTTCAGCTGGCACACCCCACTGACCAATCACTCCATCCACTCGTCCATTCCCAACTTTGCCATTCATGTCTCCAATCAAAAACACTCTCTCGCTCCTCTCAAATCTGTCTATACATGCTTCTACTCTCGCCCAAAACTCATCTTTCACTCTTGCCACTCGGTCCTCTGTCGGAGCATACACACATACAATCGCCCACGCCCATTTATTTAGATATGTTCTATTTGCAGATAACAGCAATCTCCATAGCAGACACTCTTATCTAAAGGTACCGATAGCGCGAACAAATCGAGAGTTAAAGTTAATCAATAACTGGATTCTGGGAAATACGTTAAACATCGAGAAATCACATCATTTAATTTTTACTAGAAATTTATACAACCCGCTGAGTACTTTACCCCTAAATATTGGTAACACTCCTCTCAAACAAGAACATGAAACTAGATTTTTGGGTGTCACTGTAGATGATGAACTGAGGTGGCAGAGTCATATATAATACACTGTTAATAAATTAGGTAAGCAATGTTGTATATTTAATATATGTAGCAAGTTAACCAAGAAATCCTTAATTCTTATCTATTATACGCTTATATACCTATACTTAATATAATCATATTATCTGGGGTGCTGCTCTTGTCTCACATATAAATCCTCTTGTCACGTCTCACAAACTGGTTTTTCGCACTTTGGCCTTCCTCAGAAGACGGGATCACACAAATGACTCCTTTAAAACACTTAGACTACTAAAACTAAGTGATAGAAATTACTTCTTAAATTGCTTATTTGTATTTAAATCACTAAATAATCAATTTGAGAACCTCACAAATTATTTTGTTATTAGAAACAAATTACAGTCTTCGTCAAAATACTTTTTTATTAGAGATACCATATATGAGAACCAAACAAGGTCTGGTAAGGTGTGGATTGACCTACCAGCCTCTGTCAGGTCTCATAGAAGTTTCATATAATTTAAAAAAGACCTTAAGCAATATCTTCTTATATTAATGTTTTTATGTTCTGCACCAGTAGTCAGTGTCATTTGTGTCAGATGTACTGTACGTGATGTACTGTATACAGTGAATACTTTTTCACTGATGATAATGCTAATGTAAATACTTTAATTCTGCATGAGTATATATATATATTTGTGTATATCAAATATATGTGTATACAGCAAATAAATGTTCTGTTAAAATATGTTTTATCACTTGTGCTTATATATGTGTGGCTGATTCGGTAGAAAGGCGGCCTGCAGTGCTAATGGACCCAGGTTCGAATCCCGGCTGGGGCAGGGAACGGTGTAAGGATTTGAATTTCATAAAAAGCAGACTTTTCTGATCTACCAGATGACCCGCTGACATGTCATAAAGTACCCCCACTAACACCAATACACCAGTCCTGTATGTGACAGCCCTAGCATGTATTCAATGTGGATGGTGGGTGTTAGCTCCGAAGTGGTGACATGTGGAGATGTAGGAGGACTACTGGGCCCCAAGGAGGACTACTGGGCCCCAAGGAGGACTACTGGGACTTGGGGATAGGCACTAAAGCCTTTGCCCTGGGTCTGACGTAGAAAAAAAAAAAAGTACAATTTGTATGTGTATATACGTGAGTGTGTATAAGTGTAGTGTGTATATATGTGTTACATGTGTATATAGGAGGGTAAGCTTTTTCATATGTGTGGAGTTTAAGTACTTAACTATAACACTATGTCCTACTGTTTTATTATATTTCAGGTAATGTTTCCACATTCGGTAAATGTACATACTGTATTGCTTATCAATGAATGTATACATACCAAGTATGTATGTATGTATGTAAGTTGTATTTGTACTTTAAATGTATATGTACATAGTTATGTATGTGTGTATGCGTATGTGTTTATTCAAGTGTATATATCTATATCTATATCTATCTATCTATCTATCTACTGTATATGTTTGTGTGTGTGTGTGTGTGTGTGTAGAGTAAATGTATAGTATAGTCTGTAAGTGTAGACGTTCTAAATCATATTCTTTAAACTAATAATTGAATATTTTATTTTTTACCAAATTAGTGTATTCAGCCAAGTTTGTTTTATAAAGTTTAACTACTAGTCCATTCAGTGATATAAAAATGTGCTTAGGCTAATGCAGGTGCCTTTGAAGAGAGCGATAAGCCTTTAAAAGGCTCAGCCTTGTTAGTTGTGTGAATATAATATTCATCTCAATAGTATAATGTAATACAATATATAACATTATGGCTAAATAAAATGTATCAATCAATCAATCAATCAATATCTCTCCACTCCATCCCTCCATCTCATCCTCGGTCCCCCCCTCCCTCTCCCCCCTCCACTTCACTCACATTTATTCTCTTCTTTGGTCTCTGGCTCTCCATCCTCTCCTCATGGCCAAACCACCTCAATGTATTTCTTCTAAAGCTTTCTATCACATCCACATTCACACCACAACGCTCCTTCACTTCCTCATTTGTCAGTCTGTCTCTCCATTGTACTCCACGTGTTCCTTTCAGATAACATTTCCACTGCTGTCACTCTTGATTTGTATCTGTCCAACAAGGTCCAACCTTTGCGTCCATACATTAGAGTTGTTATCACAATACTGTCATGCAGCGACTTTTTTTATTTCCATACACACTTCTCTCTTTCTTATAACTGCTTTCAAAGAACCAGCAGCCTACCTTCCCCGTTGTACCCTCTCAAGCACTTCATCCCCTAAGCTTCTATTCTTACTCATCACACCACCTAAGTTCTTAAATGCATTCACATATTCTATTTCCTCACCATCCTACCTCACTGTGCATTTAGTGACGATTTCTTTCGAAGACCACAACTTTACTCTTCCCTTCATTCAACTTTAGATTCCGTTTCTTACTTACCCTCCCACATTCATTCACCAAGACTAACACTTCCCTTTCGTCATCACTAATACAGTATCATCTGCAAACAACAATACAGGAAGTTTCCAAACACTGTCCTCTCTCAATAAGACCGCTCCAACATCCACTGCCCTATCTTGTATCTCTTTTATAACTCCATCCACATACAGATTGAACAGCCATGGAGACATGACACATCCCTGATTTAATCTAACATTCAGACAGAAAAATTCGCTCAGTTTGCCATTCACTCGCACTTCAGCCTTAGCGTCCTCATACATACTCTTCATGGCATTCAACAGCTTCCCACTTACTCCATATATTCTTAATATTTTCCGCATTGCTTGTCTATCCACAATGTCATATGCTTTCTCCAAATCCACGAGGACAACAGACAACTACTAGAAATTCTGTTGATAAAATTCATGCCTTTGTTGTTCCCTGTTTCTTTTCTAGACCCTACCCATCTCACTGACCTTTTTGTGCTCAAGACTATCACCAAACGATTGTTTATAGCTATGAGTGAATAAAGATAGATGAGAGTGTTAATACTGATGCTTTAAATCTTTCATGGTCTATGATACTCAGTTATTTTATTCCAGCTTATGTAAGATGATGATATTCAATTGAGAGTGCCATAAGAAGTTGAAAGGGGTAATTTCTTATTGGAAATCGATAAATGATGATGATGATAGTGATGATAATGATAATGATGATGAATATATATTACACCTCACAGGAATAACATTAATAAAGAGCTCAGCGTATATTCCCGTTTTGGGCTGAAAATATAGGCTTACTCAGTTAATTGTTTTGTGGATAATGTATTCCATTAATTATGAGCGGTATGATATGCATAATCATATTTCGTAGAATTCTTTGCAGAAATCATAATTGCGTTTGTGAGTCTGTTTAGTTATTTGTGCATGGCGCTGCGCGAGCGCGCGCGAGCGCGTGCGTGAGAGTGTGTGTGTGTGTGTGTGCGTAGTTATATATGTATGTGTATGTACATATTGTTTTGGATAGATGGCTGTGCATGTAACTGTGCCTATGTGCGTGTATGTAGCTGTGTACTGTATGTGTGACTGCATACAGTACAGTTGTATATGTGTCATGTATGTATAGGCCTAAGCGATGTGTGTGTGTAGTTGCATATATTGACGTATGTGTAGCTGTGTATGTGACTGTGTATGTAGATATGTATGCATGTAGCTGTGCATAATTATCTATATAATGTGTGGGGTATATGTGATATGTGTAACTGTGCGTGTGTAACTGTATGTGGCTGCGTGTGTATGACTGTATGTACAGTCGTCAGCATAAATTCGCTGCAAGTCTACTAGTGTGATGCGAGTCCTTTTCTCTGGCAACAGTGTAAAGGGATGAGTTGCCACATACACTTTTATACACTTTAACGATGTGTTTTTCAAAAGTGGTACTAGAGACTGCCTAGAGTACAATTCTCTGTATACCGTAATTCTATCTATCTATCTATCTATTGCCAGACGCCTCAATCCCGTTTCGGGTGGCCACAAACAAATCGCCTCCAAGTCGCCCTGTCCCCCGCCATTTCACTGCCCTGCTCCCAACTCACACCCCCCTCTCTCATATACCTCTCCACCCCATCCCTCCATCTCATCCTCGGCCTCCCCCTCCCTCTTCCCCCCTCCACCTCACTCACATACACTCTCTTCGTCAGTCTTTCACCCTCCATCCTCTCCACATGGCCAAACCACCTCAGTGTGTAATTGATTAGCGTAAAAAAACTGCAAGAGTTGACAATGTTATGGAACGATGTATGAGCGTAATACTCTGGTATTCTTCATTATAACAGTGTGTAAGCTCCCTTCCCGTCTCTCCCCCTTACTCCTCCTGATGTCCCCCCCCACCCCTCCCTCTCCCTCCTACCCCCCACTCACTTTCATGCCTCTCCACTGTCTCCTCTCCCCACCCTCTCTACCTTCATTCATTTATCCACGGCACTAACCCGACTGGTGCATCGCAATTCTCTCTTGACTGTTTTCTAAACCCAGTCTGCCTTATTCCCAGTTGCTTGCAGTACTACCAACTATATCCAAGGGTTATTATCAATATTCCTTCCTGTTCTAGTCCCATTCTTACCCTCCTTGTCTCCTTCCCACTCCTCTCCAGTTGTCTTTCTGTTCTTCACCGTTTGTCACTACCAACAGCCGGGAGATACAGGAACATTGAGGTCTCGTTCTTGTGATGTATTCCTTGCTAGTATTTGTTTGAGTGAGCCTGGAAGTCTGTGCCTATTATATCAGTAGGCAAAATTAAACAAACATTTGTGCCCACTCCTCCTACTTCTCCCCCTCTCTCTTCTCTAGGAAAATGTTCCCATTCTCCTCATACTGTTCACTGAATCACGAAGCAGTATCAGAAACACTAAGGTTCGAACTGCTGCGTCATGTGTGGAGTAACGAGTGGGAGAAAGAGACTGTTGCATGGCATGAAACTCTCGAATGTTGGGCAGCAAAAAGGTTACAGGAATAGACAAGAAATAGAGAAGAGTGCGGTTTATTACGTAGATTAGCGTTGTGGATGATATAAGGTAGACAGGGCGGAGAGAGAGAGGAGTGGAGATGAAGGATAGCGGGAGAGGGAAGGAGGAGGGGAGGATGGGGAGGGACAAGGGATGGATACGAGGGAGAGAACAGGAGTTTCCCCATTCGACAACATTCATCTGTCGTCTGTTGCACATTTTTACGCTAACCAGATATAAAGAATATTGTATTCTGGGTGATTTATAGTACTAATTCTTACAAACATGTCTTTAAAGCGTATAAAAGCCTGTGTGGCAACTAGTTCCCATACACCGTTGCCAGACAATATGACCCAGAACACACGAGCAGGCTTGCAGCGAATTTGTGCTGACGACTGTACTTATGTATGTGTGATATGAGTATGTACTTGTATATGTGTGACTTGTGTACGTAATTGTGGATGTGTATATGAAGTCTTGTGTGTGTGTGTGTGTGTAATAGAGCACGTGAAAAGTGCGTGTGTATGTGTGGTTAGGTAAGTGTGTGCGTAATTGTGTATGTAATTCTGTGTATGCGCCGTATATATGAAGCGATCTATGTGGATTTATATGTATTTATTTCAGTGTTGAATTCTCGATTATAATTTTCCAACGGTTTTTAGATTCTATTATTCAGCACCGAACTGCAAGCATTTCCTCCTGCTATTGTTTCCCTCATGTGCACCATTCTCTGTCTCCCATTTCGCTCTGATTGCTTCCTTTCTTCCATTACTGAGAGAGAGAGAGAGAGAGAGAGAGAGAGAGAGAGAGAGAGAGAGAGAGAGAGAGAGAACGTAACCTTAAAAAGTCCCCTGTTCCCTTTATTCCTTTTACATGCCCCTTCCCCCCCTCCCTCCCATTCTCCCCTCACACCATCTCCTTTTCCTTCTTTTCTTCCATCTGCCTACATCACATTTACCTAATCTTTTTCTCCAGATCTTCCAAGAATGACACGTCCCCTTCTATCCTTCCTTTACTCCTCTCTCTTCCTCTCCTTTTCAGTTTCCTTCTCATTCTCTCCCTCCAGAGTGTGTGTCTTTCACATCTTTTTACTTCCCTCTTCCTCTCACTTTTATTCGCTCCTCCTTCCCTTCTTCCTCTTCCTCCTCCTCCTCCTTTTCCTCTTGTTCTTCGGGTATACTTGTTGGTTTGGGTGTAAAGAGAATAAGGTATGAGAAGGAGTGAGACAAGAGAAGGGAATCTGCAAGGATGAGAGGAGAACTAGGGCAGGGGAGGTGTTGGTGGGACAAAGAAGGGAGGGGGAAAAAAGAGTCAAGGAGAGGAGGGGGAGAGGAACCAAAAGGAAGAGTGGGGAATAGGAACCATAAGGGGAGAGAGGAGAGAGGGAGCCAAGTGGGAGAGAGAGGGTCAAAGGAAGCGGGAGGGAGGGAAAGTCAAAGGAAGAGAGAGTCGGGGCCAAAAGGGGAGAGAGGGGAGGGGGAAACAAAGAGTTAGTGGAGAGGAATCTAAGTTGGGGAGAAGTACTGGGACTCAAAGGGGAGGAGAGGAGGGAGAAAAGAAATGGAGAGCGAAAGAGAAAAAGGGAGACAAAAGAGGGGAAGGCGGGGGGAGGGGAAGAGAGGAAGGGAATGGAGGAAGTTATGTATCAGAGGAACCAAGACTCAAAGAGAAATAATTGGATGCCCATTACTGATTCCCTAAATCTGACAAAAGGAGAGAAGCCTCATTATACAAGTGACTGATTCCTAATTGGTCTCACGTCCTGATTACCTACCCACCCTCCTTCTTGTCTTCAAATATTCACAGCCCACCTCCCCTTCTAGTACCCACGCCCCCAACTCATCTCTCGAAATACCCACGTCTCCTCCCTCCCCCCTCCTAATACCCACGCCTTTCTAACTCACCTACCCAAAAATCCAAGGTCCCCCCTCCAGGCCTTCCCTCGCCGTCTAGCACCCCAAGAACCTTCCTCATACCCCACACGTCCACAGCCACCTCTCCTCCACTGACTCTTCCTGGTATCTATTTATCCATTCTCCCTCTCCAGTTACGTAAGGCTTCCTCCTCTCCAGATATCTACATCCCCCTCATTCCTGTCCCCCCGTGGTACCCACGATCCTTTTCTCCTCGCCAAATATGCACAGCCACCTCTCCTCGTCTCCCTGATATCCACAACCTTTCCTTCCATCTCACCACCCTCATTGTATCCAAGAACCTCCTTCCACAATTACCCAGTCTCTCCTTCCTCCTGACCAGTCCCCTATGCTTATTTGTTTTTATCGAGGCAAAGATGCACTTGACAGGTTAGTGATGACTGGCTGAATGCAACATTACTTCATAATGTCTTTACTCGTTAGCATTACTGATTGACAACATACATTTGAGGGGGTAATTTGGGTTAGTAAATGTTATTCGGACATGTTGCATTCAGTCAATCATCGCCAACCTGTCAAGTGCATCTTTGTCTAAAAAAAAAAAAAAAAAAAAAAAAAAAAAATGAGTATAGTACCCTCCCCCCACTCCGATAAATGCCCACCATAGCGGATCTTGACTGCATACGCCTTTCCCGGAATCCTCTCCACACTCCCCTGTTTCGTCTGAAGACCTCATCATATTTCTTCTGTAAGACATACAAGGCAGAGAGAGAACTGCTTTGTTACATCACTACCACACAAATGCTACAGTAAATGATATACAGTGTGCACCATATACACCTGACGGTTTTTGGAATTAAATAATATTATATTACAAAGTGTCAAGATTCAGTGACACAGATAGATTCCTATGATATTAGGTAGCCAGAACAAGGAGCAGGACTTCCTGCCACCAGCCTACCACGTCAAGAGGCAGTGAACTGTCCCGCCTACCATCAGAAAAGTATATTTACATTTTGTATTTATTACCATGAGTCGGCCTTGGTCACCTAATCTTGAAGAGTCGCCATTAGGTGACGAACGCCGACGCATGCAAGAATGGTGGAGCCTTTATAAACGATACAAACTATACGATCTTTGTTACCTGAGTCAGTTTGAGGGACTCCTTGTTGACACACACACACACACACACACACACACACACACACACACACACACACACACACACAACTGCATGACTATATACTCCATTCTTACTTCATTCATGAAACGTCTGCGGTATAAAACTGCCTTTCTTATGCTTACCGATCACTAAGACCGGTCTGGATGAACACACAACAATTTGGAGTAAGGGATAAATTCTACTAATACCCTCCACCTGCCTATATCATAACAGTGCAAGGCCGAACAACCATTGTACATCATGACATTTTTCATAGTGATAATTCGTAAACGGCTTTAATGCTGATAGAGTGATACATCCTTGTGCCCTCCTTAGTGATCTATTTCTCTGCCTTATCTGTCTGTCTGTCTGTCTCTGTCTCTGTCTGTCTGTCTGTCTGTCTCTGTCTCTCTCTCTCTCTCTCTCTCTCTCTCTCTCTCTCTCTCTTTATTTAAACAGTTTTTACATAAGGTGTAGAGCTAATACATTAGTGCTGTTTCAAAAGCTAAAGATACATCAGTTAAGATTATATTTTTACAGCTAATTCTCAATATTGTGTCAGTAAATGGGAATAATGATCCTTAGCGCAGTTTTAATAATATACATAGAAAACTTGCGTATACAGTATACACTTACTGTATATACATTTGTATATACACACATAACACATGCGTATGAACATGTATATACTGTATACACAAAGTTGTTTACAGTATATATGTTCATATATTTACAAACATGCTGGTATTCGTCCATATACACATCTATATAAAGTATATTGCTTAAGCATCCATATGCACATATGTAGCCACGTATACATAATTATATCCATACTTTTTGGCACAGTTAGCAACATCCACCTACATATATTTATACACATACAGATTATCTGGGAATAACATTGGAACACTCTTTTAGTATTTCAGTATGGGATTACAGTGTTGTCTGCACCAGGTGTTGGCCGCCAGCTTCATGTGGTGGGTTGTACGTGTTCCGACATTGATGGTACCTGTCACAGAGCTTCACAGTCTTGATGTAGTGGAGATAAACGTGCGTTGGTGGGTATTGGTGAAGGAGCGAGGGATCTCCAACTGACAGTCACTGGAAGCGCTGACCTCGCTCCAGGTGATGACTATCGCCAGGAAAACTCAGAATCACCAGATGGGGGTACCGTGTTGCACTTGACCCTTGTGATGCATGGTAAGGACAGCAACCTTCCTTCTATGCTCCAAACTGTCCAAATTCCTTATTGTTTCTCCTTTCTGACAGGTGCCAGATATCAGCCGCTCAGCTCGCCTTATCCAAGAGATAAAGATGACCTCCAGGGTAGGACATCGATACAAGAGGTGGGTACTCGAGGTGTGGACGAACTTGAGTTTAGTATACCAGTATTTTGGCATCTTGGAGGTACTTGAGATGACGGAGTGCAGTTACTTTTAAGGAAGCTTTGTGTGCTATCTCCTTAATATGATGCTCAAAGGTAATTTGCTGTCGAACTGTAATCCAAGTATGTTCGGGATGTTGGAGAGCTTTATCATGTCGTTTCCTAAATTTAGTTTCCCCTAAACGTATTTGCATCATCTTGGGACAGAGGTGTTATCAGGGCTTGGTGTTTTTCTGCTGCAAACTTCACTCCCCATCTGCGTCCCCACGATACAATGTATTCCAACTGTTGATTGATGGTGTTTATTGTTTGTTGAGCAACTTCTCTCTTGTAAGTGTAGGTTGTGCTGTCTTCGGCAAAAGTATACATTAGTAGATCGTTCATGAATGCGTTCCACAGTAATGGACCAAGAAATGAACCCTGGGGAACGAAGGCTCCTGTGGGATGACATGTAGATGTCTTGCCACTGACTACCACTGATAGTGTTCTGTCAGTTAGGTAGTCACCAAACAACTCCAGCATGCTTCTTAGTAATGCCAAGTGCCTCGAGTTCAGCCAGCAGACCCTGGTGCCACACAGTCAAATGCACCAGCAATGTCCAGGGCGACGACTAGTATTGTGTGTCCGACATCCAGTGCATCATTGCACTAGCCTAACAGTGCAAGCAGCAAGTCTGATGTGGAGCGGCCCGGCCTAAATCCAAACTGTCTCCTGCTTAGTAGATGGTGTTGAACCAAGACCTTGGTTAGGTGGTGAGCAATTAATTTTTCAAATATCTTACATACTACCGACAGCAGGGATATCAGACGATAATTTTGGGGGTTTGACTTCGTTTTTCTTATGTATTTTGCAGTAGTCTTCATATTCTTGCAGGCAGATTTGTGCAGTTGCTTGTTTCTTTGTGTTTGGTGTTTTTTGAGGCGGGTCCAGGCTTTGTATTTTGCCTCAGCATCAAATCTACTTGAGAGGAGCATGTGGAGTGACGTGGAGGGACAGGTTGACGAATGAAGAAGTGAAGGAACGTTGTGGGGTAGATGTGGATGTGGTTGAAAAGATTAGGAGAAATACACTGAGGTGGTTTGGACATGTGGAGAGAATGGAGAATGAAAGACTGACTAAGAGGGTGTATGTAGGTGAGGTGGAGGGAGGGAGAGGGAGGGGTAGACCGAGGATGAGGTGGAGGGATGGAGTTGAGAGGTATATGAGGGAGGGGGGGGTGAGTTGGGGGGAGGGGAGTCAAATGGTGGGTGACAGAGTGACTTGGAGGCTTTTTGTCTGCGGCCACCCTTTGCGGGATTAGGGCGTCGGGCTATAGATAGATAGATAGATAGATCAAATCTACATCTGTACCTAAACCACCGGTGGTCATCAGGCTTTGTGCTATAAATGCAATTGTGGAACAAACTCCTGTTGCAGGCTGAGGACATATGATATTATTTTGGTAGCACCATGGTTTTTATCTCCTGTCAGCAGTGTGTTCCAGTTGGTGTGACGTAACTTCTGCACTGATGTCCAGTCTGCATGTTGCCACAGCCAAATATCCCTCTGGGTATCTTCATCCAATGCAGGTGGAGAGGTGGACCAGCATCAAGACTGCATTGTGATCAGATGATCTAAGATTGTCTAGGGGTCTGCACCGAACTATTCCATTAGGTAAGTCAGTGAACACCGGGTCAAGTGAAGCACAACGATTGTGTGTGGGAAGGTCCACATGATTTAACAACTCATCTACCACCAACAGTTCATTGAAAGTACCCCGAACTAGGTGCTGGGTCGGGTCGCTGACATTTATTACCTTCTGACCGTTGTGTTTTTCCATGATGTTGTCCTGGTGATCTGTTAAATATGTCAGTGAGTATTCTCCTTGTCACTGGGGGCGATATGTGGCACAGAGCAACAGTGCAGTTTTATTTGCCAGGGTTATGCCCCCCCCAAAAAAAAAAAAATCCATCCAGTCTGGTATTTGTACTGGTAGACACTGAATTTGAAGGTTTTCTGTATAGCAGACAGCTATGCCTCCTCAGTCCTCCTTGGATGCGTTGCCGATCTCGTCTTTCCCAGTGACTGGATCCAGGTATCCTCCCAAAAGTGGGGTACACAGTGACATTAAGCAAAATTCAATTCTTACTAAGTCAGTCTTGTGCCTGATGACAAAGTTGTTTGTCAGTTCTCCCACATTTGTGAGGAAACCACTGAGATTAGTAGATATTATGCAGCTGCTGTCGTCTCCCTCGTGGAGGTGGTTAGGCTGTGGTAGCCATGTTACTGTTGATGATTAAGTCTGTACCACGGAGTGTCAGTATTGTATTCAAGTGTTGGGTGTTGTTGATACTGTGCTGGCTGAACTGTGTGCAAGTTCTGAGTTTGGGGATGGCTCATGGTGTGATGGACTTGGGTTTGTTCAGCTAATATTTTTCTTATCAGCTGTTCTTGTCGCTGTTCTGCAGCTTTAGTGAAGCAGATGTCCTCTGTGTGGCCAAAATGTCGTGAGAAGGTGCATTTGAGGCTCCTCTTCACTTCTGCTTCTTGCGTACGACACTGCTCTGAGCTGTGGCCAAATCACCGACAGTAGTCACAGATCCAGGCCCTGCAACTGCAGTCAGTATGGCCGTAACACTGACACCACTCACAGTATTTGGTGGAAACTGGGCCTTTCTGTGTCCAGTTGTGTCTGTTGCTACAGTTGTTTCTGTTCCATTTTTTTTTTCTGTTGCTGCTACTGTTGATGATGATGATGATGCTATTAATAATGCATTTTCTATTATTGTTTCTGTTACTAGTACTGCTGAGTGTGTTGTTGCATCTGTTGTTGCTGCCGTTCATAACTCTCTTTTCCCTGTTGTTGATACTTTTGATGTTGTTTCTGTTTCTGTTGTTGCTGCTATTGTTGCTTCTATTGGCATTACTGGTGTCGTCTCTGTTGCTTTTGGTGTTTCAGTTACTGTTGTTGTCAGTTCCATTGTCCCTGTTATTAAGGTTTCTTTCTTTGTCCGGTATTCTGTCAGTGCTGTTAATGTGTTGAGGCTGGGGTGGTTTGTCACGCATCAAATTTGCGACATTTTCCTTTTGTCAGAAACCACGAACTATTAGTGGAAAACTCACTGTGTATTGCTCAGTTAACCGTTTCTCTCTCCATTTCGGTGGTATACTTTTCAAAACATTCGTCACGGTTTCAAAAGTGACCGATCTAATGCACGTCATTAAGTGCTCTACTGAGCGATATTATTGTTTCTTTATTGTTCGCCCCTGCCTGCCTCAACCATTAAAAAAATGCGGCCATAGCGCTCTGTTTCTTTCCCACGAGTTAGTCAGTCAAGTGTCTGTCGTGACGGAGTGAGGCTTTGTGCTCCAGCAGTGAGAGAGTGAGAGGTCAGCTAGCACCCAGACTCCACTAGACTACAGTTCTCCAGGCTCCCGCCCTTCGTTGGTGATACAATACATTCATTGACCAGTATTTCCTTTTTGTTTTCCTAGACTTAAGAGTTTAGTTAAGGTGGTTTTCCTAGGCGTAAGAATTTAGCTTTTGAGTGAGTGAGTGAGTACGATCTCTTTATTTTGAATTCATTTGAAATGTAACGTTAAATTTATTTCTTTGGTGCTTTTCCTAGGCGTAAGAATTTAGCTTTTGAGTGAGTGAGTGAGTACGATCTCTTTATTTTGAATTCATTTGAAATGTAACATTAAATTTATTTCTTTGTAATCAATAAATTTAACAGTTCTTTTTCTTGAGCTTAATGTAATGTAAACTCATGTTTCATTTCTCCACAATTAAGCTTATTTCCCTTATAGCTCCTAGCTTGCATAAACGTTTGCCATTCATAACTGGTACTTAGGCCAGTCTTGTTGTATTAAGCTTATAATCCGTTGTGCCTTCTAGGAGTTACGCATCAGCAAGAACCTGATATTATTAATAGTATTAGTTATTTATTGTCAGGGGTGAAGTAACTTTCTCCAGAGGCTAACAGTACTAATAAACAGCAATTGAGTAATTAGTCTCTGCTGTGTACTGTTGAGAAAATTTATAAATTCTCGTTCTTAGAGAATCGTGCGAAGTAAGCCAGCATAAAGTAATCATTGCTTGATTTAGCAAGACAATTCATTGGCCCTGCTCTTCAATATTATTGAGAATTATCATTTTAATAATTTCATTTATTTTAAAAACCCCGTGACAATTGGCGACCTCGCCTGGATATTAACTCCTAGCTCTAAAGCTATTCACGAGATAATACTCACTCGTTCATATTTAGGTATTTATCATTAAAGTTTATAGGCACAAGCTTACTGGTGTTTACCGTTAGTTTATCAAGTGAATTTTTGCTTTATTAATCCATAGAGTACTTAACTCTATTTAGTACTTTATTTTTGGTAATGCCAGATGATTTTATTCGCTCCTGGGTAGCCGCCGTACCCATTGCGTTAATTATTGAGTCTTCCCAGTCATTTGCATTTTTGCTTTACTCTTTGCCAGTTAACTAGGTAAGACTGGTCACCACTAGCTTGTTTCTGTATTCTTTACTTGTGTTTATTAGTATTCGTTTGCGAAGCAGCAGTCAGTACTCAGTTTTAGCTTGCTCAGTAAATTAGCGACATGGCTACCACCATATTTTTACAGGAAGCCAAAGATATGGGTCTTACAGACCCAACTGAAATTAAAGAGTACATACTCTCACGGCATAATATGGACCAGCAGCGCGAGAATGATGCCCATGAAGAGCGTAAGATTCAGCGTGAATACAAGTGAGAACAACGCGAACACTAGCAGAAACAACGCAAACTTGACTTAGAACTCGAGCGAAAACAGCGTGAGGAATGAGAGAGAGAACGAGAACACGAACGTGCCGAGCGAGAAGCATGCGAAAAACATGAACTTGAAGTGCTGAAGCTCAAGCGAGATTCCTTGGCTTCAAACACATCTGGTGCAGTTGGTCCAAGCTCCACGAGCTTTCTCCCTGCACATGTCCTGGCAACCTCACGCATCAAGCTTCCTTCATACAAGGAAGGCGTGCGAATCGAGCCGTACATAGCTCGTTTTGAGGACATGGCAGACATGTATCAACTGGAGGAGGCAGCTAAGCGGCTCCAATTTCTTAGTTTATTTGAGGGCCCTGCCCTCGATATTCTCCACAGAATTCGTGGAGACAATCTCACATATGAGATGATGAAAGCTGCACTCATTAAGGCGTATGGTCTCACAGTAGACGACGCCAAAGTTCAGTTCATGCGAGCTTGTCTCCAAGACAAGGAGACAGCTGTTCAGTTCCTCGACCGTCTCACTGCTTACTTATGTGAGTGGATGGAGAAAGATGAAACTCCTTCCACACGTGAGGGGATAATTGACCTTATGCTGCGTACACAGCTAGAGAGGTCGTGGCCTACTGAGCTCATAGCACAGCTTAAGATCTGCCAGGTGAAAGATGCCAGCCAAATGGTAGAAAAGGCTGACACGTACTTCACTGCATACGGTTATCAAACTCGTAAGCAGCATACCTGGAACAGGAAAGCTGATAAATCTGGGAAACCGTCTCAGACTGAACCCCAGCAACAAGACAATTCTCAGAATAATGGCCAAGGTCCAAAACCGCAGTGGAAGGACCAGGGGCAAAACACTCAGAAACCTGAGTGAAAGAGGTACAACAAGTACCCTAACCAGCAGCAGTATCAGCCACGCAACCAACCGTCGGGACAAACTTTTTCACCACCAGCTCAAAAGAGGCAGGAAGCGAATGCAGCCTTCATTCCTCAGCCGCAGCACGGTGGTCACGTCCCTACGTCCCTACCAGTATGGGTACTCCCCCAGAGTTCACTAGTCCCACAGTGACAGTGAACCCCCTCCACAGATGGCCAATGTTCCATCTTCCCAGGCAGTGAGTACGACTCCTCAAGTATCAAATTCTCAGGGCACTATGTTTGCCGCATCAATTCAGCAGCCTCATGAGTGGCTAGCTGCTTCCTCCACAGGCCCTCCCACAGGTGACAGTACCTTCCTTGTTCAGCCAGGGTTTCTGGGAGACATTCCTGTGAAGGTCCTGAGAGATATTGGATCCTCAGGTTGCTCTGTCAAACAGAGTTTAGTTCGGCCTGAGCAGTACACAGGTCGACAGATCCATGCAAACCTTATTGATGGATCAGTGAGATTGTTCCCTGAGGCATGTATCCAGGTGGCATCTCCATTTTATACTGGTACGACACTTGCAGTTGTCATGCCAGAACCTTTATTTGACCTTATTATAGGCAACATTTCCGGTGTCAAGGATAGTTGCACCGAACGTGACGCTACTCAGACTTCGGCTGCTGCGGTAACACGAGACATGGCTGAGGCTCCAGACTGTGTTACCCCAGTGACCATTGAATCGCCGCAAGATCTGATGTGTAGCCAACTTGTTGTTCAAGAACAACATTCTGACCCGACACTTACTGCCGTGCGGAACAAACAAAAGGGTCGAGTGATAAAGTATTCATGGGGAGGTCAAGCCAAGTTCCTTTGCAAACAAGGACGGCTCTACCGTGAGTCACGAACACCCGAGGGCGAGGTTCAACTGCAGTTTGTCGTTCCTGCCAAGTACCGCCAAGCAGTGTTAGAATGGGGTCATTGTTCAGCCTCAGGAGGTCACATGGGCAAAAGGAAGACCCAGGGCCATATCCGAGCTGACTTTTTCTGGCCAGGGATGGGATGAGACATAGATAGTTTTGTGCGTTCCTGCAATGTGTGTCCATGTAACACCAATCAGGGATATGTCCTTCCTGTGCTGTTTCTAACCACACCTGTAATCTCTGAGTCAGTTGAGAGACAGGGCAGTGGTAATGTGGGTGTAGACCTGATGTCTCACCTACTAACTGCTTACTAACTAGCAACTGTTGTATGCTGGGTTCCGTAAGATAGGCAGCCTCAGAGATTTGAGTAATCCAAGGACCAGCCTGGTTCCCAGTCAAAAGTGTAGACCTGACATCTCACTTGTTGGCCCCACAGGACACAGTATTTTCCAGGGCCTGTACATATACGTGAGCCCGAGTTTGCACAAGGATTCTCAGCTCCCCGATATTAATATAAGTACTGTAGGTTAAGGGGGAAGTTCGAGAGAGAACTCCGGAGAGGCGACTCGAGGCTACGTGAGCCCGAGTTTGCACAAGGATTCTCAGCTCCCCGATATTAATATAAGTACTGTAGGTTAAGGGGGAAGTTCGAGAAAGAACTCCGCAGGGGCGACTCGAGGCTACGTGAGCCCGAGTTTGCACGAGGATTCTCAGCTCCCTGATATTAATATAAGTACTGTAGGATAAGGGGGAAGTTCGAGAGAGAACCCCGCAGAGGCGACTCGAGGCTACGTGAGCCCCAGTTTGCACAAGGATGCTCAGCTCCCCGATATTAATATAAGTACTATAGGTTAAGAGGGAAGTTCAAGAGAGAACTCCGCAGAGGCGACTCGAGGCTACGTGAGCCCGAGTTTGCACAAGGATTTTCAGCTCCCCGATATTAATATAAGCACTGTAGGTTCAGGGGGAAGTTTGAGATAGAACTCCGCAGAGGCGACTCGAGGCTACGTGAGCCCGAGTTTGCACAAGGACTCTCAGCTCCCCGATATTAATATAAGTACTGTAGGTTAAGGGGGAAGTTCGAGAGAGAACTCCGCAGAGGCGACTCGAGGCTACATGAGCCCGAGTTTGCACAAGGATTCTCAGCTCCCCGATATTAATATAAGTACTGTAGGTTAAGGGGGAAGTTTGAGGGAGAACCCCGCAGAGGTGACTCGAGGCTACGTGAGCCCGAGTTTGCACAAGGATTCTCAGCTCCCCGATATTAATATAGGCATTAGGTTAAGGCACAGGTTGAGGACCCACGTGCAGTTCGAGGCTACGTGAGCCTGAGTTTGCATAAGGATTCTCAACTTGCCGACACTTATCGTAAGTGTAGAATTAAGTTTAACCAGTAAACTACACGAGTCCTCGAGACAACGGCGTCCAGGGACTACGTTTCATGGTTAATAATCTACCTAATAAATTAATGGCGACCTCGAATGTACGAAGCTTAGGCTGTTACTCGTATTTTTCAGCTAGAGCGTACCTTTCGTAGCATGTACTGACCGCTAGGCAGAGAGAGTAATTGTAACGTAATAAGAATTTTTGTCTCATTGACACTTTTGATGCTCCACCTTAATTTATTTTGCAGGTACAGCAATGGGTGTAGCAGTTTTGCTGTGCGGGCCAGCTGATCGTCTGCCGCACTCTGCCGCCTCTTCTCCTCTGCCTTCGTCGTCGCCATAATAATAATATTACTGTGTCATTTTACAAGTAGGTACAGTTACACTACAACTGTCACACCTACACCGTGTATTACATATACCACGCTACACAACAGTTAGTTGTCTGTGTAAATGTAGCGAACTTTCGCTCAATTTGACCTGAGTACAGGATTTTCACCGTCATCACGGAGTTTTTTCCCTCAAGCTTGCCTCTATTAACGTAAATACGAGGTTTTTATGCTCATTGTCGATAGTGATTTTCTCCTGTAGCAGGATAGCACACACACCACAGTGTGAATCTTGTGTGACTGAGTTAGGATGTGTACATATATATATACTGTATATATATATATATATATATATATATATATATATATATATATATATCCACTAATTTTTTCCCATAAGGAAAAAATTCATTTTGTAGGGGCGTAATGTCACGAATCAAATTCGCGACATTTTCCTTTTGTGAGAAACCACGAACTATTAGTGGAAAACTCACTGTGTATCGCTCAGTTAACCGTTTCTCTCTCCATTTCGGTGGTATACTTTTCAAAACATTCGTCATGGTTTCAAAAGTGACTGATCTAATGCACGTCATTAAGTGCTCTACTGAGCGATATTATTGTTTCTTTATATTTTGCCCCTGCCTGCCTCGACCATTAAAAAAATGCGGCCATAGCGCTCTGTTTCTTTCCCACGAGTTAGTCAGTCAAGTGTCTGTCGTGACGGAGTGAGGTTTTGTGCTCCAGCAGTGAGAGAGTGAGAGGTCAGCTAGCACCCAGACTCCACTAGACTACAGTTCACCAGGCTCCCGCCCTTTGTTGGTGACACACTACATTCATTGACCAGTATTTCCTTTTTGTTTTCCTAGACTTAAGAGTTTAGTTAAGGTGGTTTTCCTAGGCGTAAGAAATTAGCTTTTGAGTGAGTGAGTGAGTACGATCTCTTTATTTTGAATTCATTTGAAATGTAACGTTAAATTTATTTCTTTGTAATCAATAAAATTAACAGTTCTTTTTCTTGAGCTTAATGTAATGTAAACTCATGTTTCATTTCTCCACAATTAAGCTTATTTCCCTTATAGCTCCTAGCTTGCATAAACATTTGCCATTCATAACTGGTACTTAGGCCAGTCTTGTTGTATTAACTCGTCACATCCCGAGCTATTTCACACCTCCGACACCCCCCAATCCCGAGGTATTTTCGATTTTTTTTTTTTTTTTTGCTAAAACCTCCGCTTTTGGTGAGAAACATCGAAATTTCATAGAGAAATCACACACCTGAGGTTTAAAATACTCGATCCAGGTAGCAGTACCTCCTTACCTGACTGGGTTTTCTAATAGGCTGGCATAAAAGAAAATGAGTTCTATGGGAGGGTAACTATTTCACACCACTGATAAACGGTATTTATTTATTTGCTTGGTACGAATTTATATGTAGTACAAGAGTATATTGGTTTTCAAACAGTAATATAGGCATTATAAGCATTGTTTCACTCACTAACTCATCACCATACCTGACCTTCTTTTGCCACATTACCTGATCATCATTTCTGACTGTTTCTTCCTCTAATGCTATGTAAACTTTGTCCTCCACATTGTCATCGATTGAGGAATCACTCTGGCCCTGAATATCTTTATTGGCCAGGTCACAGGTAACAGGTGAATTGCTGAGACAATGGAGTGTGTGGGGGGGAGGTTATGCAGTGTAAGGCATTGTCCCTGCTTGGCATCTTGTAGAGGAATAGAGGAAGGTGTCCCGTGTATACATACAAAAAATCACTCTCAAAAATTGAAAATTGTGCAAATTAGGGACCTTGCAATTGCACGACATACCAGTACGTTGTCGGGACTGGCAAATGCAAAATGTTGCAACGTACCCATACGTCGACGGGACAGGGCGGGTTAAGGTTAAAATCCGTTGTGCCTTCTAGGAGTTACGCATCAGCAAGAACCTGATATTATTAATAGTATTAGTTATTTATTGTCAGGGGTGCAGTAACTTTCTCCAGAGGCTAACAGTACTAATAAACAGCAATAGAGTAATTAGTCTCTGCTGTGTACTGTTGAAAAAGTTTATAAATTCTCGTTCTTAGAGAATCGTGCGAAGCAAGCCAGCGTAGAGTAATCATTGCTTGATTTAGCAAGACAATTCATTGGCCCTGCTCTTCAATATTATTGAGAATTATCATTTTAATAATTTCATTTATTTTAAAAACCTCGTGACATGGTTCAAAATCTGAGGGAGTCTGGGTGCAGAGCAATGTTGACTGGGATGTCGCAGCTAATTCCCTTGAGTTGTCTGACCTCCACCAGTTGTTTCACTTTTCAGAACTGGAGCAGATATCTTCCCAGTCCCTGTCTAACCTGTGTGAGTAAGCACTGGTGTCTTTTGATGCCATAGTTGTTTCTTTGTTATGACAGTCTGTGACAACAGTTAGCTAAATAAGAAAGAGTGCTTCCTCAGACACTGATTTCTTGTTTAATAGCAGCCCTCGCTGTTTCTGAAATGTTCTGATGATATTATTTGAGGTGGCAAGTTCCTTCTGCATCTCTACTACGGTGTTTATAAGATCTTGCTTGTTCAGCTGCTAAAGGTGCTCAGTGTTTTCCTCTTATACCTCGTCAAAGGGATTTGTGTCATCTGTAATATAAGGCTGTGTGAGGTACACTACAGGCTACTGTATGTTACTCAGTGCTGTGAAGGTTTGTGTATGGTCACAAGTAAAAGTGTCACTATCCCCAACGCATCTGATGTGACAGAAGTTAGTGCAGCTGGGTTCCAGGCACTTTGTGTAGTTATCAGTTTTCGCAGTTGCCTTGCCGCAAACGCTGCACCACCGACGTGGGGAGTATCCAGAATGATGAGCAAGTCAAGCGATTTGTTGATTACATTTGGTTTTGTCACAGTCATCTCGTGTGTTGCTATATGTCGCTGGATGTTCTCATGGGAACATTCTGTCTGTCTGTCTGTGTCTCTATCTCTGTCTCTGTCTCTCTGTCTGTGTGTCTGTCTGTGTGTCTGTCTGTCAGACTGTCTGTCTGTCTGTCTCTCTCAGTAATTCCGTCCGCCTCTTGTTTACTCCCATGTCCCCATATTATCACTGTCTACCTCCTCTCTTCGTCCCCTCTTAATTCTACTGCCCATCGTTTCACTGTGTCCTCTTTATATTTTCCTGTTGTTCTCCTGACCTTCTCTAGTTCTCTTTCCTTCATCTTCCCTCGCTTCTTTCTCTTCACTAATCATTCAAAGGTACAGTTGAGGACAAAAATTCGTTTAATTAAAATTCGCTCATTGTTTCACTTGGTGTACGTCACACTCAGGGCATGTCTGGCACTTTTCTCCCTGACGAATTACATAATATCAAAGAGAATCGTTCGTGAATAAAGCACGCCAAGCCACTCTCAGCCTAAGGGATGTTACCAGCAGAGGAAAGTGAGGAGAAGAATAGGTGAAACATTTTATAAACTTTTGTCACTGTGGGTGCATCCCTCTCCCCTTCATCATCATTCTCTCTCTCTCTCTCTCTCTCTCTCTCTCTCTCTCTCTCTCTCTCTCTCCGTTTTTCTTACATTTTTACCAGCATTCCTCTGACCTTCTCCTTCTTCCTTTTCATATTTCTCCTCACTCATCTCTTTCACCTCTTTCATTTTTTCAATTCGCCTGTATTTTTCGATTAATTTGTAACTAGGACCTAAGTTTTCTAGCAGTATTCAACCCTGACACTGCAAGAACCTTGTGTTTGTTTATTTTACCTGCCTCCTGACGATTTTACTCACCTGAAGAATAGTAAGTGAATGGTGAATGAATCAGTGTGACCCATTTAATTGAAGAAACTTTGCCTGGTTTCTCCTGTCAGACTTTTCTTTGCACCGTGGACCCTACCTCACGCCATCCTTGTGTGAGAGAAAAGGTTTCGATGATGATGATGAAGAAAAAGAAGAAGACGAAGAAGAAGAAGAAGAAGAAGAAAAAGAAGAGGAGGAGGAGAAGGAGGAAAGTAAAGGAGGAGGAGGAGGAGGAGGAGGAGAAGAAGAAGAAGAGGAAAGAGGAAGGAGAAGAAGAAGAAGAAGAAGAAGAAGGTGAAGGTGAAGGTGGAGGTGAAGAAGAAAAAAAGAAGAAAGAGAAGAGGCAAAGAAGAAGAAAAAGAAGAAGAAAGGAAAAAAAAAAGAAAAGAAAAAAAGGAAGATAAAGAAGAAAAAAGAAAAAAAAGAAGAAAAGACGAAAAAAGGAAAAAAGAAAAAGAAGAAAAAAGAAAAGAGGAGAAAAAGAAAAAGAAGGAAAAGAAGAAAAAAAAAACTAAAAACAAAGCAGTAAAAGAAGAAGAAAAAGAAAAGGATAAAGAAGAAGAAGAAAAGAAGATAAAGAAGAAGAAAAAGCAGAAGAAAAAGAAGAAAATTAATACGAAAACGAAGAAGAAAAAGGGAAAGGAAATGGGAAAGGGAAAGGAAAAAGGGAAAGGAAAACAGGAGAAGGAGAAGAGAAGGACAACTAGAAGAAGAACCACTTAGAACAGAAAGTATCTTCGAACCAATTCAGTATTTTTTTTTTTTTTTCAATTTGGACTACTCGTAAACTGAGAAGGTGATGAACAGAGCATCTCATTTGGAGAGTCTGTATAGCCTAGTCTGTGTGGTCTTTGTATCTGGAACTCACCGAATATTCTCTTCTCTAACCTCCTTCCCTTTTTATAATTTATCTATTTCCCTCAACCCTGTATTCTCATTTATCTCCTCCTTTACTCAGTCATCCGTTCTCTATATTTTGTTCCTCATTATCTGATATTTGTTAACGTTTGTTCCTCACTCTCTTCTCTCACTCTATCCCATCTCCTCTTCTTGCTTATTCACTCCTCGGTCATTCTCTTCCGTTTTTGACATATATCTTTCTCTCCTCCCTTCCCGTTCCTTGATCAGTACCCAGCAGAGACTTTCTTCAGTTTTAACACTATTGCATCGCTCGCTTCTGTAACTGTTGGAGCACAAAATAAGTCTTTGTTATTATGTTTCCCTTATTTTTTATTTATTTATTTATTTATTTTTTTTCAGGAACTCATTAGTTGGTTCCACCACTTAATCAGGAGACGTTGCAGATATATCTAATGACCCAGTTACACGCCAAGGTGCGTGTAGCTTTGAACCATCAGGGTATATGACATATATATATATATATATATATATATATATATATATATATATATATATATATATATATATATATATATATATATATATCATCTCATCAGCCGTTTGAGTATCCACTGCAGGACCGGCCTATCCCGACCGAAGTGAGGACGATACAGCCAAAGTATCTCTACCAAATGGCTTAGACTGTCTAGTAGAGATTGTATGTAGGGTGAGAAGTGCTTGTTAGTGTAATTGTTGTGTTGGAATGGCTTTGGATGTGTGTGTAGTCTGTGAACCAAGTGTAACTGGCCCGCGCAAGCCGACTGAGTGCCAGCATACTTTATAGTATGCGACACTGGTTCAACCACAGCACCCCTTGTGTCCGCCAATGCAGTACTTGGCCTGAAGAACACTCCCAAAATTTATTACCCTGGCGGGGCTCGAACCCTCGTTCTTCAGTGTACGAAAACGCACACTACACTGTACCACAGAGCCTCCATATATATATATATATATATATATATATATATATATATATATATATATACAGAGATATATATATATATATATATATATATAGACACATATATATATATATATATATATATATATTAGGGTGGTCCTTAGGTATATAGTGAAAACTGAATATGGTAAATCTTCACTGGCCACCACTTAGTACTGTGCCACTGATATAAAAACACCGCATGTAAAAGTTTTTTGTACGTTGCTTAGAATATTCTGGTGCCCTAACGGACCTGAAGTTACTCCGTATATAGAAGAATGGGACTATATTCCTGGGAGCCTCTCATTGATCCGCAAGAGAGTGTGGTCATGGAGGGAAAGGCCTGAAAGCGACGTGGAAGGAGGAGAGAATCCACGGTGGCACCTGGACGGGTGGGGATAGGGTGAGGGGGGAGGGAACTGGGCAGTCAGTAATGTGTCATTCCCCTTTTTACTAGCTGAGCGAACAGTTGGTTTGTGCATTACGAAGGTAAATAACATAGTCTTTCATCTGATATTCTTTCCAGGTGGTGAGTCAATCTTGAGGTTTGATTGCAATTTCTACAGCTGGCAAACAACCTTCTTTCTAGGAGGAGGATGACCATGACAAATGTAAGGAAGAGAAGGAAACCACGTAGAAGACCGAGATCTGGTTGGATGGACAACCCCTCACAGAGCTCACAGGTGGTAAGTTACTATCTAACGGTGAGGACCTCCGGTGGCTGTTCCATTTCTGCGGAACTAAAAGAGTATCCTACCGGATGCTGCAATGATCGTGGACTCTGAGGTCGTTGGATTCTGGTATTGCATCAGACTTCCAGTGGCAGTGCAGGCACAGGATCCCAAGAGATGAAAATTTGTACGAGGAATGGCATTCCCTGAGCAATAGGAAGGACAGGAAGATTGAGGTGGAAGTTGCAAAGTGAGCTGACTTCAGACTGAAGGTGAAGAACCTCTTTGACTTGGCGCACATGGATGCCATGAAGCTGCTGAGGAATGAAGAGGACAAGACATTTCTGAAGGCTAAAAGGGAGGAACGCCGCTAAGGCATCATGCTCGGCAGTCCGATGCTGAAGTAAAGAAGCATGAGAGAAAGGAAGCTTCCCAAGTTCGAGAACTACGAGAACAGCAGTGGATGGCAGCGTTGGAAGCTTCTGTTGAGTTGGAGGACTCTGATTAAGGCAAAGAAAACAAAGACCCTGTTCCCAGACCATCTACGTCAGCTACCACATTCTCACCCAAACGACAACGATCCTGATCTCGTTAACCTGTCATCCCTCTGGAGTTGCCTAGTGCTCTGGATCGCATGAAGTCCAGCAACCACAGTGCTGTCCACATCTTGGCTACTGCAGCATCTGTGTATCGCAAGGATCCTTTAATTATGGCTCTGAACTGGCAGAGCAACGACAGGGGGCAAATCAAGGGCCATGGCAAACATGCAGTAGCTCTGCGCTCATCCATCATGCCTGGTATTCCCCTCACTATTCACTGGGATAGTAGGCTGGTTGCTGATGAACCTGGTCATGAAAAGTTCGAATATTTACCCATCCTGGTGTCTGGAGAGGGAATTGTGAAGCTGTTGAACGTCCCCAAACTACGATCAGGAACAAGAACTGCCATGGTGGAGGTGATCTTTGTTACCCTGCAAGAATGGGACCTGGTGGATTCAGTGACAAACATGACCTTCGACACAACTGCTAGCAACACCAGAATTCGCTCTGGGGCCTGTACTCCCCTGCTTTCCCCTGCAAGAAGTGCATCAGTGATATCTGCATCCAGAAAGTCTTCACAGTCTTCACTAGCATCATCTCATTTGTGCCAGACATCCCTCTCTTCAAGCGTTTCAAGCAGGAATGGACCTTCATTGTAGCTTATCGCTTGAAGCTGCTCGCCAACCTTCCTACCCGATGCAACAAGGTCATCACCTTCTGCCGTCTTCAACTCACCACCCAACAGCAATGGAAAAATTACTGGGAGTTGCTCGAGCTCACGGTGATCATCCTCAGTGGAGTTCCTCCTCGTGGCTTCCACATTTTGTGGCGTAGCACCTTTCACCTTACTCGTTGGATGGCCAAAATCATCTACTCAGTCAAGATTTACCTCTTCTACAGGCAGTTCAAGCTCACTGTGCAAGAGCTTGCCACACTCGAGTGGTTTCTCATATTTGCCATCATGATTTGCGTCCCATATTGGTTCACAGCACCATTTGCCACATCTGCTTCTCAGAACGACCTCATGTTTCTTCAAGACATCCTGGATGGTGACTTGGATTCTCATCCACTGCTGCAAAGGCCTTCAGTCCTCATCTCTGGTACCTCTCTGAGGAGCTGGTTGGCCTGACATTCTTTGATGAGTCCCCTGACTTCGAAAAGAAGAGGATCATGGTCACAGCTGTGGAGAACAAGGAGGGCGATGAGCCTGAGAAGAGAAGGACTCTGGAGCTGTTTGTGGCTCACATTCGAACGAAGAACCTCCCTGATTTTGTAACAAGCACCACTCGTTGCCTTTCTTTTTTCCTTGGCTCCTATAATGGGTTCCTGGATGTTGACCCATCCACGTGGGTTGAACGAGATGACTACAATAAAGCCAAGCAATGCCCCAAGTCACTGAAAGTCACGAACAACTTGCTGAGCGAGGATTTGCGCTCCCTGTCATTACCAAAAATGAGGAGCAGCGGCAATTTCAGTTCCAGGTAATAGAGGCTCATTGTCAGTGATTCCTGGACACTCAGAAGGCAACCATGACCTCTCAAACTAGGCAACAGTGAGTTGGGGACCGGTTCCCATGACATCCCCCCTAATGGGGGTCAAATACTTACACTGTAAGGGGGACCTAGGTGAGCCGGCGAGGCATTCAGCCCAAATGCCACAGAGTGTGAACTTCTGGGTCTTTGGGGCACCAGTAAATACTACAGTAGAAGACTGAAATTTTGCACAGAAGATTTTTGTATATATATATATATATATATATATATATATATATATATATATATATATATATATATATATATATATATATATATATATATTCATTCATTCATCATTTATTGCCAGACGCCATGTATCCCAAATGGGGTGGCCAAGGGCTTAGAGTTAACTGTTTTACAGGGAGGGGCACTAATATATATATATATATATATATATATATATATATATATATATATATATATATATATATATATATATATATATATATATATATATTGAGCTGCAAATGATACGCTATACTAGGCAGTAAAGGATTAGTGATGTCCATTCAACCCAGGTAGAGATGGGCATTCATTCGAATATCCAAGCTATTCTAATCTATTCCAAAGACTGACAGATAGTTAGTGCTGTAAATGATCTTTTGCCCTCCTTGCTCGATAAAAATACGAAAACTGAATACGAAGGGTTGAGGACACACACACACACACACACACACACACACACACACACACACACACACACACACACACACACACACACACACACACACACACACACACACGCACACACGCACGCACGCACGCACGCACGCACGCACGCACGCACACACACACACACACACACACACACACACACACACACACACACACACACACACACACACACACACTCCCGGATGGGGTCGGTAGAGTGGTTGGGTGTCAACTTGTCAAGTGGCCTTGTCCTCGGGACTCTTCCCCTGCCTCAGGCTTTCCTACTCCGGACTTTTCTTTCACTCTCCAACCTTGCTTGTCAATTCTCACACATTTCTTTCATTTCCTACATCTCATTTTCTCTCGCCATTCTACATATCATATAAGACTAATTTTCCACACTCTTTGGCACTTCCCACACTTCCTTTCCCATCCTTTTTCTCTTCAATTCTCCCTCTCCCTTTTATTTCCCAAACTTCGTTTTTTCTCACACTTCATTTCCCACACGTTTTCATTTCACACAGTTCTTCCTTTTCCACACTTCATTCCCCTTCCCGCCACTTTCATTTTTCATTTTCCATTGTCCATAGTCCTTGATTTTCTGAGCTTGTTTATTTTTTACCTTCCACACTTTTTTCATTTCCCACATTTACCAGTAATTTTTCACGTTATTCCCCCTTTTCCAGTGTTCTTCCCCAATCAAACTCTTTCCTTCTCCACACCCACGGACATAACACAAAGATTCCTATGACTCACTTCTAACTGAATCAAGTCATCTGAAGTTAGCTGAAATAGAACATCAACCTTTTCAATAAAGTGACATCTTTTAACATTTCCTTCTTGCAACCTCCAGACGGTTTTATTCAATGTAGGAAACATGACTGATACTGAAGAGGTTAATAAGACCTTTAACTAATCCTTCTCGTTCGAAAAATCTCTCCTAAACTGAATAAAATCGTCCCGAGGTAGCAAGAATAAAATAAAAAAGTGTGTGAGTGAAGGGCCTCGTGCTGTCCCGATCTCGAGCAGGATAGGAAGGGGAAATATTACAGGGAAGAAGCACAAAATCAGAACTTTGTGGGGGAGACACACGAGCCTCGATTATTTTCCTAGATAGTCCTGTTCATACATAGGACCTTATTCGTAGTCGCAGTGTGAGTTTCGTAGCTCTTTTTCTCAGAGATTTATTATGCCTATTGCACCTCAACATTCTCATGTGTGTTTTTATATCGTCTTAAGATCGACATAGGCAGCATCAGTAGCATTCAAGAGGTTGCTGAGGTGTAATGGACGGAATAAATCGCAAAGAAAGATGTGCCACGAAGTCATCCACACCAGCAGTAACAGGTCTTAACTTCATAGTTTCTCGGAAAGACCATCCCAGTGTAACCCCTTGAATGCCGTGATGTCTCTTAAAAATTTTCTCATGCTGGAAGTGTTTGTACTATTCATCAGTAAGCCGCCTTTCAGTGTGATGGCGATATCCATTTTTTTTTTTTTAATCAGGGCAGATCCAGACTATTTAAATCATTAGAGGACACCTGTAGGCTACTCTGGTTATGAAATTCTTTTTTTTTTCAAATGTAATTTGGTTTTCCTTCCTCTGTTCATACTCATTAACAAATTAGTAAAGACCCCTTGCACTAGAGGGCTTAAGAATCTCTCTCTCTCTCCCTCTCTCTCTCTTCTTTCTTTATATCCTTTTTAGCCTCACAGTACGATAGGAAGAGAGTAAGGGGATGCCGGATGACATTTCAGAACCAGTTTATACTGAATTAAGACAGGAAGTAATGCTGGTGTTCTTTTGCGATATCTTCTGAATTCATGTCGGCTGTGGATGTGCTGAAGAGAAACTGAATAGTGTACGGTCTACGACGAAACAGCTGTCGTCTATTTCCACACACACACACACACACACACACACACACACACACACACACACACACACACACACACACACACACACACGCACACACGCACACACACAAAAGCTCACATAACCATTCTCCCGTGTGTGTGTGTGTGTGTGTGTGTGTGTGTGTGTGTGTGTGTAATTCACCGGGTCGGTCATTATCACTTGATGGTCGTGATCGTCAGCTTTTACCCTCCCGGAAGGGAGCTGAGAGCTCATATAGTCCGATCTAAGGGCAAGGCTGTGACCTTCACTCACACACACACACACACACACACACACACACACACACATCCCCTTGCTCAAGGGGGACAGTAACCACCCACTTCATCAGTGAAACTTTTCGCAACCTGAGCGAGGCGCGAACTCCCGTCCACCAGTTGGCAAGCGAGAACGTTACCACTGCACCAGCGACAGCGAGCGGTGTGTGTGTGTGTGTGTGTGTGTGTGTGTGTGTGTGTGTGTGTGTGTGTGTGTGTGTGTGTGTGTGTGTGTGTGTGTGTGTGTGTGTGTGTGTGTGTGTGTGTGTGTGTGTGTGTGTGTGTGTGTGTGTGTGTGTGTGTGTGTGTGTGTGTGTGTGTGTGTGTTGCCTATACAGTGCAAGAAGTGCTGCTGCTGCACGCAACAACTGCAATCGGATCAGCGTAGAGTAGGGGAAGGTTATTCTGAAGTGTGAGCTTTTCACAAATATACCCAGGCTCCTGAGAGTTTCTCCAAGCTGTATTAAACAGTTTAGCGTTAGCTGAGGTAGAGTGCTAGGGCTGCTCAAACCATGAGGATGTTAACGCCAGCTGAATATTGATGTGTGTGTGTGTGTGTGTGTGTGTGTGTGTGTGTGTGTGTGTGTGTGTGTGTGTGTGTGTGTGATTCTCAAGGCCCAACAGTCCTCCTTTTCATACTTTTGGATTTGGAGAGTACAGTATAACGTTCTTTTACCCTTCTTGGTTTACTCTCCTTCCTCTAGACTTACAGAAACGATGTCATAGTCGTAGCCTTTTTTGTAACAAATAACCTTGAAATGACTTGCTGTTTGTTTGTTTTTTTGTGTTCCTTTGTACTATAAGGAGTCACTTCTGAGCTGAATAAATTCATTGGGTTGTGAGACAATAAATTAATCGGTGAGAGACATCAAATTCAAGAAGTTAAACACACACACACACACACACACACACACACACACACACACACACACACACACACACACACATACACACACGAACGCAAGCACACACACATTGTCCAAGTAAAGATAAGATTTATTCTGCGTAAAGACAGTAAAGAATAAGCCAGAATGCCAACATTCAATATTTATTGAAAACAAATGCACAGTGTGAGATACATCACAAAAAGCCTGCCGCCGTACTAATAGTTGTTCGTCTGCATCTACGTAAAACAAGTAATGCGGCGTAACAATGAACTATGCTCGTCAAATGAAGTTTCGAAGTGACCAGTTGACCATGATAACGCTACAGTTATATTAATTCTTACAAGAATGATAATATCGATAAGAATACTTTACGTGTCCAGACAGCCTTCTCCCTTCCGACACCAAGGAACAGGCTGAATGGGAGTGGAGGGGGTAATGGTTGTAGTGGGAGAGGGGGCAGGCTAGTTGCTACCATCCTGACCCTCCCACTTCCACCCTCACCCCCATCCCTCCCCTACACCCCCTGGCCTTTGGACGAGGTGGCAGTGCCTGGTGACCACAGGGGTCGGCCCGGGAGGGGCTGGCTGGCTGAAGCTGCTTCATACAAGAGCCTCCGTCGTGGACTGGAGGAAATCAGAGAAACAAGTTTTGAGGCTCTTGTACAAGGCCAGTAGGCTAATTGGAACAGTTTAGAGGACTGAACACGACCCGGAAGAATCTCCTGCTCTTAGTACGTTTGTCCCCTTATCGAGTAAGAGCTGGAGAACCTTCGTCTTAAGACTTAAAAGGGCAATGATGAAATATAATTCATGTTTGGACCAGTTTGTTAATAACTATATGTCGCCTCGACGACAGCACACAATATTTACGTCACACAACTCATTCATTACAAAAAATGTAATCGTAATAAAGGAAAAAATATTATGTGAATGATAAGAGCCTGTGGAGATTGTTTATGTGTCCATGTTATCTCATGCTCCAATGTTGCTACGGTAAGGCGGCTCTTGACCTCTCGCGCAGGTGCATCAGAGAAATGTAATATTCTTCGGCTAAACTAGAACGATTCATGCCAATGTGATGGTACTAAATGAGTACAACGGACCTTGCTCTGTGTGATGTATGGCTGAGGAGTGTCGGCCCTGCTCACCCTGGCTGGTGGGTGCGGCGCGGCATCGCGCTGTCCATCCACTCCTCAGCCGCGGCTCTGGCCACCTCAGCAATACTTCAACACTCCTTAATTTTGTGCTGAGGTGCTTGCATTATTGAGGTACTGGAATCCTAGTACTTTTAATATTTTTTATTACGAATTCGATTTTCAAAACTAGACAGCATAGTTTCTCCTGACTCCATCCTTCACCATGCCATGTCGCTCCTATTGGACTGCTCACCGGAGAATGCACATGAATTTATTTACGACTAGACAAGTACTGTGGGCTACCAGACGTACTAGCTAGGCAGTGAGGGGTGAAGCTTGACCAGGTGGCAGCAGCTACAACCTAATAACATGGCAGCGACATGGGGCGTCCCTGGCCTTGCGGGCTGCAGGTCAGCAGTGAACCAGCACTCAGACCCGCCGTTGGCCGCTCGGGGGCCCCTTACCGTGTCGTTCGTTCGTTCGACGTGATCTTGTCCCTCTTGGTACGGGTCACTAGCGCTGGTAGTGAGGGATGACAACGTCATAATCACTTAAAAATTAATGAGTCGGAAAACAAATGAAAATTCGATTCGTAACAAGAGAGGATCCATCCTTAGAGGCAGGTGCTGGGCTGATGCGCTGTGGCCACCGGGAAGATCAGGGTCGTGATGTCTTCCGTTAAAAGGGATGTAGTTTAGCCAAATAATTGCTCATCTGGTTGACCTAAGCTTTAAAACTAGTAATCGATTGGTCGCCTAAGCTGCCTTAAATCAATAAGCCAATTCTTCTGCAGCTCCGCTGAACATCCTATCTGCCACTTCGTTGCTGTGCAAAAGAACATATGCAATGCTAGGTAGTGTACAACGAATTCTCTACTTATGATGTTCCTTGCTTATGCTGTCGATTAGCTCTCGTAAAATGGATGTAACTGCAAACATGGTAGAGAGACTAAAAATATTACAGGAAACATAACAAATTCTGTAGCCACACCAATTCAGGTAATTTATAAGTATACAAAATTTGAGCAAAGGGAGGGCGGTCAGGGCAGGCGGGACCCCAGGATGGCATGGCTCCCTCTCGTGACGTCAGTGTGGCTCGTCTGCAGTCTGGCGTGTCGGCTGGCTTCTTAATCCTCCTCCTCTTCCTCGTCCTCGTCCTCCTCCTCGTCCTCGTCCTCGTCATCCTCATACTCCTCGACAGCTGTGGGGAGAACCTGACCTTGAGAGGGAGGAATGTCCTGAATGCTGCCAGGGGGGGCCATGAACTCAGAATGCGGGAGAAAAGGGGGTTGGAATTGAGGGTGAGACCCTGACGAGGACACCATCTGTTGAGTCTCAGACAAGGCAAATTCTGAGGACATTTGAACCTTCTGGGTGGTGAGGGACATGGAACTCTGCTGCGAGGACATGCTAGCCAACTGCTGACTGGACATAGCTGCCTGCTGGGTGGCTATGCCAGTCACCTGTTGCACGGACATGTCACTCTGACTGGACATGGCACTCTGATAGGCACTCAACTCTGCTAACTGCTGTGTGGACATGTTAGCCTGGGACATATCAAGTTGTTGCTTTGACATGCTGGCCTGTTGGCTGTGGGAAGCTTCGATTAGTTGTTGGTTGGCCATGCTAGCTTGCTGATTGTGAGCTAGTTGCTGATTCACCATGCTGGTTTGTTGATTATGATCGATTAGTTGCTGATTCACCATGCTAGCTTGTTGATTATGGGCTATGCCGGCTTCATGCAGCTGCTGGTTGACCATGCTGGCTTGCTGCCCATGAGCAATATCAATTAGCTGTTGGTTAGACATGCTGGGTTGATGGCGGTGAGACACATCACTCAGCTGCTGATTGGTCATGATTTGCTTTTGCTGTACCATTTCAAGCAGCTGTTGTTGGTGCTGTTGCTCTGTTTGTTGTGCCATCTCAAGCATCTGTTGTTGCCGTTGTTGCTCTGTTAGTTGTGCCATCTCAAGCATCTGTTGTTGGTGCTGTTGCTCTGTTAGTTTTGCCATCTCAAGCATCTGTTGTTGGTGCTGTTGCTCTGTTAGTTGTGCCATCTCAAGCATCTGTTGCTGGCGTTGTTGTTCTGTTAATTGGTGGGTGGAGAGGTCGAGCATCTGCTGGTGTGACAGGTCAGTGAGGTGGGGTGGCGGGTCACCGGGTGCGCCAGGCAGGTCAGAGGGCAGGTTAGGGTCGAGGAGGTCAGCGCCGGTTGGGGGTGTAGGGAGGGGCGGGCCTGCGGGGAGTCAGGGCACACACCACACACCGCCAGGAAAGAATATATTAGAGAACTGAAAATAATGAACAGAATAATGACATGGATAAACAAAAATAATGAGCAACCGAACAGCAGAATGCCATAGAGAATGGAAAAATGATAAGCTACGAAATAAAGGACTGGCACAGCTTACGGCAACCCACAGAAGACGGTCAGTATTTCCAGCATTTGCCTCTGAGGTTTCTTAATGAATTCCTATTTCCAGTGCATAAATAGCATTTCGACTGTACGAACGCACAAAGCAAGGCCTAAAGAAGCACTCATATTCTTCATGGCATACACAAAGCACTGCGGGCATTATTGTGGCAAACAATTGAAACTGAATTGCGATGGACCATCCTTGTGGGTAACCTGCTGGGGATTTTAAACATCATTCACAAAAAAAAAAACAAAAAAACAAAAAAAACTGAATTTTAAAAGTGAAATAAATCATAATGAATCATAATGACAGAAGTTAAAGGATAATACAGTGATGGTTTTCATAAAAATAATGGGCTACTGAGAAGGAAGAGAAATGTGTAGAATACACAGAAAAATAATGAAAGCGAAGGATAAACAAAATCAGATGTAAGTTAATACGTGATATAAAAAATAAAAACAAGATGAACAGTAGCTGCTTGCAATAAAACCTACAGAATTTTCACAAAACATATGCAAGAAAGCAAAGTGAATGTACAGTTATTCCGAGCACAGATCATGCGTCGTTAATTCCATCAAAGCGGATGATATACTCAGCTAAGGAGAGTGTCGTGGTAGCGAAGGGATTAGTGAGGATGTATTTAACCCTTCCAGGTTGAACCATCTCTCCTAAATTAAATATAATAGTCCGCTGATGGCAAAAAATAAAATGTTAATAACATCGTCTGGCAGAAGAGATTATCTACATTCGTGTCAGTGGTTATCACCGAGTATACAAAGACAAAAGTCGTGTCGCGGTTTTGTCCGAAGATTAAGTGCAACACCTGAAACATTATGGCAGTTGTACCACAGCTACATATTCGTCCATTTGTCATAAAGCAGACCACTCAAAAATTATAGTCTTTCGGCAGTCTGTGTCACCAAATTTCACGACACGACTTTTGTCTTTGTACACTTGCCCTCAATTTCGCTTTTAAGGTTAGGTTTCAGGTATCGAGCAATGTTACCCACTGTGTTTCGGTTCGAAAGAAGAGATCCATTAATAGAAGTATTGCGGAGTTAGGTAGGAGATTACTGAAATAAGTTTCTAGGTTTAAATATATTGCTCGAAACCTGAAGCCAGCACGCACACGCAGAACTTGGGGCGAGGGAATTGTAAGATAAGCCAAAGCACAGGTCATGCTACTTAAGCCTGCATTCCATGCCTTGCAAGTGCACAACACGTCCCACTCTTTGTCCAGCTTTAGCGAGCCTCTTATCCAGCAGAGCTCTCCTCGCAACACGTCAGTACACCCATCACCACCATCATCATCACTACTGTCACCATCATAACCACCACTACCATTACTAACAATACGACCAACATCTCTACCGGCAGCACCACCACTGCCATCACCACCGCTGTTACCATCATAACCGTAGTACATCACTAATTGTACTAACAACACCACATCCTTTAGTACAACGGTCACTGCCATCGTCACCACTGCAGCTATCACCGACACTATCAGTTATCACCACTAGTACCATTATATAAAACCGCTACTATCATCATCACCACCATAGCACCCACAACCAACACTTCTAATGTCGTCATCACCATCACTGCAGTCGTCACCACTACCCATATCATTGCCAGTGGATTGCTATCATCACTGCCATACCGAAATCACCAGTATTGCTGTCACCACGACCAGTACCTTCATCTCCACTACTGTCATCATCACCAGTATTATCACCAACGCCACTATAATCATCATCACCACTACCATCATCATCATCATCACCATACCATCTTCACCAATAATACTCGTATTACCGCCATCACCACGAAAACCCACATATCCACTGACAGTATATTGTACTGTGGGCTGTAGGATGATCACATGTAATGGACGTTCCAAGGATGTCAATCTAAATTAAGCAGTTTGAAATTCCCCTTTGTTATATTAGTTTTAAGCACACGACCACAACTCTCACAATGAGCCTTGCCCCACCACAGCTGGAAAGAAACATTATATTTTTTCGTCTAAGATTTCAGAATGCAAAAACAGTGTAGACAGCCCAGTTTAATTTTTTTTTCTTTTCCTCTGTTAACCGTCAGAATCAGAGTCCCTCAAGATCTGCCAGAATGCGGAACGAACATCATCCCAACACATCACTAAAAAGAAGCACGTCCATATTTGTCCATAAAAAAAAAAAAAAAGCTTCAGACTTCCCAGTTTAGATTTTTTCACTTCTGCTACTTGCTAAAATCGAAGAGCAACCCAATATCTGATGTGCGACAAGGGACAAGGAACAAGGGTCATGAGTTCGTGGCTGCCCTCCTAGTGCTGAACTTCATCCTGTGCTCCAGCCTTGGCTCCCGCATTTTTAGAGACCTTTGTAAAAAAATCTGGAGAATTTGATTACATCATGTTATTCTTATAAGAGATAATAATTAATGAAGAGTGAACACAAACTATATATATACTAGATTCGTATTTCCTAAAACAATTCATGCTATCTAACTGCCCTAAAGGGTAAAACAGACAAAAAAAAAAAAACTTTGCTTGATACTCCCACGCACACAATTTTATCTAAAAAAAACTACACTTTCAACTAAAACAATTCTAATGATTGCAAAAACTATCAGACTATTACAAATAGTCTTCTGTGGAACTAATACTAGTAAATTAAATGCTTTGTAATTTTCTGTATAAAAAGAGGAGCGGAACTAGGGATCATCACCCACTTCACAGCTGTCGTTTACCTGTCTATTTGTCTATTAGTCTATATGTCTCTTGCTTCTATTTGACTATTGCTTCAGGGCTACTATTAACTAATGGGAAGGACGCAAGAGAAAAAAAAGTTATAAAGGGAAGGGGACTTGATGTAAAGAACTAGGATTAGGGTGGATGAAGGGGAGAGAGATTATGGAGAATGCGGGAGAGATAAGGAAGCGACGCAGGAAGCTGGAGGTGTAAAGACTAGGAGAAAAGCTGGAGATGAATGGTCGAGGGGAAAAGGGCAAGATTAGGAGAAATGAGAGGGAGAATAGAGAAAATGGGAGGGAGATGCCCGGAAATGGATGAAAGATTAGTAAAATGTACGGGGATTGAAGAAAAAAGAGACAATGAGAGGAAACGAGATAAAAGGAAATGGATAAGTGTGGAAGCTTAACACCTTTACTACTGTCGGCCGATAATGAGATCCGCAGGCTTTCCATGTCAGGAAATACGCGACTTGGCTGTAAATATGGCTCTGAATACAGTTAGGTCACAGTTGTACTGCTTCATGGTTGAATGGAGGACTCCTGTAATCTGGCGAATGGATTACTTTTTTTATTCATTTGTTTTTCCTTCCTCTGTTCTGTTATTTAAAAAAAAAAAAAAAAAAAGTTAGGCTCACTGGACTGGGTCCGGGTGACATAACTTATCTCGTATTGGAGATTCATGAACATCGAGTTAGATCTGCATCACTTAGATCCAACCTAACGAACCTTACCACATCTAAAAGTAAAAAAAAGTAAAGGTGGGGATAGACGTCATGAGGCGCTTAGCCACGGTGCTCATCTTCGTAACTTAAGTCTTTGAGCCTGTGACGAGTTTTTCACTCAATATCTTGGGATACAAGGCCACTGAATCATTCAAGTTACCACAGTTACCTCCCCCAGGTGTTATCCTAGATGTTCATTTTACCAACCAGCCCACAAAAGGTGGATGGATATCTGAAATGACTGACGCCCGCTGCTCACACCAGGATTTTAACCATGGCGCTGACGGGTCGGCAGCGTCAAAACCAGTTACGGTGACCATTTAGCCACTGTGGCAGTCCAACCAATCGTAGAAGAGTTGTAAATGTGACCTAAATTTCTGAGACATAATTCCCGACTCGTCATTTGCCTCCTCGCGTTAAGGAAGGTCCGAGGAAAGATGATGCGGTATTTTTCCATAGGTAAGGCCATGAGGCGACACAGCAAGGTAGTGAGGGGAAGAAGGAAAGCACGAGGGTAGGAATAAGAGGGAAAGGTATGGCTCTTCCCAAGCACAGCGTTTCCAAACAGGCTCTCATGTTTCTAGCACTGTGGCAGTCTGAGATTGTTTATATTTGACTGGATCGAGACATGTATAGGAGACATACTGTAGAATCTAGGTAGAGATTTGCTCGAAACATGAAGTCTGCTTGTAGACGTGGAACTGGGGTGACTACACAGAGGAGAAAGGAGTGGAATTATTGGGTAAGGCATGAATGAAAACGGGAAAACGGGAAACGGAAGAATGTTGACAAAGAACAGACAAATCTGGGAGGGACTCGAAGGACTAGGAAATTCAGGACTTACCTTGCCTAACGCCCTGAACTACGCGAACTGGGCGGCCATCGGGTCCAACCTGTAAGAATTTAGTCATCAGCAGTTGCACTCAAGAAAGAGGTAATGGGGAACACACCACTTGGGGGAAGGAAAACTCTTCAGATATACATATTTTTTCTCAGATATTTACATGAGTCCTCATAAAAATTCAACAGATCACTCTCTGACTAGAAAAATCAAACCCATCTATGAAATGTGTAACTATTGTCTTAAAAAATCCTTTACCCCTCATTAAATGACGCTGAGTGTTGTTGGTACATGCCAGGCGGAAGGAACACCCGGTTGTCACACACCCTCACTAAGTCTAAAGGAAAAGTTTGAAGCTACTTGAGGCTAATGAAATCTGGATATCATAGCAACCAAAGCAAGCCGAGAAGAGCAATACAGTGTGTGCTTTGCTGTTATTTGTCTCTCAGTAGGGAAAAACAGTTTACTTGATATTATTGTCTTCCAGATGAATTGAATTTTCCTCATATTTTCCTTAAACTCCTTTGGCTCCAATGACCTTTTATACATTTAATCCTTGTTATTTCCATTCCATTATATTCATTTATGGAAAAGTCACTTTTAAAGAAGAGAGCTATACCTAATCCCTCCAGCCCTGAAAGTCTCCCATAAGCTGAATATAATTGCATGGATAGTAGCAAGACCTCAGTAAAAAAAAAAAAAAAAAAAAAAAAAAAAAAAAAAAAACCGCCATCGTGCTGGAGTTAAAAATAAAATGAAGAAAATGTCATCGGAGAAGAAAAGATTCATGTTTACGGGTATACTGCATTGCCTTCCCAGTTTACGTTGGAGCTGTGCCCACCTTGACTTCCGACACCACGAAGATGGGTTCTCCCTGTCGGGACAAGATGCTTCGTTAGTGACTTGACCTCTGACTTGCACGGTTCTCCTTCTTATTACACTTTTTTTTTTTTTTTTTTTTTTTTTTAGTATTATTCTTGTTGCAACCAAAAATAAGAAGTAGAGCAAAATGAAAGAAAGAATAGAAAGTTGGAGAGTTCATCATCATTCTACGTCGTTAAAAACGTTTTATATGCATGGCACTTTTTGTTTATTTATGTCAGATATTAGTCAGCTGAAAATAAATGTTTACAGAGAATCTACTCTAAAGCAAAATATAGAAAATAGGGCTACTTGGAGGAGGAGGGAGGGCTGGAAAGTGGGATGGGGGGGGGGGTTGTGCTGTTGATCATGTTACCGTCTCATCATCATCACCATTATTATCATCAGACACCAATGGGTCAAGATCAAAGATCAAATTGGGGGGGAGGGGGGTAATCGTATCATTGTATCACAAACATAAACTGCACTGGCACAAATCCATAGGAGGGGGGAGGGTAGCAAGGAGGGATCAAACGACGTGCCTCACAGGTCACAAAAGGTCAAATAACGTGCTGGGTCGTAGGAGATGACACCTTGCTGCCTTTACACAACCACCAACTTTAACCCAAATATGGTGACTTCCTTTTTAAAATTTTCTTGCTGTTTACAGACTTATTTTTTTAAACTTAGGAATGGCCTCCATTACTGGAGGGCTTAAAGAAGGTTGCTATATATCCTCCAGTTCGAAAATATTTCCTAAGCTGATTAAAAGCATCTGAAAATTACATATACATACATATATATATATATATATATATATATATATATATATATATATATATATATATATATATATATATATATATATATATCCCATTGGATCCCAGAGTTGCTGGGCGAGGCACTGTTCCGGGAGGGTCCTAAGCGTACCGCCCTCCGCCTATCGGCATATAGTCTTGAAGTTCATAGGTCCCTACTCGGGGTTTCCCTATTCTATTAATGTTTGAAAAATCCCAGTTCTGTCCAGTACTGTGGACACTGGGCTCCAATGGGTTATATATATATATATATATATATATATATATATATATATAAGGAAGACGTCCAGGATAACAACACAAACGACAGGGAGTCGAGACTACAGTCTAAATACATTCTAATTTTGATGGTGACCTAAATTGTGGCCTTTATCTTCGGTTGTAGTTTGGAATAGACATAAAGTGAAAAGATGCTGAATGAAAAGAATATATTATTCGTAATGTGTCGGTGTGATTCAATTCATAACCTAAGTTACTTGGAGCCAGTGACGTTTTGGCACTATGTAGATGATTTTTGCAAAAGATATAATTTTATTTTACTTAAATGGGAAGTAAGTTGACTATTATTATCAAGGAAACTGAAGGCTTTATGCACAGTGAATAAAGACGTTCTGATGAAAAGCTTTCATTAGAATACCTATGACTAATGTTTTGTACTAGATTATAAAAAGCCATTTCATTAGTATACAAAAAGCCATGAAATAAACAGCGTATTAGCTTCCATGAAGCTGCTCGTTAACGTAGAACAACTCATCGTTCAGCAGGAAGCGATGGCAGCTGCATGTCTCCCGCACCAAATATTGTATTACTATCCGGCTGGCTGACTCTGGCAACCACTCCTTAATGAGTCGGCAGAGGTTTGGGAGTGCAATGAGGCGCCAATATTATGTCGAGTGTCCCTGGGAGCATAAAAGCTATGGTATCTCCTGCATCTTGACAATCGTGAAACATTCATTTTGAACACAAACAACATGTGTTATCAGTCCGAGGTGAAGGGTTAGTGGGCGGGGCTCCCGGGATGGCCAGGCAGCAGGCGAAGGTGACCACTCTTGCCTCAATCTTGTCGTACCTCCTTCACTTGTTTCACCACCTGGCTGCTGCTGCTGCTGTTGCTGCTCTGCTGTACCTGCACCTGCTGCACGTTGGTCACCTGCTGCTGCACGTGGGTGACACTTGAAGTTTGAGACTGCTGAACGCTGCGGACTTCCTGAGTGGTTGTCTGTTGTATAGAAGAGGAGGAGGAGGAGGAACTCTGTTCCAGCGACACTTTCTGCTGTGTTGATGATGATGATGATAACTGCTCCACGGACACCTGCTTGCTGTTGCTCTTCACCTCCACCTGCTGAGTGACAGAACCTTCAGCACTCACCTGCTGTTGCTGCGAGAGCACCTGAGAGCTGGCCTGTGCCTGGGCGTGCTGCGAACTCTCCATGGTCAACTGTTGGCTACTGCTGTAAGCCTGCGCCTGACCCAGACCCCAGTGGCCGGAAGACTGTGAACCCAGTCAGTCTCTGTTAGTCAGGTACCTTTACAGTCTGGTGTGTGTGTGTGTGTGTGTGTGTGTGTGTGTGTGTGTGTGTGTGTGTGTGTGCTTACTTGATGCTGCATTATATGTGCATTAGTTGTATTTAAATGCTTCTGTTACTGCTCTGTGTGTGTGTGTGTGTGTGTGTGTGTGCGTGCGTGCTTACTTGATGCTGCATTATATGTGCATTAGTTGTATTTAAATGCTTCTGTTACTGCTCTGTGTGTGTGTGTGTGTGTGTGTGTGTGTGTGTGTGTGTGTGTGTGTGTGTGTGTGTGTGTGTACTTGATATTGCATTATATGTGCATTAGTTGTATTAAAATGCTTTTGTTACTGCTGTGTGTGTGTGTGTGTGTGTGTGTGTGTGTGTGTGTGTGTGTGTACTTGATATTGCATTATATGTGCATTAGTTGTATTAAAATGCTTTTGTTACTGCTGTGTGTGTGTGTGTGTGTGTGTGTGTGTGTGTGTGTGTGTGTGTGTGTGTGTGTGTGTGTGTGTGTGTGTGTGTGCTTACTTGATGCTGCATTATATGTGCATTAGTTGTATTTAAACGCTTCTGTTACTGCTCTGTGTGTGTGTGTGTGTGTGTGTGTGTGTGTGTGTGTGTGTGTGTGTGTGTACTTGATATTGCATTATATGTGCATTAGTTGTATTTAAATGCTTTTGTTACTGCTGTGTGTGTGTGTGTGTGTGTGTGTGTGTGTGTCTAATGGAGCGGGCCATAGTGGTGGTGCTGGACTGAGATGCGCAAAGCACCTCTCGATAGCATTCTTCTCGTAACCAAGAATTATTTTTGCAGGAAGGACAATAAACATGGAAAGTTACTGAATTCTCCTTTCGTTGTCCCTCCTGCAAAGACAAATCTTAACTACGACAAAGAAATAATTTTAAGTTTCCTTGTACTATCACTAGCACATGTTCGCTGACAGTCCCCTGCCAACATTGTGCCTTGCCTTCCATAATACTTCTCATTACTCCCTGAACGTTAGAGTATGTCCTTCCTTCTTATTCTCTTTTGTATGCATATCACACACACACACACACACACACACACACACACACACACACACACACACACACACACACACACACACACACACACACACACACACATCACGTAACACCTTCCATCGTCACATCCAGCAGGGTAGTGTCGGTGAACTTTTGAGCTTAATAGTACATTTCGTCCTTTCACTTGAGGGTGTGGCTGGAGCGTGGACGGTGTAGCGGTAGAATAGTCTGGACTACGGGTCGTGGTGGTCTGGTGTGGTGGCAATCTGAAGTGGTCTGAGCTGCGGGTCGTAGTGGGTCGTGATGGTCTCTCTTGTGTTTTTGTCAGCGTGGTCAGGGTGAGTAAGGCGTACTACTGAAACTCTGGCTCCGTAGCGTGAGAGATTGATGAAAATTGTGGGTTCTGCCTCGTAGTTGGAAAGCAGTTAGAGTAAAGAAAGACTGGAGAAAAGAAGCAAGCAAAGGACATCTGACAAAAATAACAGCGACGTGTGTGTGTGTGTGTGTGTGTGTGTGTGTGTGTGTGTGTGTGTGCGTGTGTGTTCGTGTGTGTGTGTGTCAACAAAGGACATCTGACAAAGAAAACAGTTCTACTGAATGGTGTGTGTGTGTGTGTGTGGGTGTGTGTGTGAAGCGGGAGCCAGATGTTAGTATAAACTACTGCAGAGTCGTCAGGCTGTTTTACCAAGGTGGAAGTCTCCATAGTGTTTGGCGGTAAAGTGTCAGATTTTTGCAGGAAAGTAAAAGTAGCGTCATAACTGAGATATTGCAAAAGTAAAATAACAGCTACAGGAAATAGTTTACAACTGAAAGAAACTCAACAATATTATTATTTGCAGAGATAAATGAAGACAAAACGATAGTTAGCAGAATAAAATAACGTAAGAAAAATTAGTTATATAGAACAGCTTTGACTATATGGGTAAGAACATAACAGCTGTATAAGCAAGAGAGAGACGAAGTGAATCCTTAGAGAGTGGATACTTGGCGTGGCAAGAATTAATGTCAAGAGTCTGGCCAAGATGTGTGTTGGGTCACTACTCTAGTTAGTCTTACCGAGTCGAAGCCACGGGGTGTCGGAATGGCCGTACCGATGGGAACTGGCTGAGGTGGACTGATAATGTGCTGTACCTTGTTGGGTTGGCCGCTGGCCATAGGGGCAGGCTGGCCACCCCTCCATGGGGCGTTAGGGTTGGCCTGGGGCTTGGCTGGCGCTTGTCCAGGGACGAAGGTCCTAGGGCCTTTCGCACCGTATCCGAACTGCCTGATGTCAGTTCTGAGGTTGAGGAGTATGTTATGTTAGTACTTCTGGTACTGTAGGCATGACTTTGAGATCACAGTTCTTACTGCTCCAGCTTACCATCAATAATGAACGAGCTAATACAAGGAATTTCAAAAGTGCAAGAACATACTGACATGGCTGCAAGTATGGGTGATTAGCGTTGATGACTCACGGCATGGGGGCGCCGTCCTCGGTACCGATGGAGACAAGGGCGGGGACATGACCGTAGCCGTAGCCTTTGGGACCGTGACGCTTGGCGTAGCACAGCTTACAGTAGATCTCACCGTCAGGGGCGTCGCAGGACAGCATGGAGTCCAGAGGGCGGTGACATTCACAGCAGTTGTAGCAGGCCTTGTGCCACTCCTGGAGACGGAGAAGGGCGGGCGGGGGAGCGGATGTAGTGGGTCGTATTCCGTGTTTGAGTAGCTTTACGGTTTAACTTGAATGATTGCTAATTGATATTCATCGGAAATTTTGAGTGATTTTATCTCTGAATATTAACTGTTACAACGTTTTGATGTTACTGTCATGGAAAAGTCATTGAAAATATATTGGTATTAATATGATTCCTATCCCTAGGTTTTTGACAACTTCCACCATTCAGTACTTCAGACTCACTTAGGAAATATAATCTAATAATGGGCAATGATATTCAGCTGAAGGACGCTTTTACCACTGAAAAGCGGTAAGGTTAACAAATAATCAGTAGTTAAGCCTCGTTATGGATATCATATACGGCAGATAAAACAGGTCAAAAGTTGGGAGTCACCTGTGCAGAGTGATAATGTGAGAAATAGATAACATTTAAGGCTATTTTTAAAAGAAAAAAGAGTTTAAGCTAATTTTATCTAAAAACTTCACCCACAATTTGGTCAGCTTCCGGTAAAAAAGAGCTAACATACAGATTTCTTGACGTACCAGGGTGCATTAACCTGAAAATGGAATAAACCATCTACAAACAATGAGGTAAAGGGAAGAGAGAGAAAGAAAGGAATAAGAAGAGAGATGGTAATAACTTAAGTAAACAGAATAGAGGAGAGTGAGGGAGACACAGAATGAGAGGTGGCAATAACGGTGGGAAGCAGGAGAGAGGACAGAGAAAGAGGGAGACAGAAAGAAATGACACTGACAGTCATACAGGAGAAAGGAGAGCGAGTGGAAGACAGAAAGAGAGGTGATAATGCCGCCAGTGAGCAGATGAGGGGAAATAGGACAGTGATGGGAAGACAGAAAGAGAGCTACATGAAAGCTCTCAAAGAGCGCATACCTCCGCCAATGACATTGCCATTAAAAAGGATCCGAATCCGCCCCTAAATTTTAATCAATTCATTTTTGGTCCATGGCCCACCTTTCCACAAAATTTCATTGAAATTCATAGAAAACTTTTGGAGATACTGTGCGGGATACTCCGGATCCGGATCCAGATCCACCCCAAAATTTAAAATTATTTCCTTGACCCATGGCCCACGCATCCACAAAATTTTATCAAAATCCACTCATAACTTTTTTGAGTATTCTCGGATCCGTATCCGTGGATATAGGATTGAATCTGGATCCGGATCCCCCCCATAATGTAATCAATTCTTTCTTGGTCCATGGCCCACCTTTCCACAAAATTTCATCAAAATCCGTTCATAACTTTTTGAGTAATCCTGTCAACAGACAGACAAACAGAAAGAAAGACAGACAGACAAACTAACGCGAGGTAAAACATGACCTCCTTGGCAGAAGTAATAATACCGAAAGTGAGCAGAAGGGAGGAGAGAGGAGAGACAAGGGGGTATATATAGAGTGATTGGTGGTACTGACACGGCCGCGGCATGGCATGGACTCTGCCTGGAACACTGCACCGGAGCAACGAGGGCAGCGCGCCTGGCCCTCCTTGGCGGGGATCTTGGTCACGTCCAACACGGTGAAGGCAGCGTTGGTTATACCCCCGCCTGCCTGAAGGGCCTGCAGCTCCTCATCGCTCCTGCAACATACAACCTCCACGTTACCCTTACTGGCCTTACGTAGTACTCCCAGTAGTTTATGGACAATAAAAATGTTGCTAAAGATGAAAATACTACTACTACTACTACTACTACTACTACTACTAATAATACTAATAATAATAATAATAATGACAATAATAGTGATAATAATAATATCATTAATAATGACAGTAACAACAACTTTAACAACAACAACAACAACAACAACAACAATAATAATAATAATAATAATAATAATAATAATAATACCAATAATAATAATAATAATAATAATAATACCAATACCAATAATAATAATAATAATAATAATAATAATAATAACAATGATAATAACAAAAATAATCATAATGAAAATCATAATAAAAATACGACTGTTGCTTTTACAACTGCTGCTGCTCCTTGCGTTACTGCTACTAAGCTACTTGGAAATGACTCTCAAATGTTGCAGTTCATGTGACCATTAGCATTATATAGGTAACTACATGACGTATTTATTTATTTTCTTCCATCCATCCATCCATCATCCAATCCTACATTGCCCCATGAGGAGCGTAGGAGCCCGGGGCTAGGCAGTTGTTACCGACATTTAAGATGAGAGTGACCAGCCTCGCTCATCCCTGAGTGGCATTACATGAGCAATCAACCCCAACCATCCCTTGGATTTAAACCTTCACTAGCTCAATCCGATTGGAGCGCAATAGTTACCCACTAAACCACCAGGCGCCAAACTTTTATTTTTTTAAAGTTCCTATTACAAATTCGATGTATAATACTATTCTGTGCAACTGGAGGGTAGTGTCTTCTTAAAACATAACAGTCATCAGTTAGGTATATTCGTAACTTAAAATCTTGTCTGCATTTTAGTCCCAACAGACTATTCCTGTGGTAAGTGTTGCCTGTTCCCCCTCCCCAACTAACTACGAGCCAACCTACCTTCCTAATTCCTTACATTTTTCTATCTACCTACTTCCCTCCCTACCTCCCTGCTTCTTTACCTGCCGGCCGACCTTCCTACTTCCCAACATCCTTACTTGCCTTCCAATTCAGTTCCTCTCTACCTACCTACTTCCTTACTTTCCTACCTAGCTGCCTACCTACCTATCTACCTACTTACAGCCACGTCAGACTTACGTGATGTTCTCTGGCACAAGGACACCACCGGCACCAGCGGCGAAGCCATAACCCTTGGGCCCGTACTTCTTGGCGTAACACAGCTTGCAGTAGATGTCGCCGTCAGGGGCATCGCACAGCACCATGGAGTCCAGGGGGCGGAAACACTCGCGGCAACTGTAACACCGCTTGTGCCACTTCTGTTGTGGGCAGAACAAAGTAGGGATTAGGAGCAGGGGGTAAGATGTGTTGTAGTCGTATTAGATGTCACTAGCTCTGAAATGAGTCGTGTAACATACGTAGGTATGTGTAATGTTAGTTGCTAGGCTTTCTAAAGGTTTATGTAATCTGAATGAGTGTATTGCCTTAATAATGTACACTATCTTTGCACCACGGAAAGAGCGACTCACCTTGCCGCGTGAAAGCTTCTCCTCGGCGGTGAAGACCTTACCGCCACAGCGCGGGCAGCCCTCACCAGGTGCGGCAGGGATGGAGGTGGTGTCGATGGCAACGGAGGCAGGGTTGACGCCCGGCATGTCTTCGCCTCCACTATGAGACAAGAACACTCTCAGCACTCATCGTTATCATCAGCAAGAGCTATTATTTACAATATCACTTCGATAAGACTTCCATGTTCGTACCAAGCAACAGATCAACAAATGAATAATATGTTCTAAATGTTCGTTGTCGAGAACTTAAATTTTTTTTGGCTGATTAAATTTTCTAATTATTAAGTATCTAAACTGACGCATCCCAGCTGCCTGTGTGAATGTAAACAATGCCTCTGAGTGGGCAGCGGTGGGGTGATGCTGTTACTCACGGGATGTTCTCAGCCACAAGGACGCCGCCGCTACCAGCAGCAAAACCGTAGCCCTTGGGTCCGTACTTCTTGGCGTAGCACAGTTTGCAGTAGATCTCACCATCGGGAGCATCGCAGCCCACCATGGAGTCGAGGGGACGGTGGCAGTGGCAGCAGTTGAAGCAGGCCTTGTGCCAGCTGCGGCCCCTGGCGTGCATCTCCTCAGCCATGAACACCTTTCCTCCGCAGCGGGGGCAGCCCTGGCCCTTTTCAGCCTTGATCTTAGACACGTCCATCCGGCCAGCGTCAGCCCTCTTGCTGTAAGCAGTATCGTCACTACCTCCCCTGCAACACACGTATTGTTAGAGAAGTCGTTTATTATCCAACGCACGGGCGTTTGATTTTAGACTGGGGCTGGGAACAGATTTATTATTTGAATTTCGTAAAAATGGACTTAATAATTATTCCACAAGATCCTCCTCATGCCATAAGAAATCTCCATTAATTCCATAGTAGCAGTTTTGAATGAGACAGCCCAGTCATGGATGGTTAGTATTAGAGACGAAGTAGTGGCATGTGACGGAGTGCTGTACTTAGGAGGGTTGTTGGACCTTCGGGAAGGACTAACAAGTCTATGCCCAGAGGTAAAAAAAAAAAAAATATTGCCTCCTTTTACATGCCTTAACATACAGCTACAATTGTAAAAACCCGAACAAACGCCTTAAAACAATGATGTATGGTATGACTGGAACAACAAAATATGCTATCATAATTCTTTAAGCAATTACAGAAAGTCTGTTCCATAAGTATACATTTACGACCGATTCACAACTAAATTTTGATGATGGACATATGCTGTACGAATCGCTTAGAAAAAGTGTTTCGGCTTTAGAGTATGGCTCTGAACGTTATGTGATTCAGTTCTAGAGTTTGGTCTTTAATATTAAGTACTTCAGCCCATAAATGTTGAGTGCTTCGATCCTACAACATTTCCCGAAACGTTGAATGGTCAGTCCTGGAATATGGCCGTAAATAAAAAGTGTTTCAGCCCTGGAATATGGCCTTAAATGGTAAGTGCTTCAGTCCTGGAATATGGCTATAAATAATAAATGCTTCAGTCCTAGAATAGGCCGTAAATGCTGAATGCTATAGTCCTAGAATATAACTAAAAAATTCGATTGCTCTGGTTCTACAAAAGTTCCTAAAGTGAGTGATTCGGTACTGGACTATAGACTATGGCTCTAAATATTGAGTGTTTCAGCTTTAGGACATGGCCGTAAAAAATGTGTTTCGGTCCTAGAATAAAGTGCCAAATGCTAATTTCATAAGTTGTAGACTATGGTTGTAAATGTTGAGTGCTTCGGTCTCAGGGGTGCTTCGTTCCCAGAATGTGGCCATAAATGTTGAGTGTTTGGACTACTCACATGATGTTCTCAGCCACGAGGACACCGCCACCGCCAGCAGCGAAGCCGTAGCCCTTGGGTCCGTACTTCTTGGCGTAGCACAGCTTGCAGTACACCTCGCCATCGGGGGAGTCGCAGCCCGTCATGGAATCGAGGGGACGATGGCAGTGGCAGCAGCTGTAGCACCGCTTGTGGAAGGACTGGTGGAGGGCACGGACAGATAGATTGATAACAGATCGGCAGATATATAGTTACGAACGACAGACAGATAGAATATCGTTTATTTATTAGTTGAATGTGATAGGTTGGTTCACACACACACACACACACACACACACACACACACACACACACACACACACACACACACACACACACACACACACACACACACACACACACACACACACACACACACACACACACACATAACGAAAGAAAGAAAGAAAGCAAGGATGAAAGACACACACACACACACACACACACACACACACACAGCATCCACACTACTTCGATATATTTTTACAAATATTGGCGGTAAAGGGACACGTAGGGAAGAAGTAGCAGCATAGTTGCTTTTAAAACTGGAAAAAATCTACATCATCCTTCAAATTTTCCTTATAGTGACATGATTTTGTTAATGTTTATTCAGCCAACATGCTTTTTAATTGCATGAAGGATGAAAATGGTGGTTTAGGTCGCATTCTAAGTGGCTCTGGAGAATTCCTAAAACCTCTTCCTTAGCGATCTTTTTGCATAATATACTTTTCTGTTATCTTCTACGTAAGTAATTCGACCTGTGCAGATACTGAGAATATATAGATGACACAAAAGAAAATTTCAAGGTGTAACGAAAAGCCAAGAAAATGTACTACCAAGCCTACAGTGTCATTCAGAATACGGCCTTTAGTCCAATCAGTGGGTTAATATTGCCTCACCCTGCCTCTCGCGTTGATCTCCTCAGCCATGAACACCTTGCCGCCGCAGCGTGGGCAGCCCTTGCCGTCCTCGGCCTTGATCTTGCTAACGTCCAGCACGGCAGAGCCAGGGTTCACGCCGGGCATCATCTCACCGCCTCTGTTGGCACCACTACGGGTTAATACCTTCCCTGCTTACGGATTTCAATAGACACTTATAGGTAGTAGTTTATATCAGTAACTGAATGGTACAACAAAATAGCCAGCTCTCCACATGACCAAGCCATTTCATAGTATTTCTCCTAACGCTTTCCGTCACATATTTCAGTATATTTGCCTTATGCTAAATACATGCCGTCATGGTTCGTGTGATTAACGGTTGGCGGAATTACTTTATGTTCTCAGCCACCAGGACATTACAGTACCACCATCTGTCACCACAACTGTTATCATCATTTATCACCACCACCACAACTACAATTTACGGGATGTCCTCAGGATATTGCAGCACTTTCTTCTCCCAACACAAGTGCCATCATCTATCACCACCATCGTCACAGCTACCACCTACTGGATGTTGTTAGCCACCAGGGCATCACGGTACCACCATCGACCACCACAACTACCACCATTTATCACCGCCATGAGAACTACATATGGGATGTTTTCAACCATCAGTACATTAGAGTACACATCCACCACCACAACTGTCATCATCCACCACCACCACAACTATCATCATATATCATCACCATAACTGCCACTTACATGATATTCTCAACCACCAGAATACCACATTACCAGCATCCACCATTACTAGTGCCACCTTCCACAACCATCACAACTATAATCATCTCCCTCCACCACACTCACGGGATGTTCTCAGCCACCAGCACACCGCCACCGCCAGCAGCGAAGCCGTAACCCTTGGGCCCGTACTTCTTGGCGTAACACAGCTTGCAGTAGATGTCACCGTCCGCACCGTCACAATGCACCATGGAGTCCAGGGGTCGCTTACACACCCGACACTTAAAACATTTCTTGTGGAAAGGCTGGTGAGGGATAGGGGAAGGGTTAGGCGAGCTGACTAGGGGACGGCTAGGCTACTGTATTGGTCACAGCCACAAAAACATATCTGACTCTGGTTCTTGGACAACGCTGGAAAAGTTTGCGTCATAAATTCACAGTAATCATTAAAATTCCTCGCTATACCTCTTTTGAATATGATCAGGCCTATCCTTCTGCACCCCTTTCTTACATGCACCTTTTTTATATTAAAAACAAAAAAAGACCCCCAGGTCGACAGCCTGCAAAAATTATTTCTAAAAAACAAGATCCGTTCATTTGGAGATACCCCTTTCAACACATTGCTTTTAAAAAATTGGGTCACAGGCAGTGCGGGAGACAAATGAGGGAGACAGTTAATCACTTGCATTAATTACTGTGTAATACTCATCGGAATAAGAATAAAACTTGATAATGTTTTTTTGACAAGCATATCTAATACATGTCACATATGGCTCTAAAGAAGTAGTGTGTTGGTGCTGTGCTCACCCTGTCCTTGGCCATCATCATCTCGGCGCTGAACACACGGCCGCCACAGCGCGGGCACGGGGTCTCGCCCTCCTGACACGGCAGGATGGCGTCGGGGTTGCCGTGGGGGCGCACCAGGGGGGCGCTGGGGGCAGGGGGGGAGACCAAGTTAGTGATATAGAGGTTGTGAGGTGAATGGTGAGGTATGGTGGGGTGAATGGTGGTGTGCGGAAGGTATGTTGGGGTGAATGGTGGTGTGGGGGAGGTATGGTGGGGTGAATGGTGGTGTGGTGAAGGTATGATAGGGTGAATGGTGGTGTGGTGAAGGTATGGTGGGGTGAATGGTGGTGTTGGGGAGGTATGATGGGGTGAATGGTGGTGTGGGGGAGGTATGATGGGGTGAATGGTGGTGTGGGGGGGGCATGGTGGGGTGAATGGTGGTGTAAGGCAGGTATGATGGGGTGAATGGGGTGTGAGGGAGGTGTGGTTGGGTGAATGGAGTGTGAGGGAGGTATGGTGGGGTGAATGGTGGTGTGGGGGAGGTATGGTGGGGTGAATGGTGGTGTGGGGGAGATATGGTGGGGTGAATGATGGTGTGTGGGAGGTATGGTGGGGTGAATGGTGGTGTGAGGGAGGTATGGCTGGGTGGATGGTCATATGCGGAAGGTATGGTGGGGTAAATGTCATATGAGGGAGGTATGGTGAAGTGAATGGGGTGTAGGGGGAGTCTGGTGGGGTGAATGATGGTGTGGGGGAAATATGGTGATGACTGATCTGGTAATGCGAGACAGACGAGAATTGTGATGATGTAACGTATTGGATAGTGTGCTGGTGATGTGATAGTGAGGACTGGTGAAAAGGTGTGTGTTGGCATATTTGCATCATGGTGAAAGATGGTGGAGAGATGTGTTGGAAAAGGATGGTGGACAAGGGTGTGATGGAGAGGGATGATGGAGAGGGATGTGATGGAGAGGGATGGTGGAGAGGAGTGTGGAGGAGAGGGATGCTATGGAGAGGGATTTGGTGGAGACGGGTGTGGTGGTGAGGGATGGTGGAGAGGGGTGGTGGTAAAGGAGGGTAAGATGGAGAGAGATGCGATGAAGAGGAATGAGATGGAGAGGGATAGAGAGGCGTGATGGGCAGCAGTGTGATGAAAGCTATGGATGTGATGAAGGCGGGTGAAATGAGGTTAATGTCAAGGTGAGGAGATGATGATTTGATATGAAGGAATGATGGTGTTGTCTGTCAAACTGCAGTCATCATAACAAGTCCAGTGATGTCACAAAAGCCAATATAATGTAGATGAAATAAGGGGAATTAAATTGAAACAGAAATCTCATAGGTGATAATATTCGTGATAATACAACTATCATGGGGTGATAAAAATTATGTAAATTGTTTTCACTTATTTAATAACGGTAAGCAGTCTGTATTTTCTACTACATTAAAGACAAACAAAATGTTTAAGTTAACAAACACATTCACATAAGCAAATAATACTTTACTGGTGTGCTGAGTTGACCAGGCTTACTGCACACCCGAGTTCATTAATTGAGAGGGATGGAGGGCTGAGCCGAACGATCGCTGTGATTAACGGTGGTAATACCTGCGAGGCCTTCAAGCCCCACCTGCCCACCCAATCACACCGCATTATCACCAACATAGTCATCTACTTACTGAACTACTGGCGCTCCATGCTAAGGTCAGGAATGTCCCTGTGTAGATCCTTATTTTGATATGCAGCTATTTCCAAACTACTCACCAGATCTCACATTGAATCCCCAGGAAACCCTTATGGAATC
>NC_137017.1:20810513-21123515 GCF_032717465.1 Coenobita brevimanus
AAAATACTGCTTTATGTCCGATTCCAACCTGTCTGTGACATCACTCCAACCCCTTCACTAAGGTGTTTATTTTTGACTCTCGTTCCGGCCACTACAGAACAGCATAATGTTGTCATTCTTTTCTGTTACAGTACTGTAAGAGTATTGTATTTGATTTTTGTTTGTATTATCGTTGCCATAGGAGAATTCATACTGCCACTTCTTTTTACAATTTGTTTTCCATTTTGCAACATGATTTCTCCTGTAAATTATGAATGCTTCTTTAGTACTGATGCAATTCGCACCACTGAAGTGCAAGAGGACCAGTAACTGAAGTGTTATGCGCAGAATAAATCTTTTAAGAAGAGAGTTACAAAATTAAGCCAACTAGAAAAACGGCTGCAGAATGGACCTCTCGGCATTATGGAGATAAGAGTGATATATCTTAATTCCACACAAGTAATGTATGACAAGCTGAATAACTATATTTCATAATAATAACTGATAGAAAAAAATAACAATCGTAGTGAAGGTGTTAAGAAACAAAGCCCTTTGAAAACCTGTAATGGGTTAAGAGAAAAATCCGACTAAAAAAAAAAAAACATTATCTTTTTTGGCTTAGGGCAATCAACTCTGCATTTTAAAAATAGAGCGTGGTTAGGTGTTTAATGTGGCGAACACGCTTGTCCAGAGTGTTAGCCTCCGGACACAGCTTTGTCTTCCTCAGCCCCCTCTCATTCCCTTCTTTCCTCTCCTTTCCCACATGGCATGGGAGGGGGAGAAGAGGGCAGGAGGGAAGGCTTTTGGTTTGGAGAGATCTGAGGCCACAACTCACCCCTCCTCGTAACCACAAGTGAGGGTTCCTGCGCCGGACCCGAACCCGTAACCCTTGGGTCCGAAGGCCTTGCCATAGCAGACTGGGGGAGGCGGAGAGAAAGGGGAAGAAAAACAGATGTTGAAATAAGCTTAATTTGTGGCATATTGGTGGAGAAAGGACATTGATTTGTAGGTACACCTGTGGGAAGGATTGTAGTCAGTAAGAAGTTTTCTCCTAGACCTAACATTACAGTGCTTGCAATCACACAGAATACAGACACTGAAAGTATTAATTGTTTTTACTTCTGTTTACAGAAGGTTGTACAGAATTTACGCACACACACACAAACACACGCTCACACGTACACACACACACACACACACACACACACACACACACACACACACACACACACACCGCTCGCTGGTGCAGTGGTAACGTTATCGCTTGCCAACTGGTGGACGGGAGTTCGCGCCTCGCTCAGGTTACGAAAAGTTTCACTGACGAAGTGGGTGGTTACTGTCCCCCTGGAGCAAGGGGATGGGTGTGTGCGTGTGTGAAGGTCACACCCTTGTCCTTAGATCGGACTATATGAGCTCTCAGCTTCCTTCCGGGAGGGTAAACGCTGACGATCACGACCATCAAGTGATCCTGACCGACTCGGTAAAAAAAAAAAAAATAATTACACACACACACACACACACACACACACACACACACACACACACATATATATATATATATATATATATATATATATAGATATATATATATATATATATATATATATATATATATAGATAGATAGATATATATATCCAACATCCAATCCTATGTTGCCCCATGAGGAGTGTAGAAGCCCGGGACAAGGCAAGTCGGTCCTGACATTTAAGATGAAAGTGACCAGCCTCACTCATCCCTGAGTGGCATTACCTGAACAATAAACCCTACCCACCCCTTGGATATAAACCTATACAAGTTCAATCCGATTGGAGCACTTTAAAGGAAGAGATCTATCTATCTGTCTATCTATCTATTGCCAGACCCCATAATCCCGTAAGGGGTGGCCATTTGACTTTGAGTTATTTGATTTACGGGGAGGGGCACTAACCCTCCACCAACCCACTTGTTGACACGTAGGGAACATGTATGGTTTGGTTATATGGTTACCACCCAACGTTGTAAATGGTTTCTTGGCTTACAGGAAACCATTTGGCTTGCCACTCAATGTAAAGCCACCTGTAAAGTAATGAAAGGCGATAAGAAGTGATAGGAAAGATGGGAGAAATAGGAAGAGAGGAGGGCAGGCACAGAAAAAAAAATGATAGAGGCTATGGAAGAAGTAGGCAGCACTACATCAAGAGAGTGGACGATGGTCGCCACCACCTACCATAAGAAGAGAGAGATACAGTACTTTAAGTTAGCTACGTAGCTGGTGAGTGCTACCCCTTTTAACTAAGTTTTACGTTTCAGTATTTGCATGTATCTTTGTATTATGTGTATTGTGTTCCTCCTTATTTATGTTTCTCTCTCGATATTATATGTACAGTCACTTGTATATTCATTTGGCCATGTGGTATGTATTGATAACTATGCTTATATCATTGGTGAAAATAATTATCACTATCTTGTAATTCCGTATTCAGTGTAAACTCACATGTAATTTATCAGTATCATCATGTTTACTTATACTGTATATATGTATTCTCCTTGCTTTCAGTGTTGTTCTGATGATGTCTCTTTGAAGGTGAAATGTCGACAAACAAATATGAACAACCTCGGCAATCTGGTGTATATACATCCACCCCAAGCTAGGAAACCTGTTAGAAGAACTGAGAATTTGTGAAGGGAAATTAATTATTGTCAATATGCTGTCGTGTTCAATAATGTATGCATACGAGAAAACCTGCTCCCTGACTTCCCGAATATAAATAAATGAATAAATAAATAAATAAATAAATAAATAAATATATCTATATCTATATCAATCTATCTATCTATCTATCTCTATCTATCTATCTATCTATATATCTATCTGTCTATCTATTTATCTATATATATATATATATATATATATATATATATATATATATATATATATACAGAGAGAGAGGGGGGGAGAGAGAGAGAGATTAGGAGATGGCGGCTGAATCTGTAGAGATGCGGCCTGTAGTCCTAATGGACACCGGATTGAATCCCGGCTGGGGCAAGGAAACAGCTTAATATGAATTTCATAAAAACAGAGTTTACTGAACTACTAGAAGATCAGCCGATATGTTGTAGAAAAATCCCCGCTAATACCAGTACACAAGTCCTGTATGAGACAGTCCCAGTATGTACCCAATATGGACGGTGGGTGTTAGCGCCGAAGTAGTGACATGTGGAGGTGTGTAGGAGGACTACTTAACCCTCGGATAGGCTCTGAAGCCTTTGCCCAGAGTCGAACACACTCACACACACACACACACACACACACACACACATATATATATATATATATATATATATATATATATATATATATATATATATATATATATATATATATATATATATAATGTTTCAGAATTGAAGAAGAAGTGAATCAGACAGTGGTTCCAGGCATCTCGCTTGGTCGTCAGAGGGAGAGGGGCAGATGATAAGGGCTTTGATTGTCCCCCCTCCCCGGGGACTCTGAAGCTTGGTAATATGACGCCATTTTAGTAAAATTTTTAATAGGAAGTGTAGTGTGTAATGTGGATGTAGTTTGGTAGTTCACTTTTTATAAAACATCATTTACCTATCACTTTCCGTCCAGGGGATCCCTGTAATTAAAAAAAAAAAAACTGTTGATGGGAGTTCTGTTAATAAGAAAAATGCGTCATCGTACTGAAAGGGTTGAACCATCAGTGCAAAGAGAGGAGGTGGTGGAGACGGGGAAGTAGATCGTGTTTGTTGATGGATAGGTGGATGGATAAATGGTTGGATGAGTATGGAGGTGGACTGAAGCGTGGATGGTTGGGTAAATAGCTAGATGAATAGGTGAATGGCTGGATAGGTGGACTGATGGGTGGATCCGTGGTTGGATAGGTGAATAGGTAGATAGATAAGTAAATGCGTGGGTGGACAGGTGGACGGATGAGTGGGCAGGTGAATGGTTAGTCTGTCACGAGGTGCAGGGAGAGGCCAAAAAAACTATGTCGTTTTAGCCAAAGGGAGACTGAGGATGCTGGCAAGTGTGTGTGTGTGTGTGTGTGTGTGTGTGTGTGTGTGTGTGTGAAACTGAGGTAGTGAATGGATGAAGGTGTCGTGTTATGGCTTGCGGTGTACTTGAGGTGTGACCGTGTGAATTAGCAGATAAGCGTGAGGGTGTGAATGAGAGAGCAGTGTGACAATAAATAAAGCTGTAAGTGAAAGTGTGAGTTTGTGGGTGTGGATGAGCAGTGTGGATAAACTTGTGAATATGGAAGACTGTTGGCAAAGATGAAATGAGTATGAGGGTGTGTATGAATATGTGGTGTGATTATGAATGAGGACGTAAGGGAATGTGAGTGTGAGGATATGGAGGAGTGTGTGGTGCCATTGTATGTGAGGGTGTGAGTCTGTGAACGTGAATGAGCAGCGTGGATAAATGTGGAAGTGTGGATGATGAGATGAGTGTGAGTGTGGGTAATGCAGTGAGGTGTGACTGTACAGTAACTGAGGATGTAAGGGTGAGTGAGTGTATGGGTGTGAATGAGCAGCGTGGACTTGACTGACTGTGTGTAACTGGCGGAACCGTGAATGGAGATGTGAATGAGTGTGTGTGGAGGGGTAGGGGTGCGGGGTGTAAGTGGTTTTGGGTATGGGTGATTGTGTGGGTGTGAATGTGTAAGGGCGTGGTGTGGGCATGGCGGGGGCACCAAATAAGGAACTAAAGGAGAGCTGGTTGCTGGTGTGGGTTACTCTGGTCGCATCGCCAGCCAACCACACACACACACACACACACACACACACACACACACACACACACACACACACACACACACACACACACACACACACACACACTCACACACACACACACACACACACACACACACACACACACACACACACACACACACACATGATCGCATATTCAGACATAAGCATAAAATGTTGATCACTGACAATACGTATATACATATTTAAGCTGAAGTATGCTATAACACGTGCAAATATCCAAATAGCTCCTGACATACATGCGACGACAATTTTTTCTGTCCAGTATAGCACACGACTACGTACTGTACCAGAATTTCACACACACACACACACACACGCACATACACACACACTTGTGGCACATATTTGTTGAACATGATAGCATTTGATAAAAGATAACAGAGATGCTTAAGGCAGTATGTGTGTGTGTGTGTGTGTGTGTGTGTGTGTGTGTGTGTGTGTGTGTGTGTGTGTGTGTGTGTGCAAGTGTCTGTGTGTATGTCTGTGTTCACGTGTGTATGGTGGCTAATAATACCGAGGCTGGCGGCGGCAGCCGGGCCCTGCTGGTGTACACACACACACACACACACACACACACACACACACACACACACACAATTCATAAACCATCTCAGTCTTCAGTCTCACAAATCGCACACTCAGTAACCACCCCTAACCCTCCCCCGATAAAACATCCACAATACCGTCAGCAGCTCAGAGCACAAACAGGAACAATTGCAAATATTCTTCTCAATTCCATCGTTGTGATAGTGGTGGTGCTGATGATAATGATGATGGTGGTGGTGATGATGATGATGGTCATGCTGATACTGGTAAGGGTGGTGACGATGATAGCTGAGAAGAAGAAAAAAGAACGTGATGATAATGATGGTGGAGGGAGTGGTTGTCGTGATGACAGTGTTGATGATGATGATGGTTGTGGTTAGATGATGATGATGATGATAATGTTGAATACAATGGTGATGGTGGTGATGTTTGTTTTGGTGATGATGGTGTTGCTGTTGCTGCTGCTGATGGTAGTGAAGAACGTAGTGATGAAAATTGCTTCCCCTTAACGTTGGTGTTTATTAGTCTGTTATGGTAGCACTTGATGTTATTCACCTTCGCCGGCTCTGTTACAACACCTTACTTCTAGCATGACAGACCTCAAACACTTTCTGCTCAATAGATGGCCATGTGTAGTAAAAGTGGAGGATTGACTAGACCAGTAACCCTGGAGGCTCATTCTCACCTCTTAACCAAAGCCCATCCAGTTTCATGCAACCACAACGTAGTTTTCAAGGTGTGAAAGTGGCCTAGTTCCGTCAGATATAAACTATTCGACTAAACATGGTGACGAAGGCCATATCTAACCCGTCCAGGTCGAACAGCCTATCCTTGGCTGAATAAAATCATCTGAGGGTAGCAAGAATGAAGTTAATATGACGCCCCTCTGACCGAGCGGGATAATTACACTAACTTTTGAAATCCTTACACACTGACCAGGCTCCCCCCGACCCCCACTCCAGTGATTTTGCTCAGCTTTGGAAGTGTTTCTGTGGTCCTTCCACCTTAACTTGGTCCAGAGTTTCGTCATTTTCCAGCTCACTTAAACTACCTCATTGACAGAAAGACAATGCTGCTGCTCTCAGTCCTTTCCATTGTACCTCTTCAAGACTAGCATCACATACTCCTGTTAACTTATTGCAACAATATAGCATTCAAGATGGAGAAATGACAATTTTAGGCCAAGTTAGACTAAAAAGAGTAGAGTAGTGAAGGCCAATGAAAGCTGTTTCTAACCTCCCCAGTTCGAATAGTTTCCCAGGAGCTAAATAAAAACCTCTGAAGTTAGTCTCTCTGTCTATCTATAGCCATACGCTTTAGTCTTGTAAGATGTGGCCACAAACAAATAGCTTCATGTTGTCCTGTTCCCCACCATTTCGCTGGCCTCCCCCTCAGCTCACACACCTCTCTCATATACCTCTCCACTCCATCCCTCTACCTCATCCTCGGTCTTCCCTTTCCTCTCTCTGTCTTCCACGTCAATCGCATACACTCTCCTCGTTAGTCTCTCGCTCTCCATCCTCTCCAGATGGCAAAACCATCTCAGCATATTGCTCTTAATGCGTTTAATCACATCCACATCAACACCACAACGCTCCCTCACTTCCTCATTTGTCAGTCTCTCCACGTAACTCCACATGCTCCTTTCAGATAACTCAATTCTACTGCCCTCACTCTTGACTTGGGTCCTTCCAACAAGGTCCAAGCTTCATTTGGATGTACAGGTATGTGAATATTTACAAGGAGACATGCACACTTGCATACACATAAACCAATACAAACACACACACACACACACACACACACACACACACACACACACACACACACACACACACACACACACACTTACATAAACTCATACAGTGAGAGAGAGAGAGAGAGAGAGAGAGAGAGAGAGAGAGAGAGAGAGAGAGAGATCCGGGAAACTATTTCGCAATACGGAAATGCACTCACATTCTTTCGTTATCTGCCCCTTCCTCCACTCTACCCCTTCACACACACACACACACACACACACACACACACACACACACACACACACACACACACACACACACAATCCCTTCCATTCATTTTTCCTTTTTTCTTCGACCACCCCTTTAGTACCTCATCTCCTGCCCACACCAATCCTCCCGACTCATTTTCGTGTCAGTATTCCCCCCTTCCTGTTCTTCGTCCTTTCTTTCCTCCCTCCATCCTCCCTCACTCCCTTCCCCCCTTCTCTCTCTCTCTCTCTCTCTCTCTCTCTCTCTCTCTGTCTCTCTCTCTCTGTCTCTGTCTCTCTCTCTCTCTCTCTCTCTCTCTCTCTCTCTGTATCACAATTTCCCTTCCTATCTTAGTGACTCTCATAATTCCCGTCCCCTCATCGCCTCCTTCCCCTTTGCCTCTCTTTCCATTCCCTTTCGTCTCACCTTCCTTCCCTCTTCATTCTTCTACTTCTCACACTTCTTTACCCCCTCCCCCCTTTCTCTCACCTTTCTTTTCTTTTCTCCTTTCCCTCTCCACTTTCCCGTCCTTCGCCTTTTACTCTTTCCCCATCTTCCTCTCTCCAATCATCTCTACCACTGACTGGCTCTATCCACGTACTCGTAGTAGTCAGTCAGTTAGAAAATTGGCTTGTTGCCTGAAACGATGCCAGTTCAGTCCCGGGCTGAGGCAGTGAACAGTTTGCTTATTTCATTTTCCTTGATATAGAAATTACTGACGTTCCGGTTTCATAAAGTCACCCCCGCTTCCATCAGTACAACAGTCCTGAATGAGACGACCCTACCAGGTATCCAGTACAAATGGTGGGCATCAGTGCCGAACTGGTGACATGTGCAGGTATGTTGCATGGAGGAGGGCTGCTGGGCCACAGGTTGTCAAGTTTATGCCCAGAGTCTGACTTATGAATATAAGTTATAAAGCTCACCAATATCCACCTGTGTGTTTGTGTGTGTATTCGTCATGGCCGTATACTAGGTGGTATTGAAAGCTTCCTAGCATCTTTTTATTACCGACTTATTAAGGATGTTACACCATAACTATCTATTCAGTATTAATTATATAACGATAATACCGACATAATTTAGCTCAGTAAAGCAGAATATAGAAATGGTATAAAAAATTAGTAAAGTCGACGTAGAGTGAAGTTCCCTAGGTCACTTAGAAAACCTGCCGTGCCTTCATAATTTTGGCATAGGTACCTGACCTACTTCACAATTGCCATACAAATTTTTTGCTCTGGCTGTTCAGGTAAAATAAAAGTGGATTGAAGATTTTTTTTAAATTTTTCATTCTGTGTTCCCTCTGGACAGGCACAATTGCACCGTTTTCGCTTCCATTTTTTTTCCTTCTGTTCTTTTCGCATTTCGTATGTACATATGAACTAGCACAAGCGCACACACACACACACACACACACACACACACACACACACACACACACACACACACACACACACAAATACACACACACACACACACACACACACACACACACACACACACACACAGTTCATGGGGTTTTGTACTAATTGAGAATTAATTTTTTGAATATTTTCTGCAACGAATACATATATTACTGTCCCAGTAAATCATAACGTTTAATTTTCTTCATATAGTCACACTCTTACGTCTCATAATAATTATATCTGTAGCAATGCTTTGTAATTTGGTATATTTGTTCAGCCACCTATAGAAATATCGTTACCCAAAGTGTGATGAAACCGGATTTGAGAGATGAGCTCCTCTAGTAGGCTACAAATGAGGTTAATGAAGGCTATATCCAACACCCCATGGCAGAAAAGTCTGTCCTAAACTGAAAAAAAACCGTCTCGAGATAGCAAGAATGAAATATATAAATACGTCACCATAGCCAAGAAGATATCGACAAACAGAGAATACAAATTGGTGTAACAGCAGCAAATAACACGGGATTACGGAAACGAGACACGAAGTAAAATATCTAAATTCTCTTCATCCTATGGTTTAGAAGTAAGACACAACGAACGCCACCACAGTTTTTGTTGAATATATATTGTATTTAGTTTACATAGCCACACTCCTCTTTGTTTCATTTTTTTTCCTCTTCGTGCCTTTAAAACGAATCTGCTGTAGCTTAAACTCTTTCTATGTTCATCGCCAAGATTGAAATTTTATGTATTTGCGGACCGAAATACGTAGATACTGTAATTGTTTACTGGTAAACATTTAAAGGTAAATATTTATCCTGCTTAGTCAGTTTAGACAGTTCACTACTGATCCACATGGGTCTGCACAGAGAACAAAATAAAATTTCTCTAATGCCTACGTTAATCCTATAAAAGTCTTTATACGAGGTTTAATAGATGGAGATATATTTTGATAAGAAAAGAATCAACTTGCTCCTGAACTTGCGCCTGTTTTTGGCTGTGCATGTGAACTTCTATACATCCAAAAGAATATGACACGACTGTGACACAATATGGCGTTCTTAATACTGAGAAAATGGTGTCAGAGACTGAATGCATGCAAAATTAAGTCAATCCAAAGAGAGCTGGACCAATGAGTGCTAAAGTCAAGAATCGTTTCGTTGCAGATGCTTGGAAACATTGCGCTTAGGGCTGTAGGCAGTGGGAAAAGCAAAGTAAGAATGACTGTTCAAGAGCTGACCATTTGTATACGCGAAAGGCAGTGCGGGTAAACTCTTGTGTTGGAAAGTTAGAACAGAAAGGCATCAGAAAATGTTGGTAGAGGAACACTGCATGCCCATCGTAAAGGATCAACCATGCAGAGATTCAGTTCAAAGGAACAGTGTCCCGTGAAAAAGCACTGGTAAGGAGAGTGTTGAGTAACACCGGAGCAGAGTGTAAAATCTGAAGAGACTCAGTGAAAGGAGGGGAGCTGATGAATCGTTAAATCCCATGACTTCTCCCCGTTTAAATGAGGTTTATGTGAATGAATTGTGTGTTGCTGAAAGCAAGGGGATGTTTGTATGGGAGAGTTAAGCTTGCCATGTGCACGTTTAAGCAATTTTACACACACACACACACACACACACACACACACACACACACACACACACAAACATACACAGACAGACAGACAGACAGAGACAGACACACACACACACACACACACACAATATATATATATATATATATATATATATATATATATATATATATATATATATATATATATATATATATATATATATATATATATATATATATATATTGTTACATAGCCTATGATTTCATCATCCTTTGTGTAATTTTAACGCACAGTATGCTGCATGTTTGATCACGAGCGTGTTCTGCCTCAGTCCCCCCTTCTACCGTTATAGTAGAGTAAGTCGTCCTTTCTGTTATTCAGTGCGGGATTGTCGACCGTTTGTCCCCATCGCTTCATTTGCGCGTCCTTATTACAAGTTGTATCAGGCTCTGCTGGCCCCTATATAATGAGCTCAGTCTCTGCATCATTGCCACTTAGATCTGCTCCTCATTTTGTTCACATCTCTGTCCTCCCCTGTACAGATATTATTATTGTGAGTGCTCAAGAAGTCTCCAACCATCTAGCAGCTGTGTGTAATTTGAGTATTACTGTTATTGCATTTTTTCTTGTACTGTATAGCATAAGTTTAATTTGTAGGCCTAGTGAAGTTTTTGTAATTCATGTAGGGTTCTTTATGTCAGTCATTTTTTTTATAATAGTTTGTATCTGTAATTATTTATCTGGCATTCACTGAGTATTATCTGGTATCTCATTTTATCAGGGCTGACTTAGATAAATTTACTCTTGCTAATTTCGTGTTAATAGAGGCTATTGCAGTTAACCATATATTTAACCTGTTTATTTGCCATTACATTATCCTTATGAGTTCTGAATGTTTTGTTGTTAGTTTAAGCATTAAACTTTAACTTGTAATTTTACCTAACTCTTTTGTTTTGAACCTGGAACTTTACGGGACAGTAGTGACTCTTAGTATTCTCACTTAATGTGTACATTATCTTTCTCTGTTCCGTAACATAAATTTGGCGACCTCATATCAGGATATTCAGGATATTATCATAAGGATATTGTCTGATATTTTGTGACTGTGATATATTCATGATGGCTACTATTTCTACACTTGATGAAGCCAGGGATTTTTTGTCAAATGTGCAAACAGTGTGTGATATAGAAAACAGAACAAAGAATGAACTTAAGATTGTTGCTCAACAATTGGGATTTGTTGTTCGCTCTCATCAGTCTAAAGATCAGATTGTTGCCATGATTAATGAAAGCTTGTTTAATGTAACTCCTCCAAATGAGCAAACGCAGATTGAATTAGCTAAGTTACAGCTAGCCCTGCAGGAGGCTTGTGCTAAGGAGGCGGAGTCTCGTGTAAAGGAGGCTGAATTTCAAGCACGTGCCAAGGAGGCTGAGTCTCAGGCTAAGGAGGCGGAATCTCAGGCTCGGATTCAGGAGGCACAGATACAGGCACAAGTTGAACTTGCCAGGATTCAGGCAGACCATGAGTATCGCATGAAACAAGGTGGAACTGGATCATCTTGCTCTGATGATTTTGATGTGGCTAAAAATGTTAAACTTGTCCCTCCTTTTAATGAATCTGATTTAACAAAGTATTTTCAGTTGTTTGAGAGGGTAGCTACAGGTTTTAATTGGCCTAAGGAGTATTGGCCAGTACTCCTTCAAACTGTTCTCACCGGTAAAGCTCAAGTAACTTATGCATCTTTGCCTCAGGATCAGTCTGATAATTATGATGTAGTTAAGAGCTTGATTCTTAAGGCCTATGAGCTTGTTCCTGAAGCCTATAAAGTAAAATTTAGGACAACTTACAAGCAAGATAAGCAATCCCATGTTGAGTATGCAAAAATCAAAGAAGATTTGTTGGAGCAGTGGTTAAATTCTAAGAATGTGGATTCTGATTTTGGTAAATTTAAGCAGATGATTTTGCTGGAGGACTTCAAAAGGTGTATTTATAAAGATGTAAGCCTATATCTTGATGAGAAAAGAATAGATAATTTGTCTGATGCTGCAGTTTTAGCTGATGAGTATGTTCTCACTCACAAGAGATATTCTAGAGAAAAAGGGAAAGCTGAGAGTAAGTACGTTGCCTCTACTCAGAGTACAGGTAACAGGAAAGAGAATAAGGATGATGTTTCTCAGGAAGTAAATATCAGCTTCACCTCTAGATTTCAGAAAAGTAAATGTACTTATTGTAGTAAGCTTGGTCATACTACGGAGAGATGTTTCAGGAGACAGCGTGATGTGAACAAAAAGGAGTCTTTAAATATTCAGTCAATTGGTCTAGTGTCCACTCTTGAGAGTTCCCAGAATTCTTTAACTGAGTTAACTGAACCTGCTTTGAGGGGTAACTTAAATTCTCATGATGGAGCTCCTCTTTTGAGCAGTAACGTGGGTGACACTCTCAAGAGTTCATGTGCTAATTTCCTGTCTGATGGTTTTGTCAGTCCTCTGGACAGTAATGACAGGAAATCAGTTAAAATATATCGTGATACAGGTGCTTGCCAATCCCTTATGCTGACCAGTGTTCTAGGCTCTAATGTTAATTCCTCTGATGAAACTGTAATCTTACAAGGTGTAGGGAATAATTACTTCTCTGTCCCTCTGTGCAGAGTGAATTTAGAGTCTGGTTTTGTTAATGGTTCCGTTATGGTCGGGTTGGTTGAGACACTCCCAATGTCAGGTGTAACTTTCTTACTTGGAAATGATATTGGTGGAAGTCAAGTGTGTCCAGCTCCTCAGTTGTCTAGTGAGCCAGTGGCTGCGTCCCAGGATTGTGATGTCCCTGATGTGTTCCCTGCATGTGCTGTCACTAGGGCTAAGTCTAAAGTTACTGGTGATTTAGAGGATAATGATGATGATGATGTTATCCTAGCTGACACTTTTCTTGCTAATTTGGACCACTCACCAGATGAGGCAGTACCCCGTAGTGTTGATAATTTGTCTCGTCAAGAGTTGGTTGAGTTGCAGGTTGCTGACCCTGAGTTGAAAGGTCTAGCTAACTCTGCTTGCAGTGAGGAAGAGTCAGCTGGTGCTTCTACTTGTTATTATGTAAAGTCAGGAGTACTTATGAGGAAGTGGAGACCCCCAACAGCATCAGCCGACTGTGAATGGGAGGTTGTACATCAAGTTGTCATCCCTTGTGTTTGTAGGCAGGATATCATTAGAGTGGCTCATGATTCCAGTTTGGCAGGACACCTTGGAGTGAGGAAGACTGTGGCACGCATTTTGAAACACTTCTACTGGCCAGGTATCTTCAGGGATGTTTCCTGGTATTGTAAGTCTTGTCACACCTGTCAAGTTGTGGGGAAGTGTAATCAGACCGAAAAGGTTGCACCTCTAGTTCCCATTCCTCCTTTTGAGGCGCCTTTCACCCGTGTGTTGGTGGATATTGTGGGCCCTCTTCCTAAGACTTCTTCAGGATTTTCTTATGTGTTGACCATGATTGATATGGCTACTCGTTATCCTGAAGCCATTCCACTTAGAAACATCTCAGCAAAGAACGTGGTTAAGGAAATGCTAGGGTTCTTCACAAAGTTTGGTCTGCCCAAGGAGGTACAGACAGACCGGGGAAGTAATTTCATGTCGAACGTTTTCAAGCAGTCTCTGAAAGAGTTGGGCATCACCCAGATCACGTCTTCAGCTTACCATCCCCAGACCCAAGGAGCGTTGGAGAGATATCATCAAACACTCAAATCGATGCTCAAGAAATACTGTTTGGAACATCAGAAAGACTGGGATAAAGGTCTTCCATTCGTTGTGTTTTGCTGCAAGAGGATGATCAGGGTATTGAACATCCTGTATCTTATTACAGTAAGAAGTTCACTCCACCTCAAAAGAACTACTCCACTATTGAGAAAGAGCTTTTGGCCTTGATTTTGGGTTTACAGCAGTTTTCATTTTATTTGTGTTCTGGTTTTGACCCCATAGTCATTTATACCGATCACAACCCACTGAAATTCCTTAGTAAGTTTAAAGATAAAAATCAGAGATTGACAAGATGGAGTCTACTTCTTCAGGAGTATTCATTAGACATACAACATGTCAAGGGGAAAGAAAATGTTATTGCAGATTGCTTATCTAGACTTTAGACACATTGTTTTAGAGTAATAAGAAATTTCCTTTGTAAATTTCTTTTTCTTTGTGGGGAGGTGTTACATAGCCTATGATTTCATCATCCTTTGTGTAATTTTAACGCACAGTATGCTGCATGTTTGATCACGAGCGTGTTCTGCCTCAGTCCCCCCCTTCTACCGTTATAGTAGAGTAAGTCGTCCTTTCTGTTATTCAGTGCGGGATTGTCGACCGTTTGTCCCCATCGCTTCATTTGCGCGTCCTTATTACAAGTTGTATCAGGCTCTGCTGGCCCCTATATAATGAGCTCAGTCTCTGCATCATTGCCACTTAGATCTGCTCCTCATTTTGTTCACATCTCTGTCCTCCCCTGTACAGATATTATTATTGTGAGTGCTCAAGAAGTCTCCAACCATCTAGCAGCTGTGTGTAATTTGAGTATTTCTGTTATTGCATTTTTTCTTGTACTGTATAGCATAAGTTTAATTTGTAGGCCTAGTGAAGTTTTTGTAATTCATGTAGGGTTCTTTATGTCAGTCATTTTTTTATAATAATTTGTATCTGTAATTATTTATCTGGCATTCACTGAGTATTATCTGGTATCTCATTTTATCAGGGCTGACTTAGATCAATTTACTCTTGCTAATTTCGTGTTAATAGAGGCTATTGCAGTTAACCATATATTTAACCTGTTTATTTGCCATTACATTATCCTTATGAGTTCTGAATGTTTTGTTGTTAGTTTAAGCATTAAACTTTAACTTGTAATTTTACCTAACTCTTTTGTTTTGAACCTGGAACTTTACGGGACAGTAGTGACTCTTAGTATTCTCACTTAATGTGTACATTATCTTTCTCTGTTCCGTAACAATATATATATATATATATATATATATATATATATATATATATATATATATATATATGAGAGAGAGAGAGAGAGAGAGAGAGAGAGAGAGAGAGAGAGAGAGAGAAGGGTGGGCTGGCACCATGCTGTTGGCAACGATACATTGGTGTGTGTGTGTGTGTGTGTGTGTGTGGTAACATGACACTCGCTGTTTAACTGATACACTCATCCCCCTAACACATCGACATGTGCACACACACACAAATACACATACAATTCACACACTCCTGCACATTGTTATGTCCAGACGATTTCATTCAGTTTAGATGAGGCCCGTAGTAGTGTCTAGCGCCTTCAGTTCAAAAAGTCTCCTTTGAGCGTCATTATATCGCCTTGTAATAACATAAAGGGATAAAATCGCTATCATAATGAAGAGATTGATGGATATACCCTTTCAGTACGAGACGTTTTCCTCAGGCTTAATATAAACTTCCGGCAACAGCAAGAATTATGACAGAGGCATAGCATAGACGTGATTAACTCCTTTCATCCCATGACTATTATCTTATTTCTTGACTATTATTATTCTCTTTAGGATAGATTTTCTAACTAGAGAGGTTGGAGATAGCCTTCCTGAACCCCTCATATACGGGCGGTCTTTCTTAACTGAGCAAATCTTTCTGGTGGTGGCAAGAAAAGACGACACTGTCAGGGGAGGTATTACCACAGACGTCCAGAGTTTCATCTAAGTCTATAACTTAATGACATTCGTATTATTTTCATCTTTAGTGATCCTTCGCCCATTTTTCTCTTACTTTTTAATTTGCCTCTCTCTGATACTACCACTCTTAGGGCTCCCTGTTTCAATGTTATATGAATTAAATCATCTAAGGCTTCTATACAAAATACTAAATTTGTCCCGATCAGTAAAGGGATAATTTCCTCTCTCTCATCTTTTTATCTTCTACCACTGTCTTACAAAATTTTCTACCCATTCCACATTTCCTGCCTCTTCCCTATCATCTATTTGTATGGGTTTTACACTGATGATGTCTCGTAATTTTCATTAGATGCTGTCTCGTAATTTTCCAATTTGCTTAGATGATGCCTCGTAATATTTCCGTTTGCTTATTGGAGGGACAAAAATCAAGAGTGAGGGCAGTGGAAAGTTATCTGAGAGGAACCTGTGGAGTCACATGGAGAGACAGACTGACAAATGAGGATGTGAAAGAGCGTCGTGGTGTGGATGTGGATATGATAGGAAGCGTTAGGAGAAACGCATTGAGGTGGTTTGGCCATATGAAGAGGATGGAGAGTGAGAGACTGACGAGGAGAGTGTATGTGAGTGAGGTGGAGGAGGGGAGAGGGAGGGGAAGGCCAAGGATGAGATGGAGGGATGGAGTGGAGAGGTATATGAGAGAGGGAGGTGTGAGCTGGGAGCAGGACAATGAAATGGCGAGGGACAGGACGACATGAAGGTGATTTGTTTGTGGCCGCCCTTACGGGATTAGGGCGTCAGGCGATAAACAGTTAGATAGATAGCTTATTAGTTGACGTCGCATCCACTGAGGCATGGTCCCTACTGAAGGAACTCCTTTCATTGTTTTCACTGCCCACCGGTATCTTCTTTCGCAAGACGGAGCACTTTTCCTCATAGACTCTGCCACGTTTACCTTTCCACCTTTGTCCTACCATTACTCTCCCTGTTCTTCAAGCAGTGCAGCTCTCATGCTCTCTCACTGTCCTCCACTGAGCTTTTTTTTTTTTTCCTCTCTTATTATTATTGTCTCTATCTTTCGGCATTCATTCTCTGTCTCTGGTTGCTATACAGATTAACCAAGTTTTTTGGAATTCTGTGAAATGGAAATATTTGCAGAATGCCTTCAACATACATCGAAAGAAGAACGAATATGGCCATACACCTATACATATAGTATAGTCACATATAAACAGACAAGTTATATAATCAAATATTTTTATAGTAGTCGTCCATTCCCATCTCCAGCCAAACCCTTCACACACACATGCTCGAGCACGCACACACACACACACACACACACACACACACACACACACACACACACACACACACACACACATGCAAGTGCCCGTGAGTGCATTCATTCACTTAAATATTTACACAATCATTCACCCATCCCGTCAAGCCTGTGATTCGCACTGGCAAACATTTACATATACGAAGTGAGTTTTACGTGAACAACTTTATATTTACACACACACACACACACACACACACACACACACACATCTTCTGAAGACTTCTAAAGATAGTTTTAGCCTCTGTATTCCGCAGCCTCTCTTTCTCTCTCTCTCTCTCTCTCTCTCTCCACTATAGCCAGTACCCAATACATAATAATTCATACATAACACAGGCCACAACAGCGATTTTCAACTTTTATCTTCACACAAACATGCACACACACACACACACACACACACACACACACACACACACACACACACACACACACACACACACACACACACACACACACACACACATATGGCCGCAAAAACTTCTGAGGATACAAGGCAAAGCACTCAGAACTATTACTAGAGGAACAATAACACACACACACACACACACACACACACACACACACACACACACACACACACTCAGGAGCAGCTGCCGGTTTTATAGGGAAAAAGACAAAAGGCTAATATAAATATATTTACATTATCTCTCTCTCTCTCTCTCTCTCTCTCTCTCTCTCTCTCTCTCTCTCTCTCTCTCTCTCCATATATATATATATATATATATATATATATATATGCCACATGTCTTGAAAGGCACAGTGCAAGTATCAGGATAATAACCAGCATCGTTCTAAAGTATTAATGCTCGTCTCTCGCTGTTACCTCCTGTTATACTGTATGACTATTTAACCTTAGCCCTTACACCACAACTGGCGTCCTTTTATCAGAGTAGGCTACCATCAGACGATTGTATCTTACTTATTGAACTGAAGAAACTGATGAATTTTAAATGCTCATACTGAATAATATCAGGACGCGACGATTCGCTTCGAAGAAATTGGTATGGTGTTCTAACACTGTTTTTATAATACAGCCGCAGACCTGATTTCTATATCACTGTCTATATGATTATAGTATATGTACCGTATGTATATATATATATATATATATATATATATATATATATATATATATATATATATATATATATATATATATGTGTGTGTGTGTGTGTGTGTGTGTGTGTGTGTGTGTGTGTGAATCATTATAAAGACAGCTTTTAAAACATAATTTTTTTCGTTACCAGACGATTTTTATTCAGCTTATAAAATTCAGAAACATGAAAGTCTGATAAGGACCGCAAATGTCATCAAGACTGAAGGTACCCCACGTTGGGTATTTTTTATTCTTTAATACTAGCGTCTTTTATTTCTTTTGCTGTTTTACACTCTCAGGGTGTTATACTCATGACATCATATAATTTCCTTTAGTTAAGAGATACTCCAGTAGGTAAAAGACTCAGAGAGCTCTCAGCAGTCTTCCCTGTTGGAGTTCCTTGTTAATCCTGGGAGGCATTTTCCGGGCGTTTTTCATTTATCGCCTCAGGCTGTACAGAGGGACAGGCTAATAAGATGTGCTAAACTACAAGAATCACTGGATGAGATTTTGGTAAACTTGTGTCCTGATTTATGTCTTACTTTTTACTGGGACATAAGAAACATTCATGCTTTTAATGTCTCAAAACTCAATTCGTACATCTCTCAACTCAACGCAGTCTTCCTCATGATAGTCACCTGACCTTCAACAACACTCATATCAATCCTTAATTATCTCTCGCTTATCACCTCTTTGCCGCGTAGTGTATATCTCTTTCTCTACAATCACTGCATTTCTGAACTGTCTCATTCCATTTCTGTCCAGCTTTCTGATACAAGCGTTATGTGGCATTCTCCGACCTTCATGTTTACAACTACTCAACTTTGCAACCATCTACCTCAGTCTATCGTACACTTTGCCTATGAACACCAGTCTTTTAAAAGTGTTGTGTCCAGGCATCGCAAGACAAACAGATCTTGATTTTAACTTGCGTTTGTTCGACTTTCGAAAGAACAATCTTTTTTAGACGTTATGTCTTCGTTCACTCGCTTCGAGTAAACAATTAAGATAGATTTATATAAAAGCAAAAACTGAGGAATTTGCAACAAATTTTGTTTATATTACCTAATAATTTTCAAGTGCAGCATTGGTTTGTTCTTTTGTTTTTTGTTTGTTGTTATATGCCATGACAAAAAGTAGCAAGAAGATTACCGAGGTACGACGCGTGGTTCTGAGGTCAGCAAATGTGCGCATTGTTCGCTCCAGAAAAACATGACCTTATTCAAAGAACAGAACAAGCACAACAACATTCTCCCCCTCCCTCTCTCTCTCTCTCTCTCTCTCACACACACACACACACACACACACACACACACACACACAAGCAGCGTTAAAAAAAAAGGCAACAAAAAAAAAAAAGGCAGATATCAACAAAACTCCTGACTGGGCAAGCATAATAGCTGTGTTTATAGTTATCCCCACATGTTATTCCAGCTTCTGAAGACCTCCTCTTACTCTCTTATATCTTTCGTTTACTCCCCCGTCTTCCTTTACAAACACTTCCTAGTGATCTTCATTTAAATTACGATAGGTTTCCCTAAAGCTGTTGACCCTTTCCTTAATATTCCTTCTCCGTTTTTCCTTGCCAGCTATTTTTTTTTCCCAGTATTTCTTTCATTTCCCCCAGTTCATATCTCAGTATCTCTTTCATTTCCCCCAATTCATATCTCAGTATCTCTTTCATTTCCCCCAGTTCATATCTCAGTATCTCTATCATTTCCCTCAATTCATATCCCAGTACCCCTTTCATTTCCCCCAGTTCATATCTCAGTATCCCTTTCATTTCCCTCAATTCATATCCCAGTACCGATTCATTTTCCCCAGTTCATATCTCAGTAACTCTTTCATTATCCCCAGTTCTTGTCCAGTGTTTCTCCTCTACCTTTCATGGCGAACAAGGCGAGGATAAGAAAGGGCAGCCGGGTAAAATACTCAGATGCTGTTTCTTCTTCAGCCTAAATCACAGCATCTCTCCTACTTCAGCTTAATATATCACATTGACTAGTTCTACTCCTTGCGAAATTGGGTCGGGAATTGTGCTAGAGAGAGAGAGAGAGAGAGAGAGAGAGAGAGAGAGAGAGAGAGAGAGGACTAGTATTTTCCTTTAGGACTGGTTTCAATTAAGAATTTTTTTGAGCGTTTTCACCAGATGGAATTTCTTCCCTAGGGCAATGTGTGTGTGTGTGTGTGTGTGTGTGTGTGTGTGTGTGTGTGTGTGTGTGTGTGTGTGTGTGTGTGTGTGTGTGTGTGTGCGCGTGTGCGTGTGCGTGTGTGTGTGCTGGGGGGAGATGTAGGGGAAGGGAGGGGGGGAAGGGGAGAGGAAGGGTTGATCGCATCTTAAGCTGTACTTACATCCCTCCTTCCACCCCTATCTTTCCTCCTCCCTGCACCTATATCCCACCTCTCCTCTATTTGTTCATGTCAAACACCCTCTTCAACAAAATCCGTAGTACCTCTTCCATCACACCCTCCAGTACCTGCTGCACCACCTTCTCCACCATCACCAACATACTAACACCTCCTGCAACACACTCATTAGTTCCTCCTGCAATGTCATTCATAACAAACTCGCTACCACATGCCCAACACCGCCAACACACCCTTCACCGTCTTCAACACGCGCTTAAACGCACTCTTTCTTTTCATTGCCGGCTAATATGTCCGAGGGTGTGGTGGGCGCGGGAGGTCTGTCCTCTTTTCTATCCTTCTCTCGCACACTTTGGTAACTTTCACTGTAATTAGTTTTACTTCAACAGCTAACTTCCTTATATCCCAATATGCCTCCTGCTGTCTATACTTCTTGTGTACTCCTATATACCTCTTCTTGCACTTCCTTAGTGCTTGACATTTCACAGAAAATCTAAACTCCTAAAACTGAATGGTAAGTACACATAACAACCCTCAGCAAAGTGAATGGCACTTCTGACACAACTGTCAAACTATATTCTTCCGACGTTCTTAATAATACTCACCCTTGCAGTAGACTTCATTATCGGGTCCGTCGCAGTGCACCACGGAGTCGAGAGGTTTGCGGCACGTCTTGCAGTTGAAACAGGTGCGGTGGTAGGTCTGTAGGGATAAACAGCAGTATGTCAGTGCCGGTTTGTGGCGGATTGTAGGGAAAGTGTTATTGGAGTTAACGTGGCGGTTAACACAGACTTGTGCTGGACTGTGGAGGGGTACTGGATGAACACCAAGGGGAGGGGGAGTGACTAGAGCAGATGTGTGGGTGAAGAAGAGAAGAGATGCACAAGGGCGGGTTAGAGCAAGGATATGGTGGATTGTCGGAGGGATACAGGTGGAGGGTTACAGCAGGGCTGTAGTGAACTGTTGAGGGTGAGGCTGAGGGGTACAGAAGGGGAGGATTAGAGTAAGTGTGTGTTGGATTGTGGAGGGAGAGTCGAGGAGTTAGAGCGAGAGTGTAATGAGCTGTAGAGAGGGACTCGCAGGGGTACACGGGGATATGAGAGCAGGGTTGTGGTGGACTGTCAACGGGGAGTCTGAGGAGTACACAACAGAGGGGATTACAGCAAGGATGTGGTGGACTGTAGAGGGAGATCGTAATGGTGCACACGAGGCGTTAGAGCATGGTTGTGGTAGACTGTGGAGGGTTATAGAGGAGCAGAGTAATGAAGGAGGAAAGGTGACAAGAGAGTTACAGCGGAGTTGTGGGATGTTAACACTGACCTGGGGAGGGAGGTAATAGGCCACTGTGTGTAATCCACTAGTATATGCAGAACAAATATTATTATACACAGATAGGTATAAAGAGCCAAACCGCGCGCGCACACACACACACACACACAAACACACAAACACACACACACACACACACACACACACACACACACACACACAAATATAGCAATGTGTATCTTTCACAGTCCTACCTTCATTTTTGTAACCCCGTCAGTGCCATGATGTACTGTATTATATATTTTGATCTTGCAGCCTCCAGACAGTCTTCTTGATCTTAAGAGAGACTTTTTGAAACGAATGGATTCAGTATACCCTTAGATAATCCCTTCACTACTGGGGACTCTACTGAAGCTGAATAAAATAGTCTGGTAGTGTAAAAAAAATATCTACAACAGCCGTCACTGTATTAAAGAGGATAAATGAACTAATTTTCAGATCCAGTTCTCTTTTAATTTTTCCCTTTTGTTACTAATTATTTCCTCTGACGATTTTTCTAAGGCTTGAAAAACAAGTGAAACAAAGCTGTGATCAATTCTGGCTGGGCACGAGAATGAAAGTTCACCTATTTACATTATTTTAACAATTCATATATATGGTTTCCATGTAATCAGACACATTAATTCCGAATGGGAGGAGATGGCCATGAACAAATCGCCCTCAAGTCGCCCAGTCCACTGCCATTAGGTAGACCTCTATTCTGAACAAGTATCATTCGTATATCTCTCCTCTCTGTCCGTCTACATCATCCGTTTCCCACCTCCCTCTCTCTTGACACCTCTCGCTCATTCAGTTTTCTAATCAGTCTCTAATCCTCTATTCTTTCCAAGCGGCCAAATCATCCCTGGGTAGCTTACTCTCAACACTTTCCAGCACATTCACACCAACACCATAAGGCTTCTAAACTTTTCTCATTTGTCTACGTCTCATCACGTAACTCTACATGTTTATCTTAGATAACTGACTCCTCTCACTCTTAACATGTGTCGTACCAGCAAATCCAAGTGTCATTTCTATACGTTTGTGTGAAGGTCTAAATAGTGTCATGCTACGACCTTATTATTATTTTTTTTTCATGCTCATTTCTCTACTTATTACCACTGTCATTCGTGTACCTGCAACCCTTCATCCTTGCAGTTCCCTCTTCTGCTCTGCATCCCTTCAGCTCCATCTTTGCCCATCACACTACCCATATACTTGAAGGCTCTCACATTCTCCACTGCCTGATTATTCAGTCTCCATATGCAGTTCGCGAATACATTCCTCTAAAAATTGACACTTTAATTGACTATAATTATTCAGTTCTATATTTCATATCCTACACACGTTTCTAAACTCATTCACCAAGCCTTGCAACTCCTGCTTGTCTTCACTTCATTGTACTACAGTACAGGCATTTTCGTCACCCTTTCCTCTCTCACTAGGGACACTAACATTCATTGCTTTACTTTTTATCTCTTTTGTAACCGATTCAAAATACAGTGAATTCTAACCACTCCATTTATAAATGTGAGAACAGTGCTATGATGATGATAATGATGATGATGATGATCTTGATGCCGATAACATGCTCTCTTCTATTGTTGCTGGAAAAATCTTTGGGTGAGTGACCTGCAGCGTGACATGACATTAATAATATTTTGTTGTGTTGTGTGTATCGGGGTTGCCTAGCCAAACAATTCAGGTAACTAATATGCACACGCACAACTATACACAGAGAAAAACATATATAAACTTATCCATCCATCCATCCATCATCCATTCCTACATTGCCCCATGAGAAGCGTAGGAGCCCGGGGTTAGGAAGTTGGTCCTGACATTTAAGATGAGAGTGACCAACCTCACGCATCCCTGAGTGGCATTACGTGAGCAATAAACCCCAACCAGCGTGATAAATGGTTTCCTGGTGTACAGGAAACCATTTGGCTTGTCACTCAGTGTAGAGTCACCCATAGGCAGAAGGAAGAGGAAAGAATGACGGAATGAAAGACAGAAGAGGGAGTGTAAAGTCACCCGTAGGCAGAAGGACGAGGAAAGAATGAAGGAAAGGAAGATAGAAGATGGAAGGAAAGAAGGATGGAGGAGAGGACAGGGCAGACATCCAAGAGCAGCCCTACAGTGAGTGAGTGGATGGTGAGTGCCCCCACCTATCACAAACTATGTAATGAAATATTCACTCTTGGTCGCAAACCCAGTCGTACTGAAAGACACACACACACACACACACACACACACACACACACACACACACACACACACACACACACACACACACACACACACACACACACACACACACACACACACACACACACACACACACACACACACACACACACCATGAAGTAAAAAAGCCAGTTAAATTCTTCCCTTCAGATTAGATATCCAGATTATCCAGGTGAGTGATGGGATTTCCTTTATAATGCTGTTATTGTTGTGTGCTCTCGCTTGGTGGTGGTGTCATGATATTACTGTGATAATACGGTTTAGGGCGGTGCTTTGGCTCAGTTTAGGTTATTCTGTCGTGATACTGTAATGGTGGTGATATGATGCCGTGGTGATAGTAATGGGGTTGAATTGTGATGGTGGTGTGGTAGTGTTGGATTGATGGTGTGGTAGTATTGAGGGTGAAACTCTGGTGGAAGTGCTATGAAAGAGTTGTGATCGTATTAATGAGTGTTGGAGACTGTGCTGTGGTGGTAGTGTTAAAACTGTCGTGGTCGTGTTATAGGGCATTGGTGTGCTGTAGGGTTGATGGTGTGGTGGTGTTCCTAGGGTGGTGAAATTTTAGTTATACAGTTGTGCTTTGATGTCCTGGTTGTATTACGATGGCAGCATTTGGGTGATACAGACAAGCTATTGCTGTAGCGATGATTTTTGGCTGTGCTAGGGTGTTATTACAACGATTTGGAGGCAGCGTATATATATAGTGATACTTAAAATTCTTGCACTGTGGATTTAGAAAAGTCTTTTAAAATGTGCAGCTCTGTGTTGAGTTACTGTATTAATGTGATACTGTGGCTTTCTGGAAAAGTGGCCGCGGTTTGGTAAGCAGCCTAATCATTACACTCATTTAATCTGTCACACATCCTGTATTAGCCACCCCCAACCCTGCCTCCCATCACATCCCCTTCCTACCACCAAACCTCCTGCCTGCCACCTGCACCACCTGCCTACTAACTCCCTGCCCCTGCCTGTCTACCTTTGCCCCTGCCTGCTACCCTGTCTGCTCTGTCTACCACCTCAACTGCCTGTCACTTTACTCTCTGCCTGCCAGCCCATTCCCTGCTTACCACCTCACTCCCTGCCAGCCAGTCTCACTGTCTGCCCTTTCCTCACACCATTCCTGCCACGTGACACTTTTACCACCCCTCGCTACCTGCACCAGTTTTCCTACTTAACGTTTCTCATTGTCTACCACTGCAGTTGCCTGCCAACCACCACCACCACCACCACCACCACTGTCTACCATCACCAGTGTCAGCTGCCATCACTGCCTGCTAATACTGCTGCCATTTTCCAGTGTCCTCTCTTCATTCCATGCCATTGCCACCTTTCAGTGTCACTCCCTGACTGCCTGCTACCCTCACTCCTAGCACCATTACCATTGCCTGCTACAACTGGCACCCCACAATCACCGTCCCTCCCTCCAATCATTGTCTGCCACCACTGTCACCGCCACCCTCCAGTGCGACCCTCACCACCTGCCACCCGTGCCACGCTCCAGGGCCACCTTCGCTGCCTGCCATCACTGCCACCCTACAGTGCCACTCTTACTGCCTGCCATCACTGCCACCCTCAGTGCCTGGCATCACTGTCCCTGTCCAATACCACTCTCACTACTTGCCACCACTCCCAATCTTCAGTGCCATCCACACTGCCTGACACCACTGCCACCCTACAGTACCACTCTCGTTGCCTGCCACCACTGCCACCTTCCAGTATTACCCTCACTACCTGCCACCACTGCCACCCTTCAGTGATACTCACACTGCCTGATACCACTTCCACCCTCACTGCCAGCCACCCTCGCTGCCTGCCATCCTCACTGCCTGCCACCCTCACTGCCTGCCACCCTCACTGCCTGCCACCCTCACTGCCTGCCACCCTCGCTGCCTGCCACCCTCACTGCCTACCACCCTCACTGCCTGCCACCCTCACTGCCTGCCACCCTCACTGCCTGCCACCCTCACTGCCTGCCACCCTCACTGCCTTCCACGCTCACTGCCTTCCACGCTCACTGCCTTCCACCCTCGCTGCCTGGCGCCACCACCGCCACCCTGCAATACCATTCTCACTGCCTGCCGCCACAGCCACCCTCCAGTGCCACCCTTACTGCCTGTCACCACTGCCACACTTACTGGATGCCACCACTTCCAGCCTCCAGCACAACCCTCACAGCCTGCCACCACTACCAGCCTCCAGCACCATCATCACTGCCTGCCACCACTGCCATCCACCAGCACCATCATCACTACCTGCCACCACTGCCATCCACCAGCACCACCCTCACAGCCTGCCACCACTACCACCCTCCAGCACCTCCCTCACAGCCTGCCACCACTGCTATCCTCCAGCACCATCCTCACTGCCTGCCACCACTGCCATCCTCCAGTACTACCCCTACAACCTGTCACCACTGCCACCTCTCCAGTACCACTCTCACTAACTGCCACCGCTGCACAAATAGCCACGCCACCAAGGATCATGTCCTTCAGCCAACCCTGTATGGTGTAGAATGAGTATGTATGTGTGTGTGTGTGTGTGTGTGTGTGTGTGTGTGTGTGTGTGTGTGTGTGTGTGTGTGTGTGTGTGTGTGTGTGTGTGTGTGTGTGTGTGAATGTGAGTGTGAGTGTGAGTGTGTGTGTGTGTGTGTGTGTGTGTGTGTGTGTGTGTGTGTGTGTGTGTGTGTGTGTGTGTGTGTGAGAGAGAGAGAGAGAGAGAGAGAGAGGAGGGGGAATTAGATGTTTAATTTATCTACAAGAGGATAGTAAAAAATCTGGGATGCATGCAGCAGAAGAGAAAACATCAGCTTCTACAGTTGTTGTGCGTTATTTAGTTTTGTCGAGTATTCGTCACCTCTTGTTTTGCATGAGCGGTGGGATTGATGAGATTAGTGATGTGATAAGGTGAGGTGTTTAGGGGTTTGATGTGTGGTAAGGCTAGTGACATGTTCATGTAATGTTGAGGTGTGATGAGACTAATGTTATGACAAAATGTGGTATCAAGATGTTTGAGGTATATTGGAACAGTTATGTGACTGAAGCTTTAGGGTTGACATGACTGGGATATAGTGACACGGTGATGTGATAGTGTCGTATGTAAGTGTCTGATGTATGGTACATCAGTGATGTGGCTGAATCTGTGGTGATGAGTTTTTTTCAGTGTGGTGAGACTGGTGATGACAGTGCAGTGTTGAGGTGCTCCTAGTGTGGTGAGATTGGTGACGATAGTGTAGTGATGAGGTGCTCCAGGTGTGGTGAGATTGGTGATGATAGTGTAGTGATGAGGTGCTCCAGGTGTGGTGAGATTGGTGATGATAGTGTAGTGATGAGGTGCTCCAGATGTGGTATAATAGTGACATGAATGAGACTGTTGTATGAAGGGTTTGAGGCACGGTAAGATTGGTGATTATGACTGAGTCTGTAGTGTTGAGGCGTTTGAGGTGTGGTGAGATTAGTGATATGTCAGTGTATCGTTGAGAAGTGTGGTAAGAGTGGTGATAGTGTAGAGTTTAGGTGATTGAGTCGTTGTGAGATTGGTGATATGATACATATATTGCAGAAGTGTTTAAACTGTGGTAGAACGGTGATATGTCGGAGTCTGTAGTTCTGAGATGGTTGAGGTACGGTGGAAAAGCTTATATGACAGTGGAAAGTTGCGGTGTTTAGGGTAAGGTGGAAACGGTAATACGATAGCTTTGAGTTGAGGTGCTTAGATGTGGCAAGGCTAGTGATATGAAAGACCCTGGGATGTTCAGGTGTTTGATGGGTACTGAGACTGCTGATATGATAAACTCTGGAGTGCTGCAATGTTTGAGGTGTGGTGAGACATAGGCTTACACTGTGGGTTTGGAGACTCGATTATTTCCCTCTCATATATACCCACCTTGCCCTTGGCCAGCATCTCTTCAGCTGCGAAGACTTTGCCGCCACAGCGAGGGCAGCCTTCGCCCGGCGCCGCCTTCGGGGGTTTGTAGGGTTTTACATAGTCGACTTCCCTCGGTCTTCAGGAGACAAATCCAGAGGCACAGGATGAGAGGCTGCTTCATGATGGGTGTCTGATGTATGTCACCTCCGCCCTCTGGTCCCTCTTACAGGTCGTAATGTCCAGCCTCCCAACCCTCCCACCAATACCCTTCAGTATGCACACCATACCCACCCAGTTGTCAACCTTTACTTATTCAGTGGAGACCCTCTACTCTGAGACCTTTTCCCCTACTTCTCTACATTTCTTTAATCCAGTGAATTCAGCATCACTGACTGTCCATATTGTGATGATGGCCAGTGAGGTGATGTAATCTGTTACCCTCCACACCTTCAAGAGTTTGGTGTATACAGGCTTCATTCACCTTTGTCTTTTGTTTGCAGACCTGCCATCATTTGATCATTATAAATATATATATATATATATATATATATATATATATATATATATATATATATATATATATATATATATATATATATATATCTATCTATCTATATATATATATATATATATATATATATATATATATATATATATATATATATATATATATATATATATATATATATGTATATATATATATATATATATATATTCTTATAATCATCTCTCCTATACATGTATAATTATCTCTCCATTTTCAAGATAATAGGCATATCATAAAAACAGTTGCCGTCAAAAGTCTGATCCCGTATTCTCTGGAAAAGCATAATGGAATACTAGGAAAGATGGAAAGAGATTGTTTCCTGAAAGAAATGAATCCTATGGACGATCATTTCCCAGTATTCTGTTACACGTGGGAGCAGACGTTTGTCGTGAACTGTGCATTAGAAAGATAATTTCTCTTTCATACTGCATGTAGATTTTAAAACACAGATTATTGTCCACTTCATTCATGTATCATTTTAGACTCAGTAATATTTTTGTTCTAATTCGTTCATCTTCTCAAATATTGTTTCTAGTTATTCTTTCTGTTTGATAATCACTTTTCTTCAGGTACTGTATTCAATGATTGCTAGGGTCGCCATCTTGAAGGTGGAAATGTAACAGAGCCGCTTGTGACTAGAAAAGTGTGGCTAGCGGGGAGTGAGTGAGGGGGTGCTGGAGTGAGCCGAGACGGGTCCTGGCCTGCAACAAATGCTTTAAGATCAACCAATTCCAGTTACAGAGCAGAGGAGTGTGGAATCTGAATCTTTAGCAAGTCTTTATACCTTTGAGATCGTGATCAAATCAGAGGTTAGAGGGCGTTCTCCTGGTAGCGAGCTAAGTGAGTGACGTGACAGTGTTGAGCTCCGCCACACCACCTACTTAACCGTGGCCGAGCCTGCTTTCCGTTACTTTTCCACCTTCGTATGAGTTCTAAGATGTTTTTGCTCCTGGTCAGACCACTAGAGCCAAGCGATGCCCGCATATTGGTAAGATTTGAAGGGGCATGCAAACGCAGATTGTGGATGATGTTAACATGTTTATTGAAGGCAACAGTGTGGGACCATCCTGGCCCGCCCCGTGCGGTGCCACTCTGGACTCAGCGAGAGCTGTCACAGGTTGTGTTCTCAACACACACGGTTTATGGTGAATGTTGGAAGAAAACCCAATAATTAGTTTCTTTGTAGCGTATATTTTCTAAAAAAATATTCCAGACATTGCAGTAGGAACGATGACTGAGCATATAAAAATAGTTAGCACTATAAGCAAAAAAATAAAGCTTTAAGCATAGCAAAAATAAACATAATAAGCGTAGTGGGTGACGTAGACCCTATATGAATGGCGTGTTTGAATAAGCTAGTAACCAATAGTTAGTGTTAATGCTGGAATTATGCATTACTAGACCAAAATGAACCGTTTTCCGTCACCAATGAAGGGGTCCCACAGAGTGGAGGGTCCCCATGAGATCAGCAAAACTCGTCTGCCACCCACCGGGTTAGTGAGCGTAGCAAGAAGCAACTTAATCGTCTTTCGTTAATCTCCCCAGAGGTCGGTGCTGACGCAGATTGGAGCCGGCGGATGTGTCAGGTTCGCGGCTGTGGTTGTGTTATGGTGCCGCTGGTGACATCTGCTTGAGGTCCTAGTATGTAAGGCCTAGCCACGTCACGTCTAGAGGCACCAGCCGCGCCCTGTCCCACCCGCACACCCTGATTATACCGCCCACCACCAACCTCGCAGGGAGTCGTGTCGAATAGAACTGAGCATCAACAGCATTACAGCAGGGAATACGGAGCGTAGCTGAGTTCGAAGCCGCAAGCAGCGTTGTCAAGCGTGAAGCGTGATGCGCTAGGCGAGGTCTGGCGAGAACTGGAGGCGGTGAGCAAGCGTCTGTTGAATTACTTGAATTTCTGGCTTCGAACTTTGCAATTCCCAATAATATTGATGATTTCATGAAAACTGAAGGTGCACTGGCCTTACTATGGCAGTGGAGACGCATAAACGTTTAGAGACAATGAGGACTTAACATAGGAGCCCCAACATTTACATAGCCCAAATAAATCTTGCAAAAACTGTCTCCACAACAACAGCATTGACTCAGGCACTACCTAGATCTTCAGACACTCATAGTCGAGCTCTACGCTTTGAGTTTCATGACTGAGTATCGAGGCGTAGGAGAGCGATTACTCCTTTCTGTGGGGAGGAAGGGGGAAGACACTGTCAGTGGCCTGAAGTTTCCTGGATGGAGATGTAGCATTTTATCAATGAGGGAAACTTCCCAACTGGTTATTCTGCAGGAGGTTAGACGTGAGGGACAATCCAGTCTTGTGTAACTCGCTACTCTACAGGTTAGGTCGCGCCGCCGCTTTCACCCTGGGGTGGGATTCTTCGAACACAGGGTCGTATTCCAAGTGGCTTTGGACATTTTCGCAACACCTCTTTCTTAGCGATTTACTCCACTTATTACACCTTACCAATCTCTTTTATGTTACTGATGCAGATAGTGACGATGTTGATAAAACACTATACACATAAGAGAATGTTAAGGTGTAATAGGCTGAATAAACCGCTACGGAGCATCCTGTGCCACCTAGAATATGGCCTTATTTAAGATCGATTCCCTGTCGTAACTTAGATTTGTTTTCTCAGGAGGAACCAGAGACATGGGAAGACACCACATTCCCTTTCCTTTTCCATCCTGCAAAACAAAATAACTTATACTTGTCTCTTGTAACTAATGTTTGTTTTCGCAGGAGGAACGAGAGACACGGGAAGTCTCAGGATTCCCTTCTCCTTCCCTACTACAAAACAAACTTCAGGTATTTTTTCTCTTAACTAGTATTTATTTCAGCAGGAAGAACGAGACAAGCCTAGGGAGATCCTGCTCTCTCCTTGTCCTTCCTGCCAAAACGAATCACAGTTACGGCACGGAATTGATCGTGTTTACATGTGAATCCGGTTGACCTCGAGGAGCGTCGGCCCTGCTGGCGGAATAGTGGCGTTCCGCATGGTGGCCCGCTTAACCAATTGAGAAGTTTCGCCTTGTTGATACATAAAAGCCCTAACTTATATATGTCAAGTACAGGTAAGAGAAGGCCCTCTATCCTCTGATTAAGAGGGATGAACTCAACCAAATAGAGACGAAATCGATAATAATAATAAAAACAGAATATAAGGAAGAATATCAGTTGATAAAAGAAAAGCAATATAATCTGAGAGACTTAAACAGTAAATTTATGTGCTGCAGGTTAGGCTCCCATCTGAGTGGTTATGGACAGTCGATTTGGTTATGAATGAATAATAACAGTGGCGCGTGTTCCAGTGTCAAACGGAAAATATGAAAATATATCTGTATCGAAGCTTGGTGGTGAAACAGTACTAAAAACACCTGCTGTAAGGTATTAGTATACAGCTGATGTTGCAAATAATTGTGCCTGGTCTGGAGGTGATGGGGAGACGTGACGGCCCTTGTCTGTATGGGAGTCACAGCTCAATAGGTGACAACATTTGGAGCTGCAAATCTGACTGTTTACTGAACCTCTTCGATACGATGACGTGTTTTTGGATATATTCTTGCTCCTCTGACAATTATATTCAACTCAGGAGAGACTTTCTGGACTTTAAACACCAGAAGCCCTTCCTAAACTCAACATAATCGTCTGGAAGTAGAATGAATAAACTAGAACAGACGTCGTCGGACTGAATGGATTTAATGCCTTACCAAGCTGACTGACTAACATGAATAGTGCATAATGATATATAATTCTAATACTGGATCGATTCTATACTGGCTCTTATATCTAGGCACACAGCGAGCACACGACGCAAACTTGTCATGGGTGTGATGTAACCACTGAGGGTGGGTGACACAGCAGCGAAGTGTGCGCGCTGCCTAGGTGCTGGTGAAATAGGTAGACTAATGATAAAGATGATGAATGAAATCTACTAAATGTACTTTGATGACAAGAATCCGCCTCTTTAGATCTTTGGAGGGGCATGATTCTTTCATCTCCAGGAGAAGCAGTAGGTCATCACAGCTGCAGTGAGGTCAAGTATTAGGCTGGACCCCTGCAGGCACAGCGGGGTCTTCACTGTCATTATACTGAACTTCACTACAGCAGTGACCCTAGAGCTCGGCATTGTCTTATTGCATGAGAAATGAAGGGTGACAACACTTACAGGTGGGAACCGGTGTCCATGCTTAGACCAGCAGCGCCACCGCCGAAGCCATAGCCTTTGGGGCCAAACTTGCGGCCGTGGCAGGTCTTGCAGTATAGGACGTTCTCGTGCAGGTTGCAGTTGGTGGAGTCCAGCATCTTATTGCACATACCTGGTGAGGAGAGGCGAGGAGTTGGCGGTCAGAGGGAGCACAAGGTGACAGTACATTTTCTCTCATATGCAGACTGTGTTAAAAATGTAGTAAAACTAAGCTTATTACAGTTAATACAGAACTGTGACTGGATTTGCATGGATACCGTTCTGTTAAAAATCATTGTTTGTAGAAGCCTGTATTAGTATGATACCTAATGTACTTATTCAGGCTTGTGTTATATCTTGCATAAATGTTTTACCTGGGGATTTAGCAATTTTTTCAATTCTGCACTAGGAACGACATACAAGAACTTTACCAAAGAGAACAGTAATGTGGAAAAAAGTGTGATTAGGTATTAGAATATAATTAGACTACTTAGTATGAGATTAAAAGTACTTACTGCACTTGTAGCACTCCTTGTGGAAGGAGACGTCGCCAACAACCCTGGCCTCGGCATGGTACACCGACTTCTCGCACTTTGGGCACTTGGGGGTGGGAGGAGCCTTGAACGGCATGGCTGCGGCGACTTATTGGTCCTGCGGGAAACATCACCATCATATTAACCCACTCACTCTTAAGACGTATTTTTTCCCTTATTCTAGCTACGGGACAAATGACTTTACACAACACAGGAAGGAGCTCCCTTGCTGAGAAGTTAATGGGACAACAGCCAACCCTTCCATCCAGTAAACTTTCCCTTAGGTTAAACAAAATCGTCTGCAGGCAGTTAAGATTAACTATCCTTCCTCGGGATGAAAAAATCAACCGAATCTCATATATTCTGCTTTCAGTATTTCGTTCGTCGTCATTATTACCACACTTAACTGACTAACGACACTTCTCGCTTATCCTACGCTTACCCGTCCTAATAACTCATCCTACTTATGTCTTGTAAGCATCTTACACTCATGCATTCTCCCTGGACTCACTTCACTTGTAGTCCTTTTGCTTTCTGTATTAACCTATCACAGTTGTTAAGGCAGGATATGTAGTAATTTAAACTGGCTCTTTCTTCTTTGTACAGGTCCCCCACAAGGGTTAATCACATATCCGTTTCACCACACTTGGTGAGGGGCGCCTTCCAGTGGTGGCGCCTATATAGCATGGCGATTCTGCTGTTTGGTTATACAAACGCCCCTAAGCTCATCCTCATCATCGACATGGAAGATGGTGGACTGCAAGATAAGATAACTTCAGCTTGCAGTACGCCAAGTTCACATTTGGATAAGCTTGGGGTTGCAACAACAACTTCATTTCACTAAGTCAGCACACTCTTCCTGACTGCCAGTTCAAGTCATCCCAATTGCTTAAGCTTGGTCATAATTTTCCCATGCCGTTTCATTTCTCATTTACCACAACACCAGATTTCCCTCTGATGGTACACTTCTCCAGATCACTATGCTTATACGAGTATATCCTCACACCTCCACACATCAGTATACTAGATCGCAGTACCTTCACTTTGCACTCTAACCATTAACTACGATGCTCGAAGGCAGCACACGCGCCCCTCACGGTGACCAACTCTTACTAAAACTATGAAATGTTTGAAATATCAGTTTGCCTAGGAAGACAGGATACAGATTCCCGGTTTTGTTTTCGGACTTCGAATCGCGATTGCCACTCTTAAAAGTTTTGTTGCCTGCACTCAGTTTGATTTATAAAAATGATTACAAAGCTGGAAAATTCTCAGCATTAGTCTGAAAAATGCAGAATGGACACTAAAGTTGACATGTACTCGTGTATTCGATCATCGTGAGCTGAAGAATAAATGAATATCAGTATAAATCAGGGACCGAAAAATTCTTAGAACTATTGACGGGCGCCTAGCAAATTTCATCAAATTCATTCTCCGTTTCACATTGTTGCAAGGCAGATTATTACTTAGCAAACACTTAAGAATTGTAGGTCATGTTGTGACTGTTTTCCATCTCATCACAGCAGTGTGGACAGCTACTTGTAGCATGGTTAAGTGATTAAAGTTAATTTGACAGAGTCGAAAGACCGAGACCGAACCTAATGCGAGTTATGTGCCTCAACTGCTCTCCACGGCAGACCCAACTGAGCCCCAAGCCTGCTGCTGCTGGACTGAGGGTGACGATACCGTGCTAGTCCCACTAAGCGTCGGATGAGTCTCCAGAGTCTGGTGCCGGGCGAGGATGACGGTGCCGGCAGCAGGTGGGACCGCTGCCACCCGCCCACCAGGTCAACAGCTAATTTTGGCAGGCCAAGACGGTGCCATAAATAGTCAGGGCGGATGCCAGCAGTGCCAACGGCCGGTGCGGTGTCTCCTCACCCGACACCTCCATCCCTCCCGCCTTCCGTGATCTCTTTTATCTCAGCAACTAATAATGTGTTGATGTAATGTGTACATGATGAAGAAGCTACCAACCCAACAGGGCGAGTTGCAGCTATTGTACTGGGTGAAGAACACAAGTTATTCCAAGTGCCGTCATACCAGACAAATCCTCTGTGCCACGGTGATACTGAACATTTGATACATTTGCCACAAATAGAATGTGTAGGGGCAGATAATTCACAGGCTGACTAATTAGAGCAATGCTGACATGTGCCACACAACCGCCATCCACATTTTTATTGCTTTTCCCTTTACCGTAAGCCTGTGTTTCGTAATTAAAGATTACAAGACAAATGAATGTACTAGTACTGAGTAATAGTATGAGGCTTGTGCTTCATTCACTACTTGGTAGTATTAATGGGAATATGACTGCACTTTAACGTGATCCTGCAACAGTTAAAGTTGTTACTTTCACGTTCAAGGACGAGATATTCTTCTTCCCTTCAACACTCACAGTGCAGGCAGCAAATACTTTTACTGGCGAAGAACTTAGGGTAAATCCAGACAGGAGCAGCACAAATGTGAAATGGGAGACACACGCGACGGCCGGCTTGGAGTGGCTCAGGACTGGGTTTGGGGACCTTGCTGGTAACCTGTCCAGTTTAATTGCAACTTTATCAACTCGTCACTGGCGGAGCTGCGACTGGCTCTGGGTGTGTGTGGCACCTCACTTAAGACCCACTGAAACCCCCAGGGCGCTTCGCAGCACTACCGTTGGCAAATACAAGATCCTCCTTCAGCGCGGGAGTTCGAGTGATGAATAAACTCCAGTACAGGGGGAAGGGCTGCTGCGGTGCGGGGACTGAGTGCTAAAGTCCAATAGCGACTGAGTTCGTTAAGGCAGGAGTGTGAGGAAGTGGAGGAGGGCGGGGCCGCCTACCTTCACACGGGCAACACACTGGGCCAGGAGCTGCTCCTTCCTCCTCGGATGGACACTGCCTCTCGACTCCTCGCCTTATTACGATTGAGCGCCAAGACAGCGCAGCCTCAACTTTTCTTGGATGGCACCGCCCCCTGCCCGCGGCCGCCCGAGACAGAAATATCCATCTGCACCCGGCACCTCGCCCTGAGCTGTTGGTGCAGTGTGCAAAGGTGCCTCGAGGAAAGAGGCGGTGGTGGGCGTCGACCCCCCCTCCCCCAGTCTTAGCCAACGTGTCGTGATTAGGCCCGCCCCCGTGCCCCAATATTATGACCGATCTCACCATTACCACCCTACACCACCAATGTCGATAATAAGAACCATACTTTTGTATTTCTTTTTACATAGTGTTTGCCGTGAGTTAGGAATGAATTTCCCAGACTCTTGCGACATATTCTCAGCTGGAATACAATACCAGTGTTGCTACGACCATGAAAGTGTTAATGCTGACATTGTTAATTCCTTCAGTCTCTTGGTTCACTTTCCTCTGAAGAAAATCGTCTAAGATTAGCTTAAAGAAAGTACTAGAGTTCTCCCGATGACAGGAGGGTGAATGATAGTATTTACTCTCGAGTTCTTACTACTCACTCTCAGCTGAACTAAATCGTCTGACGTTTGTTGGAGTGGAAAACTAGAGTTGTTCCGACCATTCAAGGGTTAAATATAACCATTTTCCTTTCTTGTCAATTAGGCTATGCGAGTGCAGTATAGTGGTCCTGGGGCCTTCATCGATCAGCCTAATGGTCATGATTCTCATCTACATTGGAGGTTTTGTGTCATCTCTGCCTTACCATATTATTTCTGCTTAGGCTTGCCGATGTTCTCTGTTACCTGTGCAGTCTATACCTATATCAGAAATATAGAAACTACGTACAAGAAAATGTTTAATGCAAGAAAAATCGCAACGGAAGATGTGTCAACTCTTCAGTGCGGTGACGTACATGTTCATTTTATTACTGCTACTTCCAGAGTGTTTAATTCAACCTAAGGAAGATCATTTACGAGGAGAGGGTTAATCGAGGTAACACCTAACCCCTCCAATTTGTAAATCTCCCGAGCTGGATAACATTTGCCGGTAATAATAATAAGGATAAAAAACCCGTCACCGGACTGAAGGCTTCAAAAGACTTCTAAACTCACGAGAATGCGAACCCAGATCAACCTGCTGTGCGGAATTTTTCTTCGGCTGCGTAACAACTTCCTGGGAATACCATTATGTGCTCTTATACGACCAACGATTTTTTTTTTCCTTTAGCAGTGTATGGAACTTTTTTGAAGTGGTCTTGTACGCACAAGACTTCAAAATTGGCATAAATTGCTTTACCAGTTGAACTAATTACAAGAAAATAATTACATAGTGGAATGGTGCCAGAACTACTGAAAGTATTTTTTGTGTCCTGTGTACAACAAAGTTGACGAACTATTGAAGTACAAACCAATGTTATTATCGTGTGTGTTAGGTCAATTGTGTGAAATTTTGATATGAAAGAAGCTGGCGAATCACATAAGGTAATACTAAGTAGTGGCAGCCAACACGGTTTTCAACAAGGGAAGAGAACCATAACTACAGCAGCCGCTTAATTCATGTAGAAAAATTAATGTCAGATAGAGAGAAACAAGTACAAGTTGATGTCAGTAACCTAGACTACAGGAAGGTGTTTGACACTGTACCTCACACAAGACTGCTGCTTTTTAAACCTAAGGCTTATATGGAAATATTCTGGGATGGATCCATGAAGTCCTTAAACGGCAGATAGCAGTTGTTGAAGTTAAAAAGGCTCGGTCTGAGAAACTGGAGGGCATATAAGGCGTGTCACAATGATATGTGCTGAGATCTGTCTTGTTCCTGGTATTCACTGATGATTTGGTTGAAGAACTGAACTGCGCACTCCTTCCATTCACTGATGGTGACGTTACGACTTTAAGAAAATTTTCTCTGTTGAGGATTTTCAGCTAATGCAAGAGTCTGGAAAATATGACAAGGCAAAATACTTCCTGGTAAGTACTGTACTGCTGTGGAAACGTGGGATCCTACATCGGTAGGCTTAGATGGCTTTTCAGCACCTCTTCCTGTTATTTATTTCGCATACTGCACATTAGTACTGTGGGACATGTTAAGCTAAGGAACACCGACAGAGACTGCATAAATAAAAAAGTAAAAAAATATGCACGTGTCATATACAGAATAAGGTGGCAAGGTAGAGGTTCCAGAGCACCTCCTTCACAGATGAGAATATAGGCCTTGTACATCGTCAGAACTGGTCAAGATCTGTTGTAAATATAACACCTGCAGGACTATTGTAACACGGCACCGGGCCTCTACAAAGGATTATATGTGGCTGGTTGTATTTACCTGTTTTATTCGGACTGCCTCCGGGCGATTTCATTCATCTTTTGAAAAATCCTTTGTAGGTTTCTATGACTCACTGTCAGGTGAAAAAACTCGTCTGACAACTGGAATGAAATGTTAGAGTTGTCCCGATCATGATAGAGTTAACAGTGACGATATTTACACTCAGGCTCGTATGACTCAACTAAATCGCCTGGGGTTAGGTGGACTTGGATGCTAGAGTTGTCTCGACATGACAGGATGAGTAGTGACAGCATCAGCACTCACATGTTTATGTTAACTCTCAGCTGAATACACTCGTCTAGCTTAGCTGAAGTAGAAAGGTAGAGTTGTTCCGGCCATCAGGGGCTGCATTTTGAAGATATATACAGTCTCAGGCTTCTCTGACTTACTCTCAGCTAAAATAAATAAATAAATCGTCTGGTGTCAGCTGAAACAGACTGCCAAATCTGTGTCGACCATGAGAAGGTTAAGGAACGGTAAAGTGTGTTTAACCCCTTCAGTAAGAGAGACCTCACCTAAGCTGCATAAAATCGTCTGGCGGTAACGGGACTCTACCCCTTGAATCCAGTGACTTTTTTTGTTTTTGTTTTAGTTTTTTCACGCAACTACCAGACAACTATATTAAACTAGGAAGGGCTTCTAGTATAATCTTGGTTAATGAAGGTTATATCTAATCCTAAGCTGAATAAATCGTTTGGAGACAGCAAGAATAAATTGTAAATATCCATTTATCCATCATTTAGTCCTTTTCTGCTCCATCAGGGGCATAGGGACCCGGGGCTTGGCTATTCATTTCCTATATTGAAGGCAAGACTGACCAGCAAAAATGAATGCATAAGGAAAACTGAATTAAATAAAAAAGAATGCGTTGTTGAATGAGGTTAATGGCGACTGTGTAACCCCTTGAGTGCTAGCCGAATAAAATCGCGAGGCCGTAGCAGGAATAGATTAAAACAGACGCCAACGTACTAACAGACTGTTTGGTGGTGGTTGCAGTGCCCTACATTAAAATATAGCCTACATGCTTGGTGGTAAAGTACATCATCATCGTTATCAGCAGCAACAGCAACAGCAACAACAACAGCACCAGCAGAAACAGCAGCAACAAGAATAAGAGCAGCAGCAGCAGCAGCAGCAGCAGCAGCAGCAGCGGCAACAACAACAATAGCAGCAGCAGCAGCAGCAGCAGCAGCAGCAACTGCGGGGGCAGCATCATATTTCCCACAATAAAACTGGGGTGGATCATCATCATCATCATCATATTTCCCACAATAAAATGGGTGGATCATCATCATCACCATTTCCATAATGAAAATGGGGTAGGTATTGTACGTATTATCCCAGCACAGGTAAGGTTAGTCATCTTCTGCTGGTCGTAAATAAGGACAAGATTAGGAATTAACAAAAACTTAATGACCCTCGTGCAGTCAATAGGCAAGAATCTAAGGCTTCTTCTTTTATTTTCCTTCACCTTCATCAGCATCCAGTCCACACAGTCATACGCAGGGCAGTAAATCTCAGACGTTAGCTCTATTGTGGCCATACTGTAGAATAGGAGACTTCGTGGCACTTATTTAGAGATTTATTATGCTTGTTCCACCTTGACTTTCTCTTGTATGCTATTTATACTTTGTAATAATGACGGAATACATACATACATATATATATATATATATATATATATATATATATATATATATATATATATATATATATATCACAAGAGAAAACTATTGTATCATATGCAAAAATCAATCGTTAAGGAAAAGATGCTAGGGAGCCTACTTAACTCCTTGCATAAGATCAAGTAATTTTCCCATTGATTTTGCTGTTACCAGGCGACTTAATGAAGACTGACGCATTACTGACCAGGGTTGCTGTGTGTAGGATTTTGTGCAAAAGGTACAGTACTTAGCGTACTATCCGCCGCCTACATGCTCTTAGTCATGAAACTCGGGTTCAAAGTTTGAGGTCTGTATTATTAACTTTGAAAATGACTGACTCGGTCCTTGTTTATTTTTACAATGACGTTATTGATGAGGACTATATATATATATATATGTCTCCTCCATCTTAAAAATTTTCTCCTAAACCGAGTACATTTCGTCTGGAAAAAAAAAAAAAAACAAGAATAAATTATGAATGAGAGTGATCGTTGTGGACCAGTGAAAACAAAAAATCGCTTTCTCATTTGGCTCGTGTTTACTTATATTCTCTCTCTCTCTCTCTCTCTCTCTCTCTCTCTCTCTCTCTCTCTCTCTCTCTCGATTAACCTATCTTCACATTTACGCGTCTCTTCCCCAGGCAATAAGGGACTCAGAAACATGGTCGTCAATCATTTACGACTGTTTCGTTTGTTTTGTTCATCAGTCTTTCATCACTTAGTAATTAGAAGTCCACAGCAAAGCGGAGGGGGGAGGGGGGCTTGTTGCCCCAGTTGCCCTCGTCCTTCGGGATAGAGCACTCGACTCCCAGTAAAAATGACCCGAATTTCAGCCCCGTTTGTGGGGGAGGTGAGCTCTTCCCTGTCAACTGTAGCTGAAGGCGCTCTGTGGTGGAAGACCCCACAAGAGTTCGAAACTCGGCAGGGTAAAGATTAAAATGGTCTCTCCCCTTGTGCTACACCTCATTTCAGCCTTGGTTAGGCTTAGCTTAGTGGTGTATCGGCGCTCCTTAGAAACAGCCAGGGTCAGCCTTGACCACCTAAGGTTAGAATAATTAAAGAATTGTGTATATTCAGCCACAGGATGCCTGGCTTATAATTATATATATATATATATATATATATATATATATATATATATATATATATATATATATATCCTACTCTGGGCATAGGCTTCACAGCCTGTTCCCAAGGTCCAGTAGTCCTCCTACATACCATACACCTCTACATGTCACCACTACGGTGCTAACACCCACCGTCCATTTTGAATACATGCTAGGGCTGTCTCATACAAGACTGGTGTATTGGTATTAGCGGGGGTATTTTTACGACTTGTCGGCGGGTCTTTTGGTAGATCAGTAAAGTCTGAGTTACTGAAATTCAAATCCATAAACTGTTCCCTGCCCCCGCGGGGATTTGAACCTGGGTCCGGTAGGGCTGCAGGCCACCTCTCTACCGACTGAGCCATATAATATATATATATATATATATATATATATATATATATATATATATATATATATATATATATATATATACTGTATATACTGTATATATATATATTCATTCATCATCCAGTCCTACGTTGCCCCATGAGATGCGTAGGAGCTCGGGGCTAGGCAAGTTGGTCCTGATATCTAAGATGAGAGTGACCAGCCTCACTCATCCCTGAGTGGCATTACACGAGCAATAAACCCCAGCCACCCCTTGCATATAAACCTTCACTGGCTCTATCCGACTGGAGAGCCGTAATTACCCACTAAACCACCAGGCGCCAAAATTTGGTTATATGATTACCACCCAGCGCAGTAAATGGTTTCCTGGTGTACAGGAAACCATTTGGCTTGTCACTCAATATAGAGTCACCCACAGGCAGAAGGAAGAGGAAAGAATGAAGGAAAGACAGAAGAGGCAGTCTAAAGTCACCCATAGGCAGAAGGACGAGGGAAGAATGAAGGAAAGAAAGACAGGAGAGGATGGAAGGAAAGAAGGATGGAGGAGAGGAAAGGGCAGATACCCGAGAGCAGCACTACATCGAGTGAGTAGATGTGAGCGCCCCCACCTGCCACATACTTTCTGAAGTAGAACAGTTTAAGAGTTCCCGTGCGCTTACAGACTGCGCCACAGCACCACATGTCAGCATCTGGCATTAATACGAAGGCAGCTATGCTGAGACGTGCTAAGGGTATATCATTCAGGACAAGTGTAATGATTTTTCAACAGATTTTCTTTTTTTTTTTTTTTAATGATGACATGTTGATGGGACATAAGGAAGGGCAGTTACCCACTCTTTGCTAGTGATATTAGCAAGGTGGCGGTAAGGGAAGGACGTCACAGCCTCATTTCATCACATTCATCCTCGCTACTGTCCTGCACCGTGATGTTGGCTGAGGCTGACGTCCGTGTACACAGTCAGGCTCTGCTCGGTGTCTTTACTGTACTTTATCATTCATAACGTTGCACTCACCAATGCTCCAATAGTTACTTGTTTGCTGTTCTGTATATGCCTCTAACCCTAGGTGTTTAACCACTTCAGCCCAGAGACGTAATTTATGTTTTATTGTTTTGCCAGACTGTTTTCAGTTTGCAGAGCCGCCTGTTAGCAGAGGGGCAGCGATGGCTTTATGTATCCTCTTCTATTCGTACTGTCTCACACAAACTGAATCAACTTGTTCAGAGACGGCAGTAATAAATAAATAAATAAATAAATACATAATCGGGCTGTGAGATTTACTGTAAGAGCGTCAGTCACATCATCCATTCATCTTCCCATCTTCCACCCTCTAATAACTTTCTCCTCTGTCATTATTTCAGGTCATCATTCTCTCACCACTTTTCCTTGCCATATGGTTGCAGATCTTTTGCAAACTCTGCTGGGCCCTTTCCACCTTACTGTATCTGCTTCCATACCTTTCTTGAAGTTAGTTCATTCTTAAAAAGAAAAAAAAAATCGGCTGTCAGTTACAGGAACAAAAAAATAAAAAAACAGACATCATCGGTGTAGGAGGGTTATCGGGAATAATTACCAACTTATTGTGAAAGTTCTCGCATAGTTTGAAAAATTGTAGTCTGGCAGTACCAGAACTAATATTAAATACTTCATCGTAATGAAGAGGCTAAATGTTTTTTCAACCTAATTCGTCCCCATTCACTAAGATAACATGACACATGTGAATATATACCACTGAAGCCTTACTTCATGCTTCTCTACCCCTTCAATGACAATATGCCCATCGGCTTGGTACTCTCTTCACCACCTCTCTCTTACCATCATATTTCTACCCAGATCACTTCAATATCATCTTTTATGCTACTGATGCAACTATGGTGATATACAGTACACAGAAAAAAAAAAATAGATAGATAGATAAACAGGTATGTACAGTTTAGGTAGACTGACCACAAGAAATAATTCAGAAGTTATATAAAATTTCAGTCGGTTTGGAAGAGAAGGTGGTGAACTTTTTAAGCTCTCGAGAATACTGTCTTATGAGTCTCATACACATGCTTGTTATTTTACCACTGAGGCTGTTATATCCACTCTTAAATACCTCGATCATTTCTCTCTCTACATAGCTTTTCTGCAATGACTTGCTGACATTTGTCTGTGGTGGACTTACATTCATATCTTTACTCTATTTTAAGTCGTATTAAATGTCTATTTTCACGCAGTTTCCTAAACTCAGACATCAAGCACTGCATTTCCTACTCTGGGCCTGACACCAGTGAAGCATCAATTTAAGACAGTAACTGATTCACTCCCTAATTTTCCTCTCCTCTCGCCTCATAAACTTGCCCTTCATCACATCATCGTTTCATCAGCCTCCCTCACTACTCTGCTCACGCCTACATAACCCCTTGACTGCTGGGGTTCCTCTCTACTAAACACATGCTGGCGTAAATATATTCTCATATGTAGCAGTGGCATAGCAAGGGTTACTGGAGATGATGTGTAGAGTCTGCGACTCTTAGGATTTCTCTCAGGGTAACAAAATCATTTGGTGTTAGCAAGGACATAGATATGAGTACTTAGTTGAACTAGTCTCATTGAACAGGTTAGGCACTTGAATATGGTGGTCTTTTAAAATTTATTGTTGTTCCCTCCAGCCGACTGTAGTCAATCTGAGACAAACTTTTCGAATGGACAAATTAAATATATCTCTCATTAACCTCTTCAATACGAGGGACCTCTCCTACGTTGAATACAATCCTCTGGAAACAACAGGAGTAAAATACAGAGTTAAACATCGTCGAATGGAAGGTGGTGAACATGGATGCGGACATCACACACCCCTGCCGTAACACCCACCTACATCTGAAACCATTATCTCCTCCTTGTTCATACACACGTTTTTTCTACCTCAGAGTAGTCCTCAGTACACTCCAGAGCTTTTCACATATCACAAATCTCTGTGGTACTCTATCCGTGTGTAGAGAGGGCCGGATTACCAGGTATGGGCAAAATGGGCAACTGCCTGCCAGGCAACGGCCTGTCACAGGCCATCCAAATTTCCAGAGCGGAATAAATATACGTTTTGGGCGTCCAAATAAGGGCCATCACCCATCAGGCCATCAATAAAGGCCCTTATAGGTCATGCCAAAATTTCACTGGAAATAACTGAAAAATGAGATCCATATGTTGCAGGCCAACCGTCTGCGTTGCCTACAAGGCCACAGCAGAGTTATTTAGGCTCTGCTTGTAGATTAAGCAGCTCTAAGTTATCACACATCACTGACGTAATCTCAGATTCACCAGATACCATTTACCTTCCTCATTTCCCACCCGTACACGTTTTATTTACTTCGAAAAAAAAAAAAAAAAAAACTTCGATGAACGTACCACACCTGGATCACCTGCTACCGAGCATCAGTATTAGCTCTGGGATATGCGTTTCTCAGATTCATAAAAGCTGCATACACGTCATTCCAAGTCGAACAGATCGGCGCGTGGAAATGTTATGCAAGGATGTTTTTCTTTAAACATAGTAACAGTGAACTGCCGATTGAATATTTCCAGGTAGTGTCAGATAACTAAATTCGTCTCACTGTAATCTATCGTAGCAAAAAGGCTAAGAATTACCTCGGTTAACTGTTTAGCGCAAAAATAATGACTTTGTATAAAAATTTCGCTTAGCACCAAAAGATTTTATTTAACCAAAGAGAAGTCACCTCAGCCAGAGTTGTAGTCTGGGTGATCTTTCGACGGCAGAGTTTACCTTCCTGCTGGTTTATCGTCCCTTTACTGATTACAGCTTCAGCTACTTTTAACCAAGTTAGATGGTAAAACATAAAAAAAGGCTGATGAATATATATGGCTCCAGCTGCACTGCTAATGGGAGTATAACAAACTGGTTAAAGTATGAAAGGGGGTTAAACCTGAAGGGTAAAGAGGAATGTAGTATCCTCACGCACTGAAGCAGAAAAAAATTAATTTGTGTCTTCTCTCAACTGTCGTATATTTATTTTCCACTGATTAATCATGTTCACTGTAGTTCGTCTGTTTATGCTGTCAGGTGTGTGTGTGTGTGTGTGTGTGTGTGTGTGTGTGTGTGTGTGTGTGTATGTGTGTGACTCTTCTAGTCACGGAATCATGGTAGAGTATGATAAAAAATTATCACATATATATAGTCCCGTTGAGAAGCTGGATTTACCTGTTATATTGTGCTGGAGAATTCCTGGTGATTCTAGTAGTGCCGTTACGTGTCACAGTTAGCCTGCTGTTTGTGAACACAGGTGTTTTGTAAGTTGTAGGCATACATTCATTTTTGTGCTCATTTTCTCTATAATATTTTATTTATGTGATTGTTAAATTATGTAATTTTATCTCAGTTTGTATACTAAATAATTTAGAGTGTTATGCAGTGTAAGAAAACTCTGGCATGTTTTAGATGTCTCCGAGCTGGTAACTGTTGTAGCTGTTGCTCCCTCGAGAATGCGCGAGAACTGTGGAGTAGTAGAACACTGTGAATATAGGAAGCTTATAATAGGATGGGAAAGAGACTAGAGCAGTTTCAGTCAGTTTTCCGTTCAGTTTGAGTGTAGTTCAGTGTCAGTGCAGTCAGTGCAGTTTGTGAAGTCTGAATATCTTCGGTACTTGTGAAAACAGTGAAGTGCTGCTGGCAAGCATTAAGTGTAATTGCAGTTAGTGAAGATTGTACAGTATATCTCCGGTACTTGTGAAAACAGTGAAGTGTAGTTGCCAAGCATTAAGAGTAATTATTTGGAAAATAAAGACAGTGAACTTAAGAAGCTAGTGTTTATTTATCACGCCTGAGCTGATCTTGTGTGCTGTAAACCGAAAGGCTGACCATAGGAAGATCAGCTCACTTGGCAACGTCTTTCCTATACTGTACTACTGCTGTTGGAGCCTGTGACATTGTCGGACGGGGACATAACAGTGGTGTCAGGGGTATGAATCATTAAGGGCTATAGTGAGTCTAACCTTCGACATGCAGGAAGAAGGTGTACGGACAAGAGGCCAAGTTAGGCAGGAGGCGACATCGCTGGGTGCAGTTATGAAGCTATTACGAGCACAACTATAGGCTCAGACTGAAGGACAGAAAGAGATCAAGGAACAATTGGAAGCACAGAATGAACAGCTAGAGGCACAAAGAGAAGAACAGAAAGAACGATATGAACAGCTTCAAGAAGCATGACAGGAGTAACAGAGGGATTTACAACTGAGGATGCAAGGACAGTCAGATGCTTTCATGGGGGGAAATGAAGGAAGAGAGCAAAAGTTGGAGGAGGAAGTATGCACTGAGCTACAGCAGCAGAAGTGTGAGATAAGCAATAACGTGATGGAGTTCAGACAGCATCTAGATGACCAGCTGAAGAAATATTGCACATCTGAGCCTTAGGTCAGTGTACAGAAAGCATATGAAAAGAATGGACAGTGTATCGTGAACCTTGATGGATCCCAAGCATCTAAAAGTAGCATTACAGGGTTGAATAATCAGAACGTAGGAGATTTAATCCAGTAGTAGATTTAAACCAATGAAATGCATGGCTATAATGGAGGTACAAATATAAAAAAAAATCAGAAATTTGATTGTAGAGTATCTTGGGAAGCTTGCCGTGCACAGTTTGAGTTACTTGCTGATCAGAATGGTTGAGACGATAAGCAGAGGGCAGTGCAGCTTGCTACTGGCCTTAAGGGTGCCGCAATGGAAATTCTGGGCCAGGTGTCAGTGAAGGTGAGGAACAGTTATATCAGTCACTAGTAGAAGTCCTGGAACGCAGACTGAAGTTTACAGAGCGAAATTCCGGAGCCATGTATGGGCTCAAAGCGAATCCCTACAACAACTTGCTGATGACCTGGGGAGTATGGCATACAAAGCCTAACCTGTTGGCTATTCTTCTGAGGGACCAGTTCATTGATGCTCTTGACAGTGCAGAGTTGAAAGTGCAAGTGAAGCAGGCACAACCCAGAAGCATGCAAGAAGCACTAGTCAGGGCTCTAGAATTTGAGTCCTACGTCAGGTCCAGTACGTCCACTTTTCAGGCAGGTCGAGGTGCAGGATTCAAGGCAAGAAAGGGGCAGGTACGTGAAGTGAGAAAATTTGAAGGAAGGTGCTGGTACTGTAAAAAAGCCAGGACATAGGAAAGAAGATTGCTATAAGTAGAAGAGAGAACAGGAGAAAACCGAAGTAGGTTGCTGGTTCTGTGGGAAGCCGGGACACAAGAAGGACGATTTTTACAAGTGGAAGAAAGAGCAAGAACAGAGCAAAGCAAGGAAATCCACAATTGTAACAAAAACGTGTTGAACATGTAGTGAGGTGGGACACTTCAGTTCTGAGCGTCCAAAGAAGAAAAAGGAGGATAAGAAGAAGGTTGCAGAAGACCAGAAAGAAGCAGAAAACTAGTGGAGGCTGGTGTTAAGGGGTAACCACCAGCCAGCTTTTCCCAAATAGCCACACCACCGAGAAACTGCAAGAGAACTGCAATCGACAATGTGCGAGTAGACAGAAGAACAGACAGAAAGAAGAGTGTTCCCTGGTGATTCAGCCTCAGAGTAGACTTTTGTGAGGTGTGTTGTGTTACATCATCAGTATCTGCCTGAGTTATCAGAACAACTGTGTGGCATAACTGGGCACCGTGCAGAACTGAGGGGACCATTGGATGTCCGGATTGAAGTGGCAGGGCAGGAGGCCACTCTTCCAGTCTACGTGGCCGATATGGAGGATACTTGCCTTCCTGGTCTGCACTATCTGATGTCAATGAGAAGTGAGCTGGATTTCTGCTCCATGAAGCTGAAGGTTCAAGGGAGGTCGGTTCCCGTCACAGCAGTGAGACATACCAGTTCTGGTGGCAAGGTGAGGGTGCTCCGCACTACAGTGATACCTCCAGTTCAGAGCTATTGCTCCAATGAAAGGTGAGTGCAGGTAGTGGAACCTGATGTAAGATGCAAAACGAAGACCAGAGTGTTGGTGGGGAGAACTTTGGTGGAAACAGGTGCAGGTGAAGTGCCAGTTGTGTTGGCCAGTTTCTCCTGTGAGCCTCAGAAGATCAATGCGGGAGAAATTCTGGGACTGTGCCAGGTGGTGGATCCTGAATGGCATCAGATGAAGGCCTGAATGGCATCAGATGAAGGCCTGGAGTGTGGTCAAAGAAGATGGTTATTGGCCAGACCACTTAGCATACAAGATCTAGTTTCAAGGAGCTGCCAATGCTTGGATGGCTCATAAGTGCTGAAGTTGAGGCAGCTGCTGACGAAGTTTCCTGATGTCTTTTCCACCAGAGACCTAGACCTGGGGTGCACTGATCTGGTGGAGCATTGTATAGACACCAGGGATCACCACCCGATTTAACAGCCAGTGCGGAGGATGAGGCAAGCCCAAAGGCAAGAAATAGAGAAGTAGATGGATGATCTCCAAAGTCAAGGAGTGAAAGAAAAGTCCAGCAGTCCTTGGACATCAGCAGTGGTTCTGGTAAGGGAAAAGGATGCCTCAGTAAGGTGCTGTGTAGATTGTTGAGCCCTGAATGAAGTGACAGTAGAGGATGCATACCCCTTGCCAAGAATCGATGACACCCTGGATGCTCTGTCAGGTGTCCAGTGATTCTCCACCTTAGACATGAAGACAGGATACCACCAATTCAAGGTTGCAGAGAAGGACACAGAGAAAACAGCCGTTTCGTATGGGCGGGGTTTGTGGCAGGTTAAAGTGATGCCTTTTGGCCTATGCAATGCCCCAGCTACTTTTTATCATCTCATGGATCGTGTACTGGAAGGGTTGCACTAGCAGACAGCCCTCATCTATCTGGACGATGAAACTGTTTTTGGAAGGACTTTTGACCAGGAAAGGGAGAGACTGTCAGAGGTGCTCAACAGGATGCAGACAGCGCACATCACGCTGAACCCCAAGAAGTGCTACTTGTTCCAGAAGGAAGTGAAGTACCTGGGGCAAACTGTAGGTGAGGGCGGCATCTGTACTGATCCAGAGAAGGTGGCAGCTATGGAAAACTGGCTGGTTCCAACTTATGTGAAGGAGCTACGGAGTTTCCTGGGTTTGTGTTCCACCTACTGGCGTTTTGTCAAGGACTTTACAATGATAGCTGCACCTCTGCACAAGTTGTTGGGGAAGGGGCAGAAGTTGGCATGGACTGCAGTGACTCAGAATGCCTTCGATGAACTCAAGCATGTGTTGGCAAGCTCTCCAGATCAGAGTCAGCCATTTATCCTGGACTGTGATGCTAGTGACCATGGTACTGGTGGAGTCATGCTGCAGAAGAAGGATGACAAGGAGTATGTGGTGGTGTATTACAGCAAGAAGCTCAGTCCACCAGAGAGGAACTACTGTGTGACCGATAAGGAGCTCTTGGCAATGATGAAGAGCCTTGATTTCTTCCATCCCTACTTGTATGGGTCCTACTTTATCATCAGGACAGACCATGCAGCACTCAAGTGGCTGAAGACGTTAAAGAATCCGGAAGTGCAACTGGCACGCTGGCACAGGAAGCTAGACCAGCACAATTATGAAGTGCAGCATTGTCCTGGGCAGGTACGTGGAAATCCTGACAGCCTGAGTCGTCGGCCTTGTGATCCAGAGTGCCAGGAGTGTAGTAAAAAAGATCATAGTAAGAAATGCAACTGTACTGCAGTTACAGGGCCAGCATCAGAGGAAGAAGACCTGAAGAGAATGCAGTTGGAGGATGCAGATTTACAACCAGTGCTAGAGTGGCTGCAGCAGAGTACAGTGCAACCATCTTGGGAAGAGGTTTCCAGATTCAGCCCTGCGACTAAGAGCTACTGGAATCAGTGGGACCTTCGTTTGAACAATGGAATACTGGAGCTTCAGTGGGAGACACCCGATGGCCTCAGCAAGTACTGGCAACTGGTGGTTCTGAAGAAGATGAGGTCCGAGATCGTGGATTAGTCCCATATCCAGATCGCTAGTGGGCACCTGGGAGTGAAGAAAACTCCAAGTCGGCTGCAACAGAGGTTCTACTGGACTGGTATGTGGCAGGATGCTGAAGAGTGGTGTTGGGCCTGTGATGTATGATGTGCCAAGAGGGAACCCAAGAAACGTGGTTACCCCCCCTCTTCAGCTGTACCAAGTACGTGCACCGATGAAAGAGTCGCAGTGGACATTGCTGAACGTCTGCCACTCACTGAAAGAGGAAACTGGTATATATGCATCACCAGGGACTACTTCACAAAGTGGCCAGAAGCCTATGCCATCCCTGATCAAGAGACTGTGACAGTTGCACAGGTGTTAGTTGACCAGTTTTTCTGTCATTTTGGGATGCCATGAGAGCTACATTCAGACCAGAGTAGAAACTTCTAGTCTGCTGTGTTCTGTGAGTGCTGCAAGTTACTGGGGATCAAGAAAACCAGGACGACCCCACTAAGGCCAAAGTCTGATAGAATGGTGGAGAAATTGAATTGGCCAAGTACTGCACAGAGGGACAAACAGCATGGGACCAGAAATTGCCTACGTTGTTGATGGCACATTGGTTTGCATCCCATGAGTCTACCGGATACACCCCTGCAAAACTGATGTTGGGCCACAAGTTATGCTTACCCTTTGACTTGGTAATGGGAAGACTACCTGGTGAAAAGCTGCCTACAGACACCCCTAGCTATGCGAAGCATCTTCAGGAAAGGCTGGCTGAGGTACATCATCAAGTGCGAGGAGCCCTATAGCTTTCATGAGAGGTGATGAAGTGCAAGTATGATGCTAAGGCAAGAGAGGTGAGCTTCAAGGATAGTGACAGTGTTTGGTTATACAATTCTCAGCAGAAGAAGGGACAGTCACCAAAGCTGCAGAGCTGATGGGATGGGCCTTACATTGTGTTGGACTGCCTATCAGACGTAACGTACCGGATTCAGGGAGGCAAGAAGTCTCGCCCAAAGGTGGTACACGTAAATCGTCTGTGGCAGTATCATGACCCAGAACTGTACGGCTAGGACGCCTCAGAGGAATTTTGCTCTCCTGCAGCCGAGGATGTTGAAGAGGACCAAGGACTTTAAATATAAGAGGATGGTGACAGTTACCCAAGGGAGGAAGTGAATCAGGACGACGACCAAGACCTTCTAGGAGGAATAGACTGTGTGGAGGGGCAGGGACATCATTGGAAGTGGCATGGGAGAAGACTTGATAAGTTGAAGGATTATTTCGTGTACAATGAGATGTTTTGTTAGGATTAATTTTGTTTGTAAGTACTGTGTAGGTTTGTTGGGATGACAAAAGGAATAGGGACGTGGTAGTGTTGAGAAGCGGGATTCGCCATTCAGATTGTGCTGGAGAATTCCTGATGATTCTAGCAGTTCCGTTACATTTCAGAGTTGCCATTTAGCCTGCTGTTTGTGAGCACAGTTATTTTGTAAGCTATATATTAATTTTTGTGATCTTTTTCTCAATAATATTTTATTTATGTGACTGTTAATTTATGTAATTTTATCTCAGTTTGTGTGCTAAATAATTTAGAGTGTTATGCAGTGTACGAACACTGATATGTTATGGATGTCTCCGAGTTGGTAACTGTTGCAACCGTTGGTCCCTCGAGAATGCTTGAGAACTGTGGAGAAGTAGTAGAACACTGTGAATATAGAAAGCTTATATAATGATGGGGAAGAGACAAGAGCAGTTTCAATCAGTTTTCAGTTCAGTTTGAGTGTAGTTCAGTGTCAGTGCAGTGTCAGAGCAGTTTGTGAAGTCTGTATATCTTTGGTACAGGTGAAAACAGTAAAGTGTTAATGGCAAGCATTAAGTGTAATTGCAGTCAGTGAAGATTGTATATCTCCGGTACTTGTGAAAACAGTGAAGTGTAGTTGGCAAGCATTAAGTGTAACTATTTGGAAAATAAAGACAGTGAACTTAAGAAGCCAGTGTTTATTTACCACACCTGAGCTGATTTTGTTTGCCGTACACCGAAAGGCTGACCATAGGAAGAACAGCTTACTAGGCATTGTCCTTCCCATACTGTACTACTGCTGTTAGAGCCTGTAGCAGTGTGGGACGGGAACGTAACAGTATAGTAAAAATGCATAAAGGCCCTATAAAATTCAGATTCATAGTTTCCTCTAGAGTATGTGCTACAAAATCACTGGCAAAGAAACTATCACACATTTATAAATTGATTTACAAGGAACACAAAATATACTGTTATAAACTAAATTTATACACAGGAATGCACTTTATGTGGATATGTGATAACTCAGAAATGTGCAGGAAGGATATTGATTCCATCAGCTCCAAAAGAAATGCAAGAAACGTAGCAACATAGAATTTTTCAACGTTATACACGAAGATCGAACACGAATAAGTAGAAAAAAAAAATGGAATGGACAGTGCTAGTTGCTTTGAATAGACCGAATAAAAATTTGATCGCAGTAGGTGAACATGAAGGATACAGGGGAAATAAAAGAGATATAAAAAACTTGACCTTCTCAGAGGATCAGATAATAGATATGACAAATTACCTGGTAGAAAACTGCTTCTTTACGTGCGGAAATATAGTTTTCAAACAATGCATAGGAATACCCATGGGAACGGACCCAGCCCCATTCATGGAAAATATATAGCTACTTATATAGTTATGAATTCAAATGGATGGAACGAATGTCGAAAGTTCAATATTCAGTAGCGAAGAAATTTAACAAAACTAGACGATTCATTGACGATTTAATGTCCTTAAACAATGATGAAGAAACGAATGAATAGATAAGAGATTTTTTTTTTTATGCAAGGAAGAAGGAACCAAAGGCCAGGAGCCCGCAAACCATTCCCTCCATAAAGAAAACAAAATCACTACAAAAGAGAGCCAAATTCAAGATCTGTTCATTTCGAGATGCCTGGATACAATGCGTCTGAAAGACTGGAGATCATAGAAAGTAGAAAATACAGACAGAGGGAGACAGTTCCATAGGAGACCTGTTGCATAAATGTGTGACTGGGAAAAACGGTTGCATAAATGAAGGACTGGGAATAACGGTTAACTCTTGCATTAAAGAGTTGGACAGAAAAGGGATGAGAGTTTGTTACTAGATGGGTGCTACAAGCCCGTCACAGAGGTGGAGGGATGCATGCAGACAGTTCAGAGGAGCAGTGACCACTGATGTAGCGATAGGAAAGAGATAAAGATGCAACAGTGCGGCAAAGAGACAGAGGTTGAAGGGATCCAGTAAGAGGAGGAGAGTTAATGAGATGAAAAGCCTTTGACTCCACCCTAATGAGAAAAGCTGTACGTGGGGAGCCTCCACACACATGAGAGTTGTACACTACACTGGGGCAAATAAAACCCGTGTATAAAGTCAACAACTGTGCAGGGATAAATAAGGTATGGAGTAGGCTTAGCACACCTAATCTCTTGGAAGCAGATTTTACAAGAGCTATAATATGAGCTATCCATGATAAATCCCGAGAGAATGAAACCCCATGTATGGTTAACCCACCAAATGCCAGCTATTTTTAGCCCTATGGGTCGCCTCCGTGCCGGCCATTTTTCAACCTTTTTTTTTTTGGCTAAAATGATAGATTTTGATGTGAAAGCAAAGAATTTCACCATTAAAATGCTCACTGAAGCTTGGAAATGGGTTTTATTGAGTCCTGCATACTCTTTTACAGGTATAGCCGCTCTCTCACGCTCACCTCATAGGTGAGAGAAAGCCGTTTTCTGTGTAAGGTATACTCAGGTATTTATGCTGGAAAGGTATAGCAATGTTCAATACACTTTTCTGATTACTTATTACTTCAACATCTATCACAATTTGCATGTCTCTCTCACTGTGAATGCATTATCTTACACTTACTTGAAGATAGGTACAACCTGACTTCATTATGTACAGTCCTGGCACTTACAAGAAGGTATTTACAACTTGACTTCACTATATAGTCCTTACGCTTACAAGAAAATATTTACAACTTACACTTACATGAAAATATTTACAAAATGCCTTCACTATGTACAGCACTGGGTGAGGCACACAGGCAGAGTGAGGCAGAGCGAACGTGAGAGGGGGAGTGAGTGAGTGTATGGCCTTGACAGCCTGGAGGATGGTAGAGGAACAGTTATCATACGCCCCTGCCAATTTTTACCCGTGAATCTTGAAAAATGCAGTTACAGTGAATTTTTTTGTTTTAAACCATTTTAAAAAGGCACTGGCACTGGCCGCAGAATTATGTCAGACCGTTTTAAAACAGCACTGGCACGTGGCGGGTTAAGGATGATGCAGGATTAAGCTGGATATTATTAACCCAAGATGTCCCGTCGACGTATGGGTACATTGCAACATTTTGCATTTGCCAGTCCCGACGACGTACTGGTATGTTGTGTAATTGCAAGGTCCCTAATTTGCACAATTTTCAATTTCCGCGCATGATTTTTCTTACGTATATACGGGACACCTTCCTCTATTCCTCTACAGGATGCCAAGCAGGGACAATGCCTTACATTGCATAACCTCCCCCCCCCATTGTCTCAGCAATTCACCTGTTACCAGTGACCTGGCCAATAAAGACATTCAGGGCCAGAGTGATTCTCCAATCGATGACAATGTGGAGGACAAAGTTTACATAGCATTAGAGGAAGAAACAGTCAGAAATGATGATCAGGTAATGTGACAAAAGAAGGTCAGGAATGGTGATGAGTTAGTGAGTGAAACAATGCTTATAATGCCTATATTGCTGTTTGAAAACCAATATACTCTCATACTACATATAAATTCGTACTAGATAAATAAATGAATACCTTTTATGAGTGGTGTGGAATAGTTATCCTCCCATAGAACTCGTTTTCTTGCCTGATAGAAAACCTTGTAAGGTAAGGAGGTACTCCTACCTGTGTCGAGTATTTTAAACCTCAGGTGAGCGATTTCTCTATGAATTTTCGATGTTTCTCACCAAAAGCGGAGGTTTTAGCCAAAAAATTTTTTTTCCAAAAATGATCAGGACTGGGGGATGTCAGAGGTGCGAAAGTGCTCGGGACATGACAGGTTAAACATTAGTGGGTACTCCTATCGGAGATTTTGTCGAGTTGATAGGTGTATGAACTGTGTCTTTGATGCATTAAAAACAACAAGATTATTTTTACCTCAGTCAGAGATACGAGCCAAGTCAGACATTAGGTGTGCCATAGCATCATCCTTTGTTTGTTGAAGTAACTGCTAAGATGGACATTGTGAGAACCGAATGGAAAGGTGAAAGGTGGAATCATCAGCATATGAGTGGATAGGATTAGATGTACAGCTTAGGTCATTAATGAATAAAAGGAAGAGAGTTGGTGATAGGACAGATCCCTGAGGAACACTACTGTTGATAGATCTAGGAGAAGAACAGTGGCCGTCTACAACAGTAGCTATAGAGACCAGAAATGAAGCTATAGATGAAGGCACAGATAGAAGGATAGAGACCGTAAGCTGGCAGTTTGAAAATTAAAGATTTATGCCAGACTCGATCAAAAGCCTTAGAGATGTCAAGTGCAATTGCAAAGCTTTCGCCAAAGTCCCAAAAGGAGGATGACCACGGGTCTGTAAGGTATGTGAGAAGATCGCCAGTGGAGTGTCACTGATGGAACCCATACTGACGATCAGAAAGAAGGTTATGATAGGGAAGGTGCTTTAAAATTTTTCTATTAAGAATAGTCTAGAAACTTTTGAGACACAGGATGTTAAAGTAATTGGGGGATAGTTAGTGGGTTGGGAATGGTCACCCCTCTTTGGGACTAGCTGAATGAGAGCAAACTTCCAGGAAGAAGGAAAGATACTAGTTGATAGACAAAGGCAAAAGAGTTTACCTAGGCAGGGTGTAAGTACAGAAGCACACTTCAGAGGACAGCAGGTGGGACCCCATTAGGCCCGTATGCCTTTCTAATACTGAGGCCAGTGATGGTAGAAAATACATCAGCTAAAGAAATTTTAATGTCAACCATGAGGAGTCAGAAGAGGGAAGTGATGGAGGGACAGCACCAGAATCGTCTAAGGTGGACTTTGAGGAGACAGTCTGAGTGAAGATATCTACTTTACCAGTAGAAGAAAGAGCTACAGAGCCATCAAAGTAGAAAAGAGGAGGGAAAGATGATGAGGTAAAGTTGTTAGAAAGATTCTTGGCAAGGTGCCAGAAGGAGTGGGAAGAACTCGAGTTTGAGAGTTGAGAGCATTTAGTACAGATGAAATTATTTTTAGCAGAGTGAAGAACAGACTTAGCATGATTCCGGGCAGAAACATAAAAGAGATGTGATTCAGGGGTGGTGTGTTGGCTCTGGTACCTTTTATAGGCCTTCTCCTTGTTGTAGACAGCATTAGAACAAGTGTGATTAAACCAATTTTTTTTTTTTTTTGCATCAGTCAAAGGATACGAGAAAGGAATGTATGCTTCCATGCCCGAGAGAATACCTTCCATCATGCGCAAGGAACACTGAGATGGCTCCCGGCCCATGGAAGCAATAATCATTCCATGGAAAATCAAAGAAGTACTGCCTGAGGGCCTCCCAATCCGCAGCTCCAAAGTGCTACAAATGACATTTCTTTGGAGGGTCCACAGGCCATACCAGAGTGATAGGACAGGTTAAGGTAATAAGGTTGTGATTGGAGGAGTCCAACAGAGAGGAAAGAATAACAGTGTAAGAAGGGTTAGTTGTAAGGAAGAGGCCAAATATGTTGGAATTCTCTCTGAGATGGTCAGGGATAGGGGTAGGGTGCTGTACAAGCTGCACTATGTCATTAAGGACAGAAAAGAAATGGGCTTGTTCATCAGATGGATCAATGAAAGGAGAGGGGAGCCAGAGGTGGTGGTGAACATTGAAATCTCCCAGAATGGAGATTTCAGAGAAAGGAGAAACGTATAGAATGTGTTCCATTGTAGAAATATGATAGGCAAAAAATTTATCATATTAGAATTAGGAGATAAGTAAACAGCACAGACATACTTAGTCAGAGAATAAAAAGAGCTGAAGCCACAGAGTAGAGACTGCAGAAGAATCAAGCTCAGGAACATGTTAGCAAGATAAGTCATTGCATACATGTACACAACAGTCACCTTTGCTTTGGTTGAGTATCAAGAAAGTAGGAGGATAAAGAAACGGATTTGCTGTCAGTTGCCTGTGACAGCTGAGTCTCAGTTAAGAAGAGAAGGTGAGGTTTAGAGGAGGAGAGGTGGTGCTCAACAGAGAGAAAGTTAGGAGGAAAGGCAGCGAATGTTGCAGAAATGAAGACGTAAGTCAGACAGTGGTTCCAGGCAGCTCATTGAGTCATCACTGGGAGAAGGGTGGATGGTGGGGGCATTTATGTCCCCCCCCCCCGGGGACTCCCAGGCTTGGTTATAAGATGCCATTTTTCATTTTTCATTTTGAAAAGGAAGTGTAGTGCGTAATGTGCATGAAATTTGGTGTTGACAGTTAGAGAAACTTGTATTGGAGAGCATGCTGGCCTACTCTCTGTGTTACTGAAACACTGAAAAAGTTCAGCAAAGGGGGATGGTCAGGAACTAGTCCTGGAAGCGTTAATACTAACTGCCAAGCAAGTTAACTGAAAATTAATATCAATATAGAAAACAAAACTGTCAACAAAATGATGAGATGATTATAATTTTGAAACTGTATCATACTCAAATTTGTCGGGAAACATACCTAGAGTTCCAGCATATGGTGTATACATGTCTCAATTGTTACGGGTCGCAAAGGCAAGTACAAATTTGGAAAACTTTATTACAAGAATCCAAGGGATCACAAGAAAATTTCTCATTCATGGAGTTTTCAAAACATAATTACATAAGACATTAAAGAAAATGTATCATCGTCACTATAACTCCTTCAAACGTCTGAAGGTGGAAATAAACAGTCTTACAAGAGAAACATTTGATACTACTACGGATACAATAGCATCCCAAGGCCGTCGACGGGCAAAGAGTGCTCACGGGATCCCCGAATTATACCTACTAATTTGGACTCAGCTGGATGCATCGACCAAAACAACTACAAACTATTCCTCCCAATTACAACAACCAGTTATACCTACCAATTTAGACTCATCTGGGTGCAATTTAATCGACTGTGACAACAAACTGTTCCTACCGTATTGAACTCTAGTGGATGTAGCATGTGTGTGTGTGTGTGTGTGTGTGTGTGTGTGTGTGTTCTTACCTAATTGTTCTTACCTAATTGTATCTTTACAGGAATGAGTCAAGCTCGTACTGTCCCATGGCTTAAACCATATTCATCGTATATATCCTTAAATTTATGAATTGTTTTGACACACACTATTTCAATCGGCAGTGCATTCCACTGGTCACTTGCTCTATTTGGGAAACTAAATTTCCTTACGTCTTTATCGCCTCTCTTTTTATGCAGTCTTTTGCAATGTCCTCTTGCTGATGTATCCCCAAAGGTTATGTAATCATTTATGTCTACTTTCTCCTTCCCTGATATGCATTTATATATCATAATCATGTTTCCTCTTTTCCTTCTTTCCTGTAGTGTTGGCAGATTCAGTTTTTCTAGTCTTTCTTCGTAGCTTTGATCCCTTGAGCTTGGTACCCATCTTGTAGCGGCCCTTTGAACTTTTTCAATCTTATCAATTTGTTTTTTGGACTCCAGACTACTGATGCATACTCCAGGGTTGGTCTGATGAATGATGTTATTATCTTTCTTAGCATGTGTTCATTTATGTATGTGAATGCTATTCTCATATTTGCAAGCAGTGTATACATGTTCCGTACCTTCTCACTGATGTGGTCAGCCGGAGATAGTCTATTATTAATAATCACATCTAGGTCCTTCTCTCTTTCTGATGTGTGTAGGGTTTTATTTCGTAATTATAATCCCAATCAGGTCTTTTTCTACTTTTACCAAACTTGATTACATGACACTTTTCCACATTGAATTCCATTTGGCATGTATTGCTCCATTCTTGAGGTTTTTTTAATTCTTCTTGTAGCTCTTTACAAGAGTCTGCATTAGTAATTGACCTTTGTTTTTTTTTGCATCATTGGCAAACAATATTTAGATAGCTTTCATTTCCAATGTTGCTATCTATATCATTTCTATACACTAAAAACATGATTGGTGCCGGCACTGAGCCCTGTGGAACTCCGCTAGTCACTTATCTCCATGATGAGTAATTTCCCCTTAACAATTCTCATTTCTCTTTTTTTGAGAAAATCTTGCATCCAACAATACAGTTTGCCTCGAATTCCTCCTTGATGGTACAGTCTCCATAAAAGCCTTTGGTGCGGTACTCTGTCAAATGCTTTCTTAAAATCTTGATAAATACTGTCCACCCATCCTTCTCTTTTCTGTAATGTTTCTGTTACTCTATCATAACAGTGCAATAGATTAGTAACACAAGATTTTCCTTTTTTTAAACCAAACTGTCTTTCTGTTATCATATGGTGTTCTTCTAAGATGATTTTCCCAGGCTTTTCTTATCAGCTTTTGTAATACCTTGCTTACAACACTGGTCAGTGATATCGGTCGGTAGTTGAGTTGATTTTGTCTATTTCCTTTCTTGAATAAGGGAACAATGTTTGCTTTCTTCCAAATATCAGGTAGTTTACCTTGTCCCAAGGATTCCTTGAAAATTAAAAATAATGGTTTACTTAACTCCTTTGCACATTCATGTAGCACCCAACATGAAATTTCATCAGGACCATTTGCTTTGCCTTTGCCTAATTTACTTAGCTCCTCCTGTATTTCTTTTTCTGATATTTGTATATCTGGTAATATGTGTGGGCATGCATGTTCCACATAATCCCTCTCAAAATTTTTTTCCTCTGTAAAAACTGACTGGAAATTCTTATTTAGTGCTTCCCAGATATCTTTCTCTTGTGTATTGGTGATCCCCTCATCAGTAATGAATTATATTTTATCTTTTACTTTGGTTTTGCTTCTGATGTATTTGTAAAATAGCTTCGGTTGATCGCTACTTTTATTTATGATATCCTCCTCAAACTGTTTTGGGGCTTCCCTCCTTATTCTTGTATAATCGTTTCCTACCTGTTTATAGTTGTTATATGCCCTCTCACTATTGTGTCTTCTGTATCTGTTCCGCAACAAATCTCTTTTTTCTTTTGATTTTTTACATTCTGTATTGAACCATTTGTTTATTTTCTTTTCTGCTTCTTTGTGCTGTGGAATGTACTTCTGGACTCCTATTTCATAAAGTTCACAGAATTTTTTATATATAGCATTTAGATCTTGTCCTCTAAGCATTAATAACATGGCAATAAATATACTAAATTCTGCCATGGGTAGGGTAGTGTCCCAGGGCTGTCGATGGCCAGGGAGTGCTCACGGGATCCCCCCCCCCCCTGTCTCTGGGGCAGAATAATGATGCTGACTGATAAAACTTTTACTGACATTCCTTTGGAAGGTCAAGATTTTATTCGGATTAACCATGCACTATAGCTTTATTTATTATTATTGTTGCTTGGTTTATACTTAGCTTGTTTTATCCATATTGCTTAACTTGTCATGATGTACACAAAATGGCATACATATATCATCATCATCAGCTGTTTGAGTGTCCACTGTAGGACCGGCCTATCCTGACCGAAGTGGGGACGATACAGTCTATGTATCTCTACCAAGTTGCTTAGGCTGTCTGGTAGAGATTGTATGTAGGGTGAGAAGTGCTTGTAAGTGTGACTGTAGTGTTGGAGTGGCTTAGGATGTGCGTGTAGTCTGTGAACCAAGTGTAATCGGCCCGCGCAAGCCGACGGGGTGCAAGCATACGTTATAGTATGCGACACTGGTTCAACAACAGCACCCCTTGTGTCCGTCAATGCAGTGCGTGGCCAGGAGAACGCTCCCAGAGTTTATTACCCTGGCGGGGCACGAACCCTCGTTCTTCAGTGTACGAAAACGCACACTTTACCACTGTACCACAAAGGCTCCATATATATATATATATATATATATATATATATATATATATATATCTATCTATATATATATATATATATATATATATATATATATATATATATATATATATATATATATATATATATATATATATATATATATACACACACACATACGATTTTTTTTTTTTTTTTTTATACAATTGGTACTGTAATTTAGGGAATACTGGCAAATTTGCTTTACATGCGGTAGCAGAACTTAAATGGGAATATTATCTTCAATTTACGGAGGACTTAATCTATCTATCTATATACCTAGGCTGCTTCCCCCAAGGAAAGGGAGGTAGCCGAGACAGGACGACTCACTCTCCATTTACTCATCCATTCAAACACATTCATTCGCATCTTAGCCCCAAAGGGGAGAACGGACAGATCCTCACCGCATCACACCGCACAAGGGTCAACTGCGCAATGCAAGCAGTGACATCCACAGCAGGGCCCGACAGCAGAACTGGTTTACCCCTGCCACATCATAACAGACCCATCCCCTTACCCGCACCTGACCTGACTAGCTGATCAGACCAAATGCGGGAGAATATCCCCTCAGGGCTGCGTCATCACTTATTCATTCACAATTTCTCTCCATTTATTTCTGTCACGCACAGCCACTCTTCCTTGCTCAACAGACATCCCTCTCGCATCCAGCGCTCTCTTCACACTGTCCATCCATCCTATTCGTGGTCTTCCTCTCAGTCTTACACCTCTCACATCAGATCTAGTTATCTTTTTCACCAATCGCTCATTATCCATTCTCTCTATATGCCCAAACCATTGCAACACCCTCTGCTCAACTCTACCAGCCATCTCCCGAACAACTCCAGTTCTCCTTCGCACTTCATCATTTCGCACTCGATCCATACGCGTCACTCCACACATACTCCTCAGACATCTCATCTCCATTACATTCAAACTTTTCCTCTCTGCTACACCCATATTCCATGTTTCAGCCCCATATAACGCAGTCGGTACCACAACACCCTCATACAGCCTTCTCTTTACATCCATTCTAAGCGAACGACATTTAAACACTTTTTTCATTCCTCCCAGCACCTTTCCTACTTCATTAATTCTAAACTTCACTTCTGCATCTATTCTTCCATCCACAGCAACATGTGACCCTAGATATTTAAAACAATCTACCTCCTCAAGCAACTCACCATTTAAAACTATATTCATCCCCCTACCATCTATCAACCTCGTACACTTCATCACTTTACTCTTATTCTCATTTACTTTCAATTTCCTCCTTTCACACACCCTTTCAAACTCCTCTACCAACTGTCTCAATTTCTCCTCTGAATCAGTCACCAATGCAGTATCATCTGCAAACAGCAGTTGCTTCAGATTCCACTCTCCTCCATCAACATTTACCAGACTCAGACCACCTAAAACTCTTGCATTCACCTCCCTTACAACACCATCCATGTAAATATTAAACAACCAAGGCGACATCACACATCCCTGTCGCAGCCCCACTCTCACGGGAAACCAATCACTAACAGCATTTCCCACTCTTACACACGCTCTACTATTTACATAAAAACTTTTCACCCCTTTTAGTAACCTACCATCAAGTCCATACAATCTTAAAACAGTCCACAAAGCCTCCCTATCAATTCTATCATACGCTTTCTCTAAATCCATAAATGCCCAAAACACATCCTTGCCTTTCGCTAAATACTTTTCACACACTTGTCTCACAGCAAACACCTGATCAACGCATCCCCTCCCTCTCCTAAAGCCACACTGCTCATCACTAATCACTCCCTCTGTACCCTCTCTAACTCTCATAATTAACACTCTACCATACACTTTACCTACAACACTCAACAGACTTATACCCCTAAAGCTAGTACATTCATACTTATCACCCTTGCCTTTATACAACGGGACCACACAAGCACTTGCCCAGTCAATTGGCACCATACCTTTCTCAAAGCACACATTCAATAATCTTACTAACCAGTCAACAATAGTCACTCCACCACCCTTCAGGCATTCCACAGCACACCCATCCATACCTGCAGCTTTCCCTGTTTTCATCTCCTTTACTGCCTTCTCCACTTCCTCCTTCGTGATCAAAGAATCATTCAACTCTCCCAACACATTTATTCCTTGCACCCTTCTATCTGCCACAATCTCAGCCACGTTTTCCTCCTCTACATTTAACAATCTTTCAAAATACTCTGCCCATCTCTTCCTTACTGCATCCATCTCAATTAACATCCTTCCATCCTCTGCTTTTACTCGTTCTTCCTTCCCAGACTCTCCCTTTCGCACCCTTTTCACCTCCTTCCAAAACATTTTCTTATTCTGTTGAAAATTCTCTGTCAGCCGCCTACCCCACCTCTCATCTGCTGCCACTTTAGCATCACGCACAGCCCTTCTCACTCTATTCCTCTTTTCCTTATACCTTTCATATGACATCTCATCCTTCCTCTGCAGCCACACTTCATATGCACGTCTCTTCTCAGCCACAGCCATACTTACTTCCTCGCACCACCATTCACTTCCTTTTCTTACACCACCACCCACACGTCTCACACCACACACCTCTTCTGCATGCTCCACCACAGCACTCTTAAACAACTGCCATTCCTCCTCCACGCTGCCATTTTCCCGATCTTTCACTGCGTTCCACTCATCTTTCAATTTCTCCTGATACTCTATCTTTTTCTCTCTTTTATCCAACTCACTCACTTTCAAAACCTCCCTGCCACACCTAACCCTCCTAGCTCTCACCCATCTCTTACCTACTCTTAACTTTCCCTCCACCAGGTAGTGGTCAGACATACCTCCACCCTCCCCTCTCAGAACTCTCACATCCAACAATCTTCCTATTACATTCCTAGACACAACCACATAGTCCATCAAGGCTCTATCAACAACCCTTCCACCCTCCTGTCTCACCCATGTATACTTATAAATATCTTTCTTCTCAAACAGCGTATTCCCAATCACCATCTCTCGCTCAACACCCATCGCTATCATTCGTTCCCCATTTTCATTTCTTCCAGGCACACCATGCATACCAACTACGCCTTCAACTGCTACATTTCCCACTCTAGCATTCAGATCTCCCATCATTACCACATTCACATTCGCTCCAAAACTCTGCAGACACTCATCAACATCATTCCAGAAAGACTCCCTCTCTTGTTCATCCCTTTCACTACCAGGCCCATATGCACTCACAAACACCCACAACTCACGTTCAAATTTCGCTTTCACCCACATCAGTCTCGATGACACCTCCTTCCATTCAATCACACACTGCTGCACTTCCGGACTCACTAACAAGGCCACACCTTCTCTTGCCCTTCCTCTATCAACACCTGACAATCTTCCATTCACACTTCCAAACATATATTCCCCCTTCCCTTTCATCTTCGTTTCACTCAAAGCTAACACATCCAACTTTCTTCTCACAAACATTCTCCCAATCTCCTCCCTTTTAGCCTCAATTGTACTACATCCACGCACATTCATAGACCCAATCTTCAGGGTACGGGGATAACTCCATCCCCCGTCCCTTTCTCTGGCCTGTCTCTTTTTAGGAACTAAAAAAACAGAGGAGGGGGTCCCTAGTCCCCTCACCCCGCCCCTTTTAGTCGCCTTTTACGACACGCAGGGAATACGGTGGCAGTATTCTTCCTAACACAACCCGGCCGCAGAGTAGTAGCACCACCCCATAGTGCGGCCAGGTAACTCATGACCAGGACTTTCTGTATATTAATCTGAAAGTAAAGTTTTACTTCCCAACGATGCTGCGACATGCCTTTCTGAGTGTGTGTTTGCATTTGTGTCTGTAATTAGTGAGAGCATAGCCGGAGGGCCTCTGACCTGGTTCCCAGTACTGAAGCGTGCAGCATGCCGCGGTACAGTGATGAGGCTGCACGGTGACAGAATTTTTGTGACGGCCATTGGAGATGAACTCTGGTATTAGGATTCTGGTAAGAGATAGACAGATAGGTAGGTGGGTAAGTTCACACACACACACACACACACACACACACACACACACACACATAACAAATTTTACATGAGTATATTTCCGGCTGATGTGGTAGTCAGTTACTATGATTGTGTACATTTGATTGTGGTACTATGCAGGAGCGTAACAACGATTGTGGGACGGTCAATAACCATTACAGTTAGGACAGAATTTCTCCTTATGCTTTACCTCTGATACTTCTCACTTTCCGTTGGTGGCTGATTTTCCAAGTCTTAGAGAGGCTTGTTATTTTTCTTTGCCATTAGACTATTCTCTTTGAAATGATGCATCCTGGAGGAAAGTGACGCCCATGCAGTAAAAGTAAAGTAGACACAATGGAGTAGTAGGTGAACTTTTGCCTATGACTGTACCTGCTTTCTGTTTGAGGGTTATACTCCTGAAACTGAGAGAGCGAACGTGTGGATAAGCTCCCCACCCTCCCCGGTGGTGGTGGGGGACACAATGTGGCTGCACTGTGGGATGGTAGTACCACTCTGGGACCAAGTTGTGTTAGGAAGAATTCTGCCACCGTATTCCCTGCGTGTCGTAAAAGGCGGGGTGAGGGGACTAGGGACCCCCTCCTCTGTTTTTTAGTTCCTACAGTGAGATAGGGCATAGAAGGGGATGGGGGACTGAGTTATCCCCGTACACTGATGACTGGGTCTATGAATGTGCGTGGATGTAGTACGATTGACGCTAAATGGGAGGAGACTGGGAAAATGTTTGTGAGAAGAAGGTTGGATGTGTTAGCTATGAGTAAAACAAGATGATTGGGAAAGGTGAGTATAAGTTTGGAAATGTGATTGGAAGGATGTCAGGTGTTCATAGAGGAAGGGCTAGAGAAAGTGTGGCCTTGTTAGTGAGCCCGGAAGTGCAGCAGTGTGTGATTGAATAGGTGTCATCGAGATTGATGTGGGTAAAAGCGAAATTTGGACGTGAGTTGTGGATATTTGTGAGGGCCTAGTAATGAAAAAGATGCAGAAGAGAGGGAGGCTTTTTGGAATGATGTTCATGAGTGTAGAGTTTTGGAGCAAATGTGAATGTGGTAATGATGGGAGATCTGAATGCTGGAGTGGAAAATGTAACAGTTGAAGGTGTAGTTGGTATGCATGGTGTGCCTGGAAGAAGTGAAAATGGGGAACGAATGATAGGGATGTGTGTTGAGCAAGGGATGGTGATTGGGACTACCGTGTTTGGAAGGAAAGCTATTTATAAGTATACATGTGTGAGACAGGAGCGTGGAAGGGTTGTTGAGAGAGCTCTGATGGACTATGTGGTTGTGTCGAGGAATGTAAGAGGAAGATTGTTGAATGTGAGAGTTTGAGTGGGGAGGGTGGAGGTATATCTGACCACTACCTGGTGTGGCAGGGAGGTTTTGAAAGTGAGTGAGTTGGATAAAAGAGAGAAAAAGATAGAGTATCAGGAGAAATTGAAAGATGAGTGGAACGCAGTGAAAGATCAGGAAAATGGCAGCGTGGAGGAGGAATGGCAGTTGTTTAAGAGTGCTGTGGTGGGGCATGCAGAAGAGGTGTGTGGTGTGAGACGTGTGGGTGGTGGTGTAAGAAAAGGAAGTGAATGGCGGTGCGAGGAAGTAAGTATGGCCGTGGCTGAGAAGAGACGTGCATATGAAGTGTGGCTGCAGAGGAAGGATGAGATGTCATATGAAAGGTATAAGGAAAAGAGGAATAGAGCGAGAAGGGCTGTGCGTGATGCTAAAGTGGCAGCAGATGAGAGGTGGGGTAGGCGGCTGACAGAGAATTTTCAACAGAATAAGAAAATGTTTTGGAAGGAGGTGAAAAGGGTGTGAAAGGGAGAGTCTGGGAAGGAAGAACGAGTAAAAGAAGAGGATGGAAGGATGTTAATTGAGATGGATGCAGTAAGGAAGAGATGGGCAGAGTATTTTGAAAGATTGTTAAATGTAGAGGAGGAAAGGGTGGCTGAGATTGTGGCAGACAGAAGGGTGCAAGGAATAAATGTGTTGGGAGAGTTGAATGATTCTTTAATCACGAAGGAGGAAGTGGAGAAGGTAGTAAAGGAGATGAAAACAGGGAAAGCTGCAGGTATGGATGGGTGTGCTGTGGAATGCCTGAAGGGTGGTGGAGTGACTATTGTTGACTGGTTAGTAAGATTATTGAATGTGTGCTTTGAGAAAGGTATGGTGCCAATTGACTGGGCAAGTGCTTGTGTGATCCTGTTGTATAAAGGCAAGGGTGATAAGTATGAATGTACTAGCTTTAGGGGTATAAGTCTGTTGAGTGTTGTAGGTAAAGTGTATGGTAGAGTGTTAATTATGAGAGTTAGAGAGGGTACAGAGGGAGTGATTAGTGATGAGCAGTGTGGCTTCAGGAGAGGGAGGGGATGCGTTGATCAGGTGTTTGCTGTGAGACAAGTGTGTGAAAAGTATTTAGCGAAAGGCAAGGATGTGTTTTGGGCATTTATGGATTTAGAGAAAGCGTATGGTAGAATTGATAGGGAGGCTTTGTGGACTGTTTTAAGATTGTATGGACTTGATGGTAGGTTACTAAAAGGGGTGAAAAGTTTTTATGTAAATAGTAGAGCGTGTGTAAGAGTGGGAAATTCTGTGAGTGATTGGTTTCCCGTGAGAGTGGGGCTGCGACAGGGATGTGTGATGTCGCCTTGGTTGTTTAATATTTACATGGATGGTGTTGTAAGGGAGGTGAATGCAAGAGTTTTAGGTGGTCTGAGTCTGGTAAATGTTGATGGAGGAGAGTGGAATCTGAAGCAGCTGCTGTTTGCAGATGATACTGCACTGGTGACTGATTCAGAGGAGAGATTGAGACAGTTGGTAGAGGAGTTTGGAAGGGTGTGTGAAAGGAGGAAATTGAAAGTAAATGAGAATAAGAGTAAAGTGATGAAGTGTACGAGGTTGATAGATGGTAGGGGGATGAATATAGTTTTGAATGGTGAGATGCTTGAGGAGGTAGATTGTTTTAAATATCTAGGGTCACATGTTGCTGTGGATGGAAGAATAGATGCAGAAGTGAAGTTTAGAATAAATGAAGTAGGAAAGGTGCTGGGAGGAATGAAAAAAGTGTTTAAATGTCGTTCGCTTAGAATGGATGTAAAGAGAAGGCTGTATGAGGGTGTTGTGGTACCGACTGCGTTATATGGGGCTGAAACATGGAATATGGGTGTAGCAGAGAGGAAAAGTTTGAATGTAATGGAGATGAGATGTCTGAGGAGTATGTGTGGAGTGACGCGTATGGATCGAGTGCGAAATGATCAGGTGCGAAGGAGAACTGGAGTTGTTCGGGAGATGGCTGGTAGAGTTGAGCAGAGGGTGTTGCAATGGTTTGGGCATATGGAGAGAATGGATAATGAGCGATTGGTGAAAAAGATAACTAGATCTGATGTGAGAGGTGTAAGACTGAGAGGAAGACCACGAATAGGATGGATGGACAGTGTGAAGAGAGCGCTGGATGCGAGAGGGATGTCCGTTGAGCAAGGAAGAGTGGCTGTGCGTGACAGAAATAAATGGAGAGAAATTGTGAATGAATAAGTGATGACGCAGCCCTGAGGGGATATTCTCCCGCATTTGGTCTGATCAGCTAGTCAGGTCAGGTGCGGGTAAGGGGATGGGTCTGTTATGATGTGGCAGGGGTAAACCAGTTCTGCTGTCGGGCACTGCTGTGGATGTCACTGCTTGCATTGCGCAGTTGACCCTTGTGCGGTGTGATGCGGTGAGGATCTGTCCGTTCTCCCCTTTGGGGCTAAGATGTGAATGAATGTGTTTGAATGGATGAGTAAATGGAGAGTGAGTCGTCCTGTCTCGGCTACCTCCCTTTCCTTGGGGGAAGCAGCCTAGGTATATAGATAGATAGATAGATAGACCTGGTGAAGGGAAAGTTGAGAGTAGGTATGAGATGGGTGAGAGCTAAGAGAGTGTGGCAGGGAGGTTTTGAAAGTGTGTGAGTTGGATAAAAGAAAGAAAATGCTAGAGTATCAGGAGAAGATGAAAGATGAGTGGAATGCAGTGAAAGATCAGAAAAATGTCAGTGTGGAGGAGGAATGGCAGTTGTTTAAGCGTGCTGTGGTGGGGCATGTGGAAGAGGTGTGTGGTGTGTGACGAACGGGTGGTGGTGTAAGAAAGAGAAGTGAATGGTGGTGCGAGGAAGAAAGTATGGCTGTGGCTGAGAAGAGACGAGCATATGAAGTGTGGCTGCAGAGGAAGGATGAGGTGTCATATGAAAGGCATAAGGAAAAGAGAAATAGGGCGAGCAGGGCTGTGCGTGATGCTAAAGTGGCAGCAGATGAGAGGTGGGGTAGGCGGTTGACTATGGTCCTTCCAATTTATCCAGATCGTTTAGGCGTTGTCCCTCACGGGACTTCCCCTACGTGCGACGTTGCCACAGTTTCTACTGGGCCAATTATCGGATTAGAGACAAGGGTTAACCCTCACTCCCAGCTCTCTCTCTCTCTCTCTTTCTCTCTTTCTCTCTCTGCATGTAAAATCATTTTATGGAGATTTATTTCTATAAAAAGGCTATACGGTTTTATGAATTATTAGAATTTGAGGAAAAGCCTCCTGACTTCGTCTGTCTGTCTGTCTGTCTGTCTGTCTGCATATAAAATCTACAGTTTATGGTGATTTATTTCTATAAAAAAGTCTATACGGTTTTATGAATTATTTATAGTTTGTTCTTGTGACTTTTGTGTAATGCAGGCTTGATTGAAGGAAGAGCAAATTCGTCTGACTGCTACTTCACTGTTCGAGCAACAGCTTTTGAGGGATCAATTATAGGTCCCCTGTTTGCCTTCTTTTCTAAAAATACTAATTTTCTCTGTAAATAAGTTCTTTTTCTCGTCTGTGGAGCAGACGAGGGCAAGTAGTAGGGGTAGGAGCTTCCATCTTTAATGGTGGTCAGAGAGGAAATGACCCGCGGATTGATACCTGACCTACCCTCACTGACTCACCTACAAGCGCGGCAACGTTGGAAAGCAACGTTGCCAAGTGTTGAGGTATTTATAAAAAGTCGTTGATATTATTAAAAACAATAGGCATTTTCTTACACTATATAGCCATATTAGAGAATTTTATATATATATATATATATATATATATATATATATATATATATATATATATATACTGTAAATAAATTTCATTTAGAAGTAGTAAATAGCTGACATGAGACAGAGAGGTGTGTTTTGGTATAGATTCGGCAGTGTCGCTCGATGGGGAACTCCCGTGAGGGGCAACGCCCAAACGATCTGGATAAATTGGAAGGACCATAAGAATTTTCAACTGAATTAGAAAATGTTCTGGAAGGAGGTGAATAAGGTGTGAAAGGGAGAGTTTGGGAAAGAAGAGCGAGTAAAAGCAGAGGATTGAAGGATGTTAACTGAGATGGATGCAGTAAAGGAGAAATGGGTGGAGTATTTTGAAACACTGTTAAATGTAGAGGAGGAAAGGAAGGCTGAGATTGTGGCAGATAGAAGAGTGCAAGGAAAAAATTGTGTTGGGAGAGCTGAATGGTTCTTTACTCACTAAGGAGGAAGTGGAGAAGGCAGTAAAGGAGATAAAAGCAGGGGAAGCTGTAGGTATGGATGGGTGTGCTGTGGAATGCCTAAAAAGGTGATGGAGTGACTTGATGAGTGGTTAGTAAAATTGCTGAATGTTTTTTTTGTGAGCGGTATGGTGCCGATTGACTAGGAAAGTGCTTGTGTGGTTCTGTTGCATAAAGTTAAGGGTGATAAGTATGGATGTACAGTACTTGCCCTAGGGATATAAGTCTGTAGAGTGCTGTAGGTAAGGTGTATGGCAGAGTGTTAATTAAGAGAGTTAGAGAGGGTACAGTGGGAGTGATTGGTGATGATCAGTGTGGCTTTAAGCAAGGGAGGGTATGCATGGATCAGATGTTTGCTGTGAGACAAGTGTGTGAATAGTATTTAGCGAAAAGTAAGGATGTGTTTTAGGCATTCATGGATTTAGAGAAAGCGTATGATAGAAGTGATAGGTAGGTTTTGTGGACTGTTTTGAGATTGTTTGGACTTGATGGTAGGTTGTTAAAAGGAGAGTGAAAAGTTTTTATGTAAATAGTAGCGTGTGCGTAAGAGTGGGAAATACTGTGAGTGATTGGTTTCCCGTGAGGGTGGGGCTGTGGCAGGGATGTGTGATGTCGCCTTGGTTGTCTAATATTTATATGGATGGTGTTGTAAGGGAGTGAATGCGAGAGTGTTAGGTGGAAGTTTGAGTCTGGTGAATGCTGATGGAAGAGTGTAGAATTTGAATCAGCTGCTGTTTCCAGATGATACTGCACTGGTGACTGATTCGGAGAGGCTGAGACAGTTGGTAGAGGAGTTTGGAAGCGTGTGTGAGAGGAGAAAATTGAAATTAAATGAGCATAAGTGTAAAGTGATGAGGTGTACGAGGTTGGTAGACGGAAGAAGGATGAATATAATTTTGAATGGTGAGTTGCTTGAGGAGGTAGAGTGTTTTAAGTATTTAGGGTCACATGTTGCAGTGGATGAAAGAATAGATGCAGAAGTAAAGTTTAGAATGAATGAAGTAGCAAAGGTGCTAGGAGAATGAAAAAAGTGTTTAGATGTCATTCGCTTAGAATGGATGTAAAGAGAAGGCTGTATGAAGGTAAATAGTACCGACTGCGTTATATGGGGCTGAAACATGGAATATGGGTGTAGCAGAGAGGAAAAGATTGAATGTAATGGAGATAAGGTGTCTGAGGTGTATGTGTGGAGTGACGCAAATAGACTGAGTGAGAAATGTTGAAGTGCGAGGGAGAACTGGAGTTATGCAGGAGATGGCTGATCAAGCTAAGCTGCGAATGTTGCGATGGTTTGGGCATATGGAGAGACTGAATGAAGAGCGATTGGTAAAAAAAGATAACTGGATCAGATGTGAGAGGTGTAAGGCTGGAAGGAAGACCACGAATAAGATCGATGGACAATGTGAAGAGAGCGTTAGATGCAAGAATGATGTCTGTAGAGCAAAGAAGAGTGGCTGCGCATGATAGGAATGATTGGAGAGAAATTGCGAATGAATAAATGATGACGCAGCCCAGAGGGGATATTCTCCCGCATTAGGTCTGATCAGCTGATCAGGTCAGGTGCAGGAAAGGGGATGGGTTCATTATGATGTGGCAGGGGTAATCCAGCTCTGCTGTCAGGCCCAGCTTTTGATGTCGCTGATTGCGCTGCCCAGTTGACCCTCGTGCAGTGTGGTGTGGTGAGGATCTGTTCTTTCTCCTCTTGGGGCAAAGATACGAATAAATGTGTGCGTATTGGATGAGTAAATTGGGGGTGGGTCGCCTGTTTACCTCCCCCCTCTGGGGGAAGCAGCCTAGGTACAATATATAGATAGACAGATAGATGACGATGACACTTGTCTGACCTTTCTGCATCGTTGTTAAGTGGGATGCAGCCTGAACACATCTAACAGCGATAGGAGTTATGTAAGTGACCTCCAGCAATCAATAGCTTGTTTACACCATCGTGCACTCATTTGTAATACTGTGACAGTATCTGAGTTGCTGGGGTCGAGCTGCTTTGGGTCCGCAGAGGAGATAGTCGTTTGTTTTTATCTGACAGGACTAGACCACTCCCACAACTTTACTGCTAAGTCGTGGCTGCAAGAAATTCAGTGAACCTGGTTACGCTGTATGAATGAACCATCATGGTTATTACTGAAACCATATCATTCGGCAGCGTAACCAGATCTCCACAAATGAAGGTGCCAATAAGGACCTAAATCCTATTCTGGAAGGCACACCAGGCCCATTACCTAGCTAATAACGCATTTCCAAATCAATTTCTCAGCATTGCTAGTAGCAACATACTCGTATAACTTGAAGGTAACAGTTGCAACTGTGAACGATGTTTAAAGCATTCACATCAAAGTTACACATTATGTAATTTTGAATGGGCCGGGGGGGTAGAGGGTCAAGGGTTTGATTGGGGGGCCCGGACCCCACCCCCCCACACCCTCCGAAGCTGCGCCGCTGAAATCATCCCTCTAGTTTGAGTACTCTTGGGCATCAGCCGAGATGAATGGAGGAAGGGATCTTCATCAACCTGTATGTTAGAGTGGAAAGTTCAGGTTAAGTTAGGACATGGTTAGATTAGTCTGTTCGTTAGTTTGTTGGTTTGGTTAGGCTAGAGTAGCTTAGCTTAATATAAGTGAGGTTAGGTTAGGCCGGTAGGTTTTTTAGTAGGTTAGGTTAGGAGAGGTTAGATTATTAGAGTGAGGTTAGGTAATTAGGATGAGTTAGGTTAGGATAGGCTCAGTTAGATTAGATAGTTAGGTCTAGGTAAGGTTGCCAGGTTAGGTGATGATTAGTTATGTTAGGCTCTTTAGTTTAAATTAAGTTAGGATGGCCTAGGTTATGATGAAGGAGTACGGTCGAGCAGTCAAAAAAAAAAAAAAAAAAAAAGTAACGCTCTGTGGCGAAATGTCTTACAGTACGGAACATTGCGGAATTGTCCAGGGGTTGAGACTGTATTTATAACCTCCCATAAGCTTAAGTTATGTATATAATTAATTCAATACGTTTGTCTTTACTTATGTAACTCAGACACTTCACTGTCGAGTTCGAGTAACAAAATGCGATTAGCAAAACGATCTGGGATAGAGGTTAACTATTAGTGGGACTTATCCTCAAAATTAATCAAGGTCCTTGATAAATACTTTGTCTGGTTTCCTATCTTCTCATCATCAACACATATATTTTTCCTGATAAAGCAGAGATAGAAAGATAATCTGAGTAACCTGCAAGATACTGAAGGTCGTGTAGGCTGAATGTAGCTCGGTTGCGTGTATTGACGAGCAAGGCATCTTTCGGTATCAATGAGTTAGTCTTTTATCCTCGGCTCACCAACATGTCAACAGTTCCCAGACAATGAGTGATATAGATATCATCCGAGTATCCAGCGAGTTGAAGCACATGCAGTCTTACTCTGGTTTAGATGCATGTTTTCACGGGTAGGGTATCCTTAGGCCAATCTCTTATCTTCGGCTCACCTGGGAGATGAGAGACAGAGATCTGAATAACTCGTGAGGTATATCAACTCAAGTAGTCTTAGCCTGGTTCAGTTACATAATTATCTTTTATAATATTTTAACCTGCTCAGTCGGAACAACTGTAGTCTATTCCAGCCAACGGCAAAAGGTTTCATAAAACTAAAGTGAGTCGCAGGAATCCGAGTGTTAAGCAAGCTGCAGTATTTTAGTCTCCCATGTTATCTTCCGCCTCTTACTTAGTATTTCTCCTTCTTCTCTTTTAACATCAACATTATTAATCAAAATAACTTTCTTCTCTCACTGTGATCGTTCTTCGTAATTACATCAGCTAGTCATTATTTTTAATGGCTGCTCTCACATGCACCTCTTCATAATGCTGCCCACACACTCACTGCTTGACCCATCCTTCTCCTTTTAACTCCTTCGGTCAGATGACGTAGATTTTATTTATTCATGCTACTTTCAGACGATTCTGTATAATGTGGGAGAGTGGGTCTGTGGTGATAAATTCAGTGGAGGTCATACCTAACTCTCCCAATTCGAAAATTCTCCCCAGTGGTGATTGAAATGATTTGTAATTAGCAAGAATAAAATGCAACAATGTTTCACTGCATTGAAAAAGGTTAATTGATTCATATGTAAATCCAGTGTTCCATTACTTTTGAGTACAAGGCGTTATCACGCAACCTTTCGTTCAGGATTATGAAAGTGTTTCTGCTACCTGTAACTGCTTTCAAATACCGAGCTTCCTTGCTGAATTTCTTTCCCTCCTCGCTCATCTACTGTGCTGCCATTGCTTTATGCTGCGTCAAATTATTCCTTGTATTTCATGTTTCACCCATCCAGACAATATTTCACTCAGATACTACGGCTTTATATCTTTGTATAGTCACCCTGAAAGTGTGAATGCCGTACAGTGCTACAGGTCCACACATTCCTTTTTTCTTTCCCCATCATAGAGATATTTCCAGAAAAAAAAAAAAAAAGTTACTTCCGCTGTTATCCTCTCCAGCCTCAGATTTGCTCCCTACCAGCTGGTCTCTCATTTTTCTCCAACAATACCACCGTATATGTGCACACTGAATAAATCAGACTACAGCACATCCAGTGTTACTCTAATCCGTATATCTAAATAGTCACCTAGATCACTAGCATTCTACAGCCTGCCTATGCTCAGCATCTGCTACAGAGTATACCTAACACTTCACCTGCATGCCCTTCATTTGAGTAATAATGTTCTGTGCAGAAGATACAAACACACACACACACACACACACACACACACACATTATACTGTATATATATATATATATATATATATATATATATATATATATATTGTGAGGAGTAGCCTGTAGCACCAGTCGAGCAGGGCGGTACTCCCAAGGTGGATGGAAAGCTGATGATAGGGAGAGCTGGAGCTCCCGTTTCATCAGCCCTCGGGACTAGGTCCCGACCATCCCCCTTTGCTGAACTTTTTCAGTGTCTCAGTAACACAGAAAGTATTCCAGCATGCTCTCCAATACAAATTTCTCTATCAACACCAAACTACATGCACAGTACACACTACAGTTCCTTTTCCAAAATTTAAAAAAAAGTCATGGGAGCACTACACGTGGCCTCGGAGTCCTCGGGGGGGGGGGAACCATAAATGCCCCCACCTTCCGCCCCTCTCCCGGTGACGACTCGAGCTGCCTGGAACCACTGTCTGACTCTCTTCTTCATTTCTGCAACATTCGCGGCCTTTCCTCTAACTTTCGCTCTGTTGAGCACCACCTCTCCTCCTCTAAACCTCACTTTCTTTTTATAACTGAGACTCAGCTGTCTGAGGCAACTGACAGCAAACCCTTTTCTGTATCCTCCTACTTACTCTATACTCATTTCAAGGCCAAAGGTTGATGTTGCGTATATGTACGCAACGACCTATCTTGTTCTCGTGTTCCTGAACTCGATTCTTCTGAATTCTCTACTTCTGGCTTTGGCTTTCCTGTCATTCTCTGACTAAATATATCTGCGCTGTTTACTTATCTCCTAATTCTACTGACTATCAAAAATTCTTTGACTATCTTACTTCTACGATGGAACACATTCTATCCATTTCTCCTCTCTCTGAAATCTCCATTCTAGGAGACTTCAATGTTCACCACCACCTTTGGCTCTCCTCTCCTTTCATTGATCCACCTGGTGAACTAGCTTACACCTTTTCTATCTTTAATGACCTGGAGCGGCTTGTACAGCACCCTACACGTATCCCTGAACGCCTTGGAGAGAGCTCCAACATACTTGACCTCTTCCTTACTACTAATCCTTCTGCTTACACTGTTAATCTTTTCTCTCCATTGGGCTCCTCCGATCACAACCTTATCACCTTAACCTGTCCTATCGTTCCGGTACGGCCTGTGGACCCTCCAAAGAAATGATGTCTGTGGCACTTTGGAGCTGCGGATTGGGAGGCCCTCAAGCAGTACTTCTTTGATTTTCCGTGGAATGATTATTGCTTCCATGGCCGGGAGCCATCTGGGTGTGCCTTGCGCATTACGGAGGTTATTCTCTCGGGCATGGTAGCATACATTCCTTTCTCATATCCTCTGACTAATGCAAGAAAGCCTTAGTTTAATCACGCTCGTTCTAATGCTGTCCGCAGCAAGGAGAGGGCCTACAAAAGGTACCAGAGCCAACCCACCCCTGAATCACATCTTTTATACGTTTCTGCCCGGAATCGTGCTAAGTCAGTTCTTCGCTCTGCTAAAAATGATTTCATCCATACTAAATGATCTCAACTCTCCAACTCGAATTCTTCCCGCTCCTTCTGGCACCTTCCCAAAAACCTTTCTAACAACTTTACCTCATCATCCTTCCCTCCTCTTTTCTACTCTGATGGCTCTGTAGCTATTTCTTCTACTGATAAAGCAGATCTCTTCACGTGGACTTTCTCCTCCAATTCCACCTTAGACGATTCCGGTGCTGTTCCTCCATCACTTCCTCCCTCTGACTTCCTCATGGCTGACATTAAAATTTCTTCAGCTGATGTATTTTCTGCCATCACTGGCCTCAATACTAACAAGGCATATGGGCCTGATGGAGTCCCTCCTGTTGTTCTCAAGAACTGTGCTTCTGTGCTTACACCCTGCCTAGGCAAACTCTTTCTCCTTTGTCTGTCAATTTATACCTTTCCTTCTTGCTGGAAGTTTGCTCTCATTCAGCCAGTCCCAAAGAAGGGTGACCATTCCCAACCCTCTAACTATCGTCCAATTGCTTTAACATCCTGTATCTCAAAAGTTTCGAGTCAATTCTTAATAGAAAAATTTTAAAGCATCTTTCCTATCACAACCTTCTTTCTGATCGTCGGTATGGGTTCCGTCAGGGACGCTCCACTGGCGATCTTCTCAACTACCTTTCAGACTTCTGGTCATCCTCCTTTCGGGACTTTGGCGAAAGCTTTGCCATTGCACTTGACATCTCAAAGGCTTTCGATCGAGTCTGGCATAAGTCTTTAATTTCCAAACTGCCCTCATACGGTTTCTATCCTTCTATCTGTGCCTTCATCTCTAGCTTCCTTTCTGGTCGTTCTATAGCCGCTGTTGTAGACGGTCATCGTTCTTCTCCTAGATCTATCAACAGTGGTATTCCTCAGGGCTCTGTCCTATCACCAACTCTCTTCCTTTTATTCATCAGTGACCTTTTAAGCTGTACATCTAACCGTATCCACTCATATGCTGATGACACCACCCTTCACCTATCCATTCGGTTCCCGCAACGTCCATCTCAGCAGTTACTTCAACAAACAAGGGACGAGGCTATGGGACACCTTATGTCTGACTTGGCTCGTATCTCTGACTGGGGTAAAAGTAATCTGGTTGTTTTTAATGCATCAAAGACTCAGTTTTTACACCTATCAACCTGATAAAATATTCCGCAGGTATACCCACTAATGTTTGATAATATTCAGCTTAATCCTGCATCATCCTTGAACATGCTTGGGGTTTCATTTACTCGGGACATATCTTGGAAATATCATATTACATCTCTTGTAAAATCTGCTTCCAAGAGATTAGGTGTGCTAAGCCGACTCCATTCCTTCTTTACTCCTGCACAACTGTTGATTCTATACAGGGGTTTTATCCCCCTGCTGTGTGGAGTACAACTCTCGTGTGTGGGGAGGCTCCCCACATACAGCTCTTCTTAATAGAGTGGAGTCAAAGGCTTTTCGTCTCATTAACTCTCCTCCTCCTACTGACTCCCTTCAACCTCTGTCTCTTCGTCGCACTGTTGCATTTTTATCTCTTTTCTATCGCTACTTCAATGGTCACTGCTCCTCTGAACTGTCTGCATGCATTCCTCCTCCTATACGACGGGCGCATAGCACCCGTCTAGCAGCAAACTCTCATCCCTTTTCTGTCCAACTCTCTAATGCAAGAGTAACCGTTACTCACAGTCTTTCATTTATGCAACAGGTCAGCTCTGGAACTGTCTCCCTCTGTCTGTATTTCCTGCTTCCTATGATCTCCAGTCTTTCAAACGCAGTGTGTCCAGGCATCTCAAAATGATCGGATCTTGAATTTGGCTCTCTCTTGTATTTTGTTTTTCTCTACGAAGGAACAATAATTGCGGACTCATGGCCTTTCGTTCCTTCTTCCTCGCATAATATATATATATATATATATATATATATATATATATATATATATATATATATATATATATATATTGGTGAATGCTGGGTGTCAGTTTTCATTAATATATGTTGGGTTAGACACGACATCATTTTGCAGTGTTTAATCTACTTTCTAGTATTTTCAATTTTCCTCACTAATACTCATCCTTCGCGGGAATGAGCGAAAACCATTTCTCCACAGTTATTCATTTTTATTTGACATTTCGTCTACAGAGAGACATTATCAGTAATGGGAAGACCACAACCATATCTGGGAATGAAATGTGTTTAATTTGATACGCATGGAGCAAATGAATCCTTAATTTAAAGGCACTGCACATCAAAAATAATTTAGGTATAACTAAGTAACAGTTTTCCATATTCTTTAAACAAGGGAGTACACATAAGGAAAGGCACATGTATATACAACCTGCTTATGTTGCTAGAATATTGAATGATTTTTTTTCTCAAGACACTTATCAAAACTACTTTGGAGAGTTGGTTTTCGCTCACTTCCGCGAAGGAAAAGTAGTAGTGGGGAAACCTGAAAATATTAGAAAGAAGATTAACACCTGCATAAATGTTGTCGTGTTTAACTCGACACATAAATAAAGAAAGAAAGAAAAAAAGAAAAGAAAGAAAAAAATATATATATATATATATATATATATATGTATATATATATATATATATATATATATATATATATATATATATATATATATATATATATATATATATATATATATATATATATATCCATCATCCAATCCTACATTGCCCCATGAGCAGCGTAGGAGCCCGAGGCTAGGCAGTTGGTCTCGACATTTAAGATGAGAGTGACCAGCCTCACTCATCCCTGAGTGGCATTACATGAGCAATCAACCCCAACCATCCCTTTTATATAAACCTTCACTGGCTCAATCCGACCGGAGCGCAATAATTACCCACTTAACCACCAGGTGCCAAAATTTGGCTATATGGTTACCACTCAGCGTAATAAATTGTTTTCTGATGTACAGGAGACCATTTGGCTTGCCACTCAGTGTAGAGTCACCCACAGGTAGAAGGAAAAGGAAAGAATGAAGGAAAGAAAGACAGAAGAGGGAGTGTAAAGTCACCCGTAGGCAGAAGGACAAGGAAAGAATGAAGGAAAGAAAGACAGAAGAGGATGGAAGGAAAGAAAGATGGAAGAGAGGAAAGGGCAGACACCCGAGAGCAGCACTACATCGAGTGAGTGGATGGTGAGCGCCCCACCTACCATATATATATATATATATATATATATATATATGTGTGTGTGTGTGTGTGTGTGTGTGTGTGTGTGTGTGTGTGTGTGTGTGTATGAACAATCAACCCTAATGCCGCCAAAGCATGCGTCAATCTCTAGATGAAACACTGACATGAATTCTGAGCCATCAAAGCAAAAGTTAGAATCCAGAGACACAGCCCCGCAACTCTCGTTTTTATTATTTTCGTGTTTCAGATATTTAGGGCATTTGTTTTGGTCGGCGATTATGAATCGTCGCTTTCAATTGATATTTTTAGTCTCAGCAACTGGATAATTTATGATAAAATACCTGATGATTGACTCAGTATGAAATGCTACTAAAATGTTTAAGTTATCTAACCTTCACATTTTTACTGAAAATAAAGTATCCTACTCTGGTGGTTAGTTAACTCTCGTTATATAGCTAGTGTACTCTTTCTATCTATTTGCCTATCTATCTTCCCAAGTGACTCATATCATTACTGCAGTCAGGTTATGTCTAAATAAAAGAGTTAGTAAGAGCAGGCATTACTGTCGGGGTGGGCGGGGTGTGAGTGTCAGTGAGTCAAGCCCCTGGCATGAGGCTGGGGGGGAGACCAGGGAGTACAGGCTTGCTCACTCTCATCTTATTTTCATGAAGTTTAAATCCCTCCTCTCCCACTCCCTGGCTCACACACGCATGAATTTATTTCCCTTGTCCTTTTAACTCACACACCTCCACACCCCACACACTCATATCCCTCACTTGAACGCAGCTCCACATCACAGTCCGACCCCCTGCCCTTAGGGCCGTGACACTTGGCTTGGCCCTGTTATCCCACCCTCAATGTACTTACCACACACACACACACACACACACACACACACACACACACACACACACACACACAGATCTATTCTGGGTAGGGCGGCGTCAGCAATGAGTCAGGAGCCGCCTGTAGGAGGTGCAGAGGTGCTGGATTGTTGTTCTTGTTAAATTTGTGGACAAGTATGTGGCAAAAGAAGGAGGAGAGGAATGCCACTTTTTTCGCGAGAAGTAGCATAACTAAGAGCTTACTCGTATTCATGTTTCTTTTTATTTTGTCATAAAGCTGTAGTGTAGAGGATGGGAGATACAACTTAATCTGACAAAAACCACAGCATTATTGTTACTCGCATATGCTTTGATTTTTTTCCTGGCCATCTTCATGTAGAGTGTGTTGCCTTAGTAGAATTCACCTACAGTGAAAGTGCTTGTGTCACCTTTAACAAATCTGACTTCAGAGAATCACATTCGCTCGTTAGCGTCGAATGCTTCTTAGAAGCTAGGAATAAATCAAGATGAGTATAGGGTTATTGGTGACTCATTTGTTTCAGGAACTTGTTTAGAGTATGATATTCTCTCTCTCCTCGATGCTGTTCACCACTCCTTAGTTGCCCTGCTGCCTGAGGCTGTTGGATAGATTTTTTTTTTTTTTCTGCCAGGTTTCTGTGTGGTGGTTAGAATCACTGTGATACCGAACATTTGTTGGCCTTGTGAATGATATTCGTCTTCTTTATACATATTACACTGTGTAATATGATTTTTGTTCCTGTAACACGATTTTTGTTCCTGGGTAGCAGTTGATATTTTCTGATAGTTTCGGTCTCAGAACCATGAAAAACGGCTATTTCTCTCGTCAGACTTTGCTTTTGTGACTAGGAGAGTGATTTTTATGCCTTCAAACCCATAAAAAATGGCTACCTAGGCAGAGTGAGGTGAGTTTTTGGGTGAACGAAAAGCCTCACATCATTAATGATTTTACATTGTCTGCATGTGTCGATGTCAGCATTGGATGTCATTTTGCTGAGCTCGGTGACTGGCTGAAGCACATTATTCGAACACGAACCGTTTCTGGATGCGCTGTATGCTACCTTTCCGGGTGTGGGCGCTGTCAGTTGAAATGGTCAGTATGAGCAGAGCTTAGTTGACAGGCTTGTGAATTTATATTATATATCAAACCTTTATCGAATTACGGATGAATTGTGGGTTTTTACAGTAATGGTGCTAATTTTGTTGTACATTTAAATTCTATACCACTGTTTTTGTTTTTTGACCATTGCTAACATGAATGTGTCTATTTTTTCAGCGATGGCATCTAGAGGTTGCAAGCATTTTGCTAATACGTTTTGCTATATTTGTGGTCAATTTGCCCTTCCAAGAACATTGCGTGAACTCCAAAACCACACAAATGACTGCTGTCTGTGCTTGGTGGGCCCTTCTAAACGTCGGGCTGGCAATAATGGACCTGTGGTCACTTATCCGGACATTCCTTTATCTATAGCCTCAGTGTCTCACTGCCCCAAACTCCCTGTACCAACTCCTCCTGCCAGAGAACAGCATCTTCGGAGAACAGTGAACTAGAGAATGTGGAAAACACCGCAGATTCAAACGGCGGATTCAGAGAAGCAGCTGTTGAAAAACTCCTTACTTCCCTAACTAAAAGATCTCAACGACTTGCTTAGAGATCTTGGTCGCACAAAATCCAGCGCTAAGCTCCTGACATCTAGGCTCAGACAGTGGAACCTGTTGGGTGAGGACGCGTAGGTTTCTGGTCAGAGGAATCGTCACCAATCTTCTCCAGCTTCTTCATCTATCAGGAGGGACTGTGTTTGTTATGATGTAACTGGTCTGTTCGAGGCTATCGGAATTGCATGTAACCCTAGCGAGTGGCGCCTCTTCATCGACAGTTCGTCGAGGAAACTAAAAGCTGTGCCCCTTCACAACGGGAACAAGTACCCATCTCTTCCCCTGGCTCACTCTATGCATCTCAAGGAGAATTATGACAGCGTGAAGACGTTGCTGAAGGCCTTGAAGTACGAGTACAGTTGGGAGGTTATTGGAGACTCCAAAATGGTGGCATTCCTAATGGGTTTCCAAGACGGCTGGAACAAGTTTCCCTCCTATATCTGTCTTTGGGACAACAGAAATTCCAAAGCACATTACCATCGAGTTCAGTGGCCAAAAAGGATCGACTTCTCCGTAGGGAGCAACACCGTGAAATGGGAGCCACTTGTGGAACCTAGAAAAGTACTGGTGCCGCCCTTATACATCAAACTGGGCCTCATGCAACAACTTGTCACGGCTCTAGACAAGCAGTCGGCGGCATTTCAGTACCTACGAGACTTTCTCCCCCTGCTATTGGAGGCGAAAATCAAAACCGGTATTTTCATCTGTCCACAGGTTAAGAAGATGAAGATCCTGGAGTGCTAGGATTTTCCCAACAAGCTTTCGAAAGTGGAAAAAGTGGCTTGGGACAGCCTGAAAGCAGTGGTTCGCGTTTTTCTTGGAAATCACAAGGATGAGAACCATGTGGAGCTGATTGACAACCTCATAAAGAACTACGGCGCCATGGGCTGTAGAATGTCACTCAAGATTCATATGCTTCATTCCCATCTTGATGAATTCAAGGACAACATGGGGGCATATTCGGAACAGCAAGGAGAACGCTTCCATCAAGAAATAATGGACTTTGAGCGGATATATCAAGGACAGCATAACCTGAGCACATTTGGGGGTTGATCCGTGAAAGTGATCTACTATACAATCGCAAATCGCGGAAAAATGTTCAATTCTAGACTTTTATGATTTCGTTCATTATGTATTCAGTATTATTACATGCCACTTTTCATATTTATATGTTTTCTTCGGGCTCTTCACGAAAGAAAAGACAAGCCCACTCATTCTTTCTACAGAATATTAGTAAATTTAAAAAATCATTCTCCTGTTTACAAAAGCGAAGTGTTAGGATCATGATACAAATGGAGCAAAACAAATATGAAACTAGTACTTATACACAGGAACAGAATTTTGTTAGTTTTTTGTTACATAGTGTTATTTGTCCGCTGGGTCCGATTGGTTCTCCTGAACACAACATCTTTCTGCTTCCATCCACTGAGGCATCACATCACTCAACGCCAGAGATGCTTTCTAGCTTGTACAGTAGCTTTCTGGAATTCACCAGCATAGAGCCAGTGACGTTTTTGATGTCTATCTATCTGTCTATAGCCCGACGCCCTAATCCCGCAAAGGGTGGCCGCAGAAAAAACGCCTCCAAGTCGCTCTGTCACCTACCGTTTGACTACCCTTCCCCCCAGCTCACTCCCCCCTCCCTTATATACCTCTCAACTCCATCCTTCCACCTCATCCTCGGTCTACCCCTCCCTCTCCCTCCCTCCACCTCACCTACATACACCCTCTTAGTCAGTCTTTCATTCATTATACTTGTATATATATATATATATATATATATATATATATATATATATATACCCACACACACACACACACACACACACACACACACTGCACCCCTTTTCCCGTCGAAGTTACGTAATTGTAACATTCTATATCTGTATTCTTCCAGATGTACCATTAGCTTTTTCTGAAATAATAATAATAATAATAATAATAATAATAATAATAATAATAATATGGTAGATGTGAAGTTTCTTTTGGTAAATTTAGAGAAAATATAAAAAGTGTGATAAATATGCCGATTTCGTTGAAATTCATGGGCTCACTTTCCCCTATTTCTTATCGTTTTTATTTTTTTGGAGGGGGGCTGACCTGGTCCAATCGTCACCGCAGGGGTCAGGCTTCCCAAATATCACATTGAAGATGATATTCCATTGTAGAACTTGTACTATGATATCAAAGCCGTATCTGGCATCCGTTCACTGTTTCTGAGAATCTTCAATTTTTTAAGGGGGCTGGTGCCCCTACAAATCATGGTTGGAAAATTGTATATAATGGACGACCGGAGTAACCCTACCAACTCATCTGGGAAGTTTTCTTCAAGTCCTTTTCTATTTCTGATCGTCTTTATTTCTGGGAGGGGACTGACCCCGAAGAACCATTAGGGGAACCACGTTTCCCAAATACCGCACTGGGAATGAGAGTCCATTGTATAACACGTACTAAGATATCAAAGCAATATCTGCCAATCTTTTTTATTTCTGAGAATTTTTACTATGGTGAGGGGGAGCTGCTCCACCATGAAATTCAATGTTGCAAAGTTGTATATAGTGGAAAACCATCCCAGTATATCGCCGAACTATTCTGAGAAGTTTAATTCAAATTCATAACACTCATAGACAGACAGCCTGAGTCTAGCGCAAAGGTATAGGACGCGTTGCTGAAAATGATAAAACCTGCTTCGCAGCATCGATAATAATAATAATAATAATAATAATAATAATAATAATTGGAAAGTGTAGGCGTAGCATACTTGACAGCTTCTTTTTATTCTAGTTGGTTTTATGGGCCAGTTGTGGAAAGAGGAGGAAAGGAATGTCTACTTTTTATGGAGGGAGTAGCATGTTTCCGAACTTAGGTCAGGGGTTGGAAATAACCCCATGCTCACGTTGGTGGCTGAGGGTTGCAGGACTTTATTTCTGAACAAGGTATTAAGGAGAGAGGAAAAAAGAAATATAGAAGTGGAGGCGGGAGGCTAACTGGAATAGAGAGAGGAAGGTATCTGTAATCGATGGATATATGGAGGAGGGAAAGCAGAAATGAAGAAAGGAGTCTAACTGGGATGGATGGAAAAAATATCTAGGCGAATGGATGAATAGATGACGAGAGGAATATAGGAAAAGAGTAAGGAGGGTAACGGTGATGAAATGAAGGAGGTATCTGGGTGGACGGATGGATAGGTGAAGGGAGGCAATGGAAGAATGGAAGAAGGGAGGTAACGGGATGAAAAATGGGAGGAATCTTAGGTGAAGTGGAAGAGACAACTGGGAAGGGTGGAAGGAAGTAACAGAGATGAAGAGATGTGTACGTAATGAAAGGAAGAGAGTGACAGGGACGTACAGAAATGGAGGTGGAGAGAGGAGAGCATTTAGGATTGGAGAGGTAGGAAATAGAGTGGAGAAAGGGAAATATTTAGGGTGGAGGGAAGTAGGAAATAAGATGGAGACAGGGAGGTATTTGGAATGGAGAGAGGGACGAAATAAGGAGACAGGAAGGGATGGAGGATGAACCAGGGGAGGAGACAGGGAGGTGTGAGGGATGAGGGAAGCAGAAGGCAGGGTTGACAGGATGAGGGAGGATGGTAGGAAATTATGGGTGGAGGCATAGGGATGGAAGAAAGCAGAAATCATGGACGAGGTAAAAGGGAGGGATTTAACTCCATCTATACGATGACGTCTTTTTAGTTTGCTTTATTTTTTGTTATTTCCAGATGATTTTATTGACAGAGTTGGTTTGAAACAGGGATGTGTCATGTCTCCATGGTTGTTCAATCTGTACATGGATGGGGTAATAAAAGAGGTATAAGGTAGGGTAGTGGATGTTGGAGTGGCCCTGGTGAGAGAGGATAGTGTTTGGAAACTCCCTGTACTGTTGTTTGCAGATGATACTGTGTTGTTGAGTGAAGACGAAGGGGAGCTGCAAGGTTTGGTGGATGAGTTTGAGACAGTGTATAAGTAACGGAATCTAAAGGTGAATGTAGGGAAAAGTAAAGTGATGGTCTTTGAGAGAGGTGAAGTCAGTGAATGGAAGCGAGGTTGGATGGTGAGGAATTGGAAAATGTGAGTACGTTTAAGTACTTGGGTAGTGTGATGAGTAAGGATGGAGGTTTGGAGGGTGAAGTGCTTGAAAGGGTACAGCAGGGAAGAAAGGTTGCTGGTTCTTTGAAAGCAGTGATAAGAAACAGGGAAGTGAGCATGGAAGTGAAAAAGTTACTACATGAGAGTATTGTGATACCAACTCTAACGTATGGAAGTGAAGCTTGGACGTTGTTGGAAGGACACAAGTCAAGAGTGAGAGCAGTGGAAATGAGTATTTCAAGAGGAGCATGTGAAGTCACATGGAGAGACAGGCTGACGAATGAGGATATTAAGGAGCGTTGTGGTGTTGATGTGGATGTGATAGGAAGCGTTGTTCTGTGAGATGGTTTGGCCATGTGGAGAGGATGGAGGGTGAAAGACTGACGAAGAGAGTGTATGTGAGTCAGGTGAAGGGGGGAAGAGGGAGGGGGAGGCCGAGGATGAGATGGAGGGATGGGGTGGAGAGGTATATGAGAGAGGGGGGTGTGAGTTGGGAGCAGGGCAGTGAAATGGCGGGGGACAGGGCGACTTGGAGGCGATTTGTTTGTGGCCACCCCAAACGGGATTGAGGCGTCTGGCAATAGATAGATAGATAGACTACCAGGGGACTTTCCTAAACTGGCTTAAATTATGTGAAAATAGTAAGATTATGCCTCCCAAGATATTCTCGGGGTGGTAGTAGTAGTAGTAGTAGTAGCAGTAGTAGTACGGTAGTTGTAACCAAGTTCATCTGAAACGCCAACCCAGCGGACTGCAGACTTGAGTTGCCTTCTACTGCAGTGCACCATCCTCCTTTTGGGGGTAAGGGAAGCAAATGAGATACATTTGTATAACCAGACAGTTGAGCCACCTGATTATATCGGTGCCACTATGTGAAGGCTTCCAACTCTCGAACCCATTCTCGGGGTGAGGGTGTTGCACAAGAGGGAGGCGTAAGCCAAGGAAGGTGGCAGAACACATAAGGAATCATAAGTTTTACAGCAGGATACGGATATCTCAATTACCACAGCACCCGGTTAAATTTAATGGTATTAATTAACTTGTTGCCGGAGAGCACGCATAGCAGCGTTGATAAAATTTGGTCTGTAATCATGTCCGGAAAAATAAGCTTATCCAAATAGTGGATACACAAAAGAAGGAAAAGAGAGAAAAAAGGAGATGTTTAATATACTGTTACACAGCCAATAGTTTTTTTGGGATAATGATGGCAATGAATACTGCAGTATAATCTAAGGCCTTCTTATAGACGCTATATATACCATATTATTTTCGCATTATATTCCAGATACAACGATACATAGCCAGTAGTAACCTCAGTCACAATCCTTATCATCATTCTTGCATTATAAATATATGCTGAAGTTTAAAAATTGTTTGTCTGTCTACACGCACGCACACACACACACACACACACACACACACACACACACACACACACACACACACACACACACACACACACACACACACACACACACACACACACACACACACACACACACGTATGCACAGAGTCTATCTCTCTCTCTGTCCATCTATGTATCTCCACTATGTCTATCTACCAATCTGTCTACAGGCTACATTTATTTATCTATCTATCTATCTATCCATCTATATATTTATCTCGGGTTCGATTCCCGGTCAGGAGCATAAAACACACACACACACACACACACACACACACACACATATATATATATATATATATATATATATATATATATATATATATATATATATATATATATATATATATATATATATATATATGTATGTATGAATATGCAGAAAATTAACTTCAGTCTAAAGAAACGTATGCAAATTGACCACAGGAAAAATGAGTATAAAGACAGTAAGTGCTCGTGTATAGTACATCTTCAAACAGAGCAACACAGAGACTTTAGGACGGAGGGCTTATAAACACACCTGCAGCAGGGAGGAACACACAGGACGAAAGGGGATTTAGTTTTTTGATCATTAGAATAAGACAAGAACAGCAGAGAAGGCTCTCTGGACCCTTGTAATCTTCATAAAAGTAAATGAATAATCTCTCATGAAGACTAAAAGGGTGTGGAGAGAGAGAGAGAGAGAGAGAGAGGTTTTGTGTGTATGTGTGTGTGTGTGTGTGTGTGTGTGTGTGTGTGTGTGTGTAGGAATTGTATTTCTGTCACAATAATAGCTGTGAGTGTGCAAGTGCGTGTGTAAGAGAGAGAGAAAGAGAGGGAATGAGTAAGTGAGTGTGTAAGACAAGGAAAAATCGAGTGTTTCACCATAAAGAGAGATGGGAATAGATAGTGGGCACAGGCTTCCGGGTGTGGGTTGCCAGAGAGAGAGAGAGAGAGAGAGTGTGTGTGTGTGTGTGTGTGTGTGTGTGCGTGTGTGTCCGATGGTACAATTTTCGTCACTATGCAAGATTTACAATCAACTATCGCGTCACCATATAATACTGTGGTCACCATTCAGTACATAATTCCGTTTTTTCATTGCTCTACAATCCTCATAAAGACTCCTTACGCACTGTATTGTTATCATTAGGGTATCACTCAGTGTCGTCAGTCATCATTAATTCTGTTAGTCCGAGTCGTCATTTTATATTTATTTTGCTGCCACCAGGGGATTTCATTCAGCTTAGAGGGGCACGGTAGGGTTTAATGAAGGAAATGTCTCTCACCACATCACACCAATTTTTATGACACCATTTCCACCACATCACCCTCTCACCACCTCCGCCATACCACTCTGGCACAACATACCCTTCCATCACGCCATCCTCAACCCCATCACCCTCCACCACATCACCTCCCATTACACCACCCTTTACCCCACCATCCTCCACCGCACCGCCCTCCATCACGCACCCCACCAACAAAACACCCTGTACTACCTCACCCTTCACCACACCCCCTCCACCATACCAACCTCTACCACATCACTCGTCTCTTTGCACCACCACACGTTATCCACCTGCTCTGCTCGTTATATAAGATGGTACACGGTGAGAGGGTTCAGAAAATATAAGTAAAATATTGAACCTTTTGCTTACTCAGTTATGGCAAACAATGAGAGAGAGAGAGAGAGAGAGAGAGAGAGAGAGAGAGAGAGAGAGAGATTACGGCTGTTAACCACTTTATTACCCGGCCGTCATTTGCATTTTGTGCTTGTTGCTATCGAACAATTTTATTACGCATTAGAGCACTTTTCTGACTGAAGAAGTTTGTCATGACATTCTTTACCCTATTCATTACATTAGATCTTTCCCAAGCTGAATGAAATTGTGTAACGGTGGCGGTATGTGCAATGAAATATACGTCCTCAGGTAGAAGGGGTTAAGCGCTGAATTTAGCTGGACGCTGAACAGATACTGCTTATTACATGAACGCCTCTCCTTGAAGAAACCATCTATAGTACTGGCCATTACTTTGATAATTAATATTAATTTATATTCATTGGAAATAATATATGCAGTGGCAAAATATATATATATATATATATATATATATATATATATATATATATATATATATATATATATATATGTACTGTATACCAGTTATATAGTAACCCCCTAGAGTTATCGAGTTCATTTGGGAAGAAAAATGGCCAGGATGCTGTTGCTGCTGCTGCTGATGGTGAATCTACTCCCTATGGTGACTTTACCTGGCCAGAACACTTTCAGTCGCTGTTTGGGGTGGGGGGGGGGAAGCCTTTTGTAAGATAGGGCTCTCATTCCGACTGGAACGTTCAAACCACTAGACCATCAAGTGCCTACATGCTGAGTGTAAAGAAAAACATCACTAGTATAGTGTTATTCCAGCTTCTTTAACTAAACAGAATAACATAATTCTTATCAAAATAAAATACAAATTTCGTATATGACACTCAGAGGTTTAACTTCGACATACTCCTCATTGACAGGGACATATTATCCAATCTAAGTATGCATATGGTGGCGCAGTCGACGTCATACGTAAGGGATGGGCTGCATACTGTTGTAGATGAATAGATCATTAGGTATCAGTCGAGAACCTAAGAAGTTAGCTCATCCAGACAGGTGGTCTGCTGCTTGTATAATTAGTTTTCCATTTCTTTACTATCATTCTTTTATGGTACTACTATATAAAACAGAGAGCAATGGATTAGTGCTTTTATAAGGAGTATGATAAAATTCCTGCAACCATTCTTCATAAGCACATGTCACCGGGAGAGGAATTTATAGTTGTTCTGTGTTGCCCAACTTTAATTTAACCAGTATCCTCGTTGAATTCAGTTGCAATCTTCAACAGTACCCAATATATATAAAGGATTCGCTGTTCGAGTCAGTATCCTAAATTGTTTTATGTGACGTATTTTTCATTCCTTGTGGCTTCCTCGGTGGAGAGCTATTCTGTATATTGTGTTATAGGCTAAGTTAAGCTTGCTTTGTAGGGGAAGGTGGTGGGCAAAGGATAAAGCGGAACAGGTGCATTGTTTCATCACAAAGCTCATTACTGGCGGATGGTACTATATACCCTGTTTGATTGACCCGTGCAGCTGAGATGTATGTGGCGAGTAGGGTGTGTTTGAATCGCGGCTGCTGATTGGCCGCCGATGATTTGAATCTAGACCTCCTCTTATTTTAACGCATATATATTTATATTTTAAATTGCATTCAATACAAGCAACCAGATTATATATGGAATAATTTCCGAAAATGAAGAGGTCAAAATTAGCATTAAAAGTTTACTGTTATCAAAGAAAATTAAACTTGATTATAAAGTTTTATAAAACTATGAGTGATGTTTGAAGCAAGTTATCCACCCATAGTGTACATCCACGTCCGCATGTTGCACTACATTCACCCGCGGTGTACACCTACGTCCACATATTACACTATGATATCCACTCACGGTGTACACCTACGTCCGCGTGTTGCACTACAGTACATGAATGCACTTATTTCAGTGACATCATCGGCGGCCAATCAGCAGCCGCGAAACAAACACACCCTACTTGCCCCATACATGTCAGCTGCACAGGTCAATCAAACAGAGTAAAGCTTTGTAGAAATGTAAGAAGTATTTACTAACGAAAGGATACCAAAACTGTACTGTACAGTATATTCCAAGTGTGGTTGCAAGAGACTGATATAACAGGATGATAACTGTACTTTGAAATTTGATAATTTTTATAATGATCCTAGGATTTATTTGTTTTCTTGGCGGATTAGTCTGATTGATTTGAGGAAGAACTTTTTGAATGTGTTGCTCTTTTGCATTTTGCCTTACTTTAATTTCTTTAACTTTACATTCGATCCATAAGTTATCACAAAACCCAGTCAATATATGACACTAGGGTATACTAACAGAAGTCTGCCGGTTCGATAATCACTCATCAGTTTTCCTGGAATCTGCTACTTTTGTCTCTGCTATTATCTGGGAAAAACAGAACCACCAGTTTTAGTATCATTGGCACATTACTAGCACAAGGTTGCTTAATTCTAGGTCAGTAAAAAGGAGAGAGAGAGAGAGGGAGAGAGAGAGAGAGAGAGAGAGAGAGAGATGCCAGACTACACAAGGAGAGCCTCCGCAGTATAGACTGGAGAGCCGGCCTGATATTGGTATCGACTAGACCAGGAAGAAAAAAATATTTAAACTAATGCCTATTCACTGTCACTGTTGTTGTTATTTTTGTTGCTGCATTTGTTTTTGTTATTGTTGTGTGAACCCAGTGAACTGCAAGAAGTCGGCCACCTTAACCGGTCGCTCCTGGAGATCTTTTGTTGAGGTTATTTTAAAGGATTGTTTGTACTGTGATAGTGCAGTGAATATAGTGAATAAGTGTGTTATGGTATGGTGGGGTGCACTCCTGTGTGGACATAGTGGATTGTGTGTGAGTTGTATTTCGAGTAGGTGCTGTAGCAGGGAAATGTTTACAGCAAGGCAGTTCTGGGATCATTAGGTGGATTATCAGCTTTTGCCAAATTCCAGTCCTCCCCTAAAATACGATCCCCAGTGATCTGTTTACATCCAGGTCTCCAGTTAAGCTGATGAGTGAAGAAGGACAAGGGGAGCATGACTAGGCAGGAGGATTGGATGTGATCGGCTTCAGGGCTGGGGAGGGTGAAAGGGTGAAAAGTGGAAGGTTGTGACACTGGTGATTGGGGCAGGGAGGGTGAAGAAGGTGGTGGAAGGTATGTGAGGTTGTGGAGGAATTTCCTGGTGTTGGTGGTTTGTGTGGGAGAATGTGGTGGTGGTGGTAATGGTAGGGGAATGTGTGGAAGAATGTAGTTGTGGTGGCGGAGGGTGAAAGAATCTGTGGTGGCAATGGTAGAGGAATGTGTGGAAGAATGTAGTTGTGGCGGCGGAGGGTGAATGAATGTGGTGGTGGTGGTGGTGGTGGTGGAAGAATTTGGTAGTGGTGGTGATAGTGGAGGGTATGGAAGAATGTGATGGTGGTGGTAGTGGTGGTAGTGGTGGCGGTAGAGGGTGAAGGAGTGTTTAAAAAAAAAAAAAAAAAAAAAAGTGATGCTGAGAGTATACTAAGATGGGCTGTTTTTTGCTGAGAATTCATTTTTACTTCAAGGTGTGGGTAATACGTGGCTGTGGTGTTTAAAGTTGTGGGTAATTTTGTGGCTGTGGTATTTAAAGGTGTCGGTATTGTGTAGCTGTGGTATTTCAAGGCATGGGTAGAATGTGGTAGTGGTATTTTAGGGTGTGGGTCAAGTGTGATAGAACGGGCTGAAGTGTGATCGAGGTATGCAAAGGTGAGGTAGTGAGGTGCAGAGGTATGACCAGGCGTGGTGGTGTTGACAGGTGCTGTGTTAGTAATGTGGACACCTGTGTATATGAGGTTTGAAACTGTTGACGTAGAGCAGTATGTTTTCAGCAGCAAAGTGAATGGCTACATTTTGCTGAATGAATGAATCAGTGGAGACGAAAGTATTGCGATGGTAAATTGTAAACAAACGTTAAACCTTAAAAACCCATCAGCCTTAAAGAAGAACTATTTCACCAATGTTGGGTATGATGGTGTGTGTAGAGCGTTCTCTTCACGAGATGGTCACATCGGTGCTTATTTTTAATTCATAAGATTATTTTTACTTAAACAGAGTCGGCTTTCCTTATTTTTGATACTTTTCACGCGGTAGGACTTTACACACATTGATATTCTTAGATTTTGGGGAGTTTATATATATATATATATATATATATATATATATATATATATATATATATATATATATATATATATATATATATATATATATATATACATATATATATATATATATATATATATATATATATATATATATATATATATATATATATATATATGTATGTGTGTGTGTGTGTGTGTGTGAGCGTATTCAAGTTCAATGATACGGTGAGAAACTGTATAAGTCATCTGTTAATGATATTAGCTTGGAGTGATGATGATGATGGTAGGTGAGGTGATGGTAGTGGTGTAGAGGGCAGTGTGGCGGTGACCTGGTTGGCCCGTGTTATGTATCAGGTGACCTCCTTGTCAAGATGTATGGCTGTTATAATGGCCACGGGTCTCAGTTGGTGATCATATCCATCACCGGTCATCCCCGTCATCACCTGACGCCCTAGTTGGTTACCAGACACACACACACACACACACACACAATCTCTTACTGGTATATTTCCTCGCCATCTCCTCTCATAATTCATCACTATCACCATGTACTTATCCTCACCATACCAGTTACTGTAATATTCTCACACTTCCAGAAATCTCTTTCAGCAAATTGAAGCCTAGCATTAGTCAGAATGCAAAACTAGAGTTGTCCTGACCATGAGAAGCTTCAGAGTAGTATTGTAATCAGTCATAAGCACCTATGACACATTCTCAGCAGAATGAAATTATCTAGTGCTACAAGAAAAGACTGCAAGAGCTGTTTCGACAATGAAAATGTTAATGCACTTTACACCACTGTCATCTCTGTACCATATATTTTAACTTGGCAAAACTAGCTGCAGCTCGTAAGGTGAGCTGTGACTGGGTGGACCTTGAGCGGCCTCAGGCAAAGAATCACACATTTGAATTTGTTTATTTGTTTGCTCCGTCATTTTCTCTGCTGACGAACTGTGAAGCACATCTTTGTACCTTGGAGTTACATATGAATTCTGTGATGATGTGAGGTTGACAGTGGCACAAAAAGAATAACTGTAATAAAATGTATATAAAAATAGAGAAGCAGTTCGAGTGTCTTTCCTGCATGGACCACTTCACTGTGATGACTTACTGTTCTATTTCCATTTGTTTGCGACCACCATATGCCTTTTTCCAGCTTCGAGGTGACTTATAACTGAAAAGGTTAGATTTAGCTTTGTTTTGCCAACTTGGTACGTGTGGCCTTTCCATAGTTAAATAAAACCGTCTGGCAGTAGCAAGAATAATAATAATTACCTCACCGGGTTCAAGGAGCCAATATCAGCCACTCAGCTGTGAGGGGGAAGAAGCATCTTCGTCAGGATACTTAATCCATTCAGTCCCATTTTTTTTTTTTGTCACTTCCAAATTATTATATTTAGCGAATTTGATGTTGCCCCTGAGCGAGGGGGTTAATGGAGGGTATATCTAACCCCTTCAGAACGAAAAGCCTCCCATGGGGTGAATCAATCGTTTGGATTCTGCTAAAACTACAGAGGACGTCAGCATAGTCACAGCAGACAATTAGTGGCAACAGCCAATCCCACATTTGTGTGGGTTCAAGGCTAGGCTACCGTAGTCCAGCAAACTGATGGGTAGAAGACCAGCTTACTCTCCTTGCTGGCATTACATGATCAAATGCTTTCCACTTACCCCTCGGAGAAAGGAACCTACGTGCATGTCAAGCCTTCACTGACACTGGTCATCTTCTTCGTCAGTCATTACCCCATCTGGTCAATATCCACACCAACCACATCCCCTTCTTATCACCACACTCACCGTCAATCAGTGTTTAAGACTAAGGGTCTGGCCACACTTGCTCCAAACATGTGATCGTCAAGAGTAAAGGAGGCTCAGGGGTCAGTCCAACGTTCAGACTCGGATATTGAAGTAACTCTAACCCTGTGCTTCGTTTCATCTTGTCGATCACATATTTCGAGTAAGTGTGGCAGCATCCTAATTAGGTCACCCAGTACAGTTTCAAACATTTTAGGTCCTTTCAGGTCACGCCCAGTTTTTTAGGTCAGCTTTTGAAAATAGAGATCAGTTCAGGTCATGCCCATTAATGAGTATGCCAAAACGCAGTCTACTGTTATGACAGATGACATTTTGGCATTTCAGGTCTTTTATTACTGGATGGGATCGGCAGAGACGAGTCGACAGGATGGGCTGGTATGGTGGTCGCTGGGGGATCACGACAGGGTAAGTATACACTTTAAGCCAGAGCATTGCAGGTCGGCTGGTAGTCTAAGCATTCGATTTTATATTATTCATTACATCAGAGTAAAAATGGGTGTGGTGGTTGAAGAGGAGTGGCTGGGATGGACTGGCCTGGTGGTGAGTGGTTGGACATGCAGGAGGAAGTTTATGCTGTGGGAATGAATGATGTTTGTAGGCTGGCAAGGTGTAAGTCAAAGGTGAGGGAGAAAAAAATACGTGGGTGGGGTGGACTGACTCGAGTGGATGAAGTGGATGGAATAAGATGGTGGCAGGTGATGGAAACGGAGTGAATACACCTTGGGAAGACGGTCATTGTGTGAGGGGTGGCGTAGTTGGTGGGGAGAGATTTTAGTTCAGAATTAAGTGTGGGCCATAGAAAAAGGATGGGGTGGTGGAGAGGGATGGGTGGGAAGGGGAAGGACACGTCAAGCACACCCTGTGAAGATGGATGTTGTCTGAGGAGTGGAGTTGGCGATAAGAACAAATTTTTCTTCAAATTCTATGATCCTGGGGAAGCGTTGGATATGAAGGAGTAGATGGAGAGGGGTGGGCGTGATGTGCACTGATGGTGATGGGTGGTGGGCTTGGCAGATGGTAATACACCTTGTGAAAATAGATGCTCTAGGTTGGACAGTATGGGTGTGGAAGTAGTTTAATTAGTAAAACAAAATTTTCTCACCGCAGTAACAAAAGTTGTAATAACGAAAATATTAACACGCTTTGGTCTCAAATTCCCTTTACCTCAGGACAACGGCAAAATAAATCTAGTGATTTTTCGTATATCTGCTCCACCAGACTGAATCTGCCGTGACAAAGGCCTTCTGACACCGGCCTCGCAGTTGGTAACAGCCTAGTGTGCAGGTGTGGCTTTAAAGCAGAGTGACCGACGGGAAAGCGTTTGACAAGACACAATTTTTTTCTTCTTCACAGGGGTTTCTGCTGGCAGTTTACTTCTTTTGTCTTTGTCTGTCTGCCTATCTGTCTGTCTGTGTCATACTTGCTCCCCTCCCCCTCTCTCTCTCTCTCTCTCTCTCTTTCTATTTGTATCTATCTGTCTATTTATTGCCAGACGCCTTAATCCCATAAGAGGTGGCCACAAACAAATCGCCTCAGTGTTGTCCTGTCCATGTCACTGCCTTGCTCCCAGCTCACACACCCTCTCTCATATACCTCTCCACTCCACCCCACCATCTCATCCTTGGCCTCCCCCTCCCTCTCACCCCTCTACCTCACCCACATACACACTCCTCTCAGTCTCTCGCCCTCCATCCTCTCCAAATGGCCTAACCATCTCATTGCGTTTCTTCTAATACTTCCTATCACATCCACATCCACACCAAAATTCTCATTCATTTTCTCATTTGTCAGTCTGTCTCTCCAGGTAACTCCACTTGCACCTCTCAAATAACTCATTTCCACTGCTGTCACTCTTGACTTGTGTCCATCCAACAATGTCCAAGCTTCACTTCCATGCGTTCGAGTTAGTATCACAATACTGCCATGCATCGACTTTTTTTTTTTTTTTTTTTACTTCCATGTTCACTTCTTCTTATCACTGTTTTCAAAGAACCAGCTACCTTTCATCCTTTTTGCACCCATTCAAGCACTTCACCCTCTAAACTTCCATCCTTACTCATCACACTACCCAAGTACTTAAACGCACTCACATTTTCCATTTCTTCCTCATCCAACCTCACTGTACATCCAGTGAATTCATTTTTCTCGAAGACCATAACTTTACTCTTCTCTACATTCACCTTTAGATTCCGTTTCTTACACACTCTCCCAAACTCATTCACCAAACCTTGCAACTCCCCTTCTCTTCACTTAACACAGTATCATCCACAAACAACAGCATAGGGAGTTTCCACACACTGCCCTGGATCGTTAGGGCCACTCCAACATTCACTACCCTACTTTGCATCTTTTTTATAACCCCATCCACATACAGACTGAAGAACCATGAAAACATGACACATCGCTGTTTCAATTCAACCTTCAAATAGGAAAATTCACTCAGTTCATCGTCCATACGCGCTGCAGCCTTAGCATCATCATACATACTCTTCAAGGCCATCAACAACTTCCAGTTCACTCCATATATTCTTAATACAGTACTATCCACAATCCTTGCCTATCCACCCTGTCATATGCTTTCTCCAAATCTCTGAAGGCAGCATACAACTTCTTTCCCTTCTCTAGAACTTTTCCACTAAAGATCTAAGAATGAATATCTGATCTATACAACCTCTTCCCTTCCTAAAACCTCCCTGTTCTTCTCCACCTAATTCCTCTGTTATTTCCCTAACTCTGTCAATAAGTATCCTACCATATACTTTTCCTGTTACACTAACAAAATGAATGCCCCTATGAATACTACACACTTCTTTTTCCCCTTTCCCTTGATACAGGGGAAAAATTATACCTGGCTTCCAATCCTCTGCGACTTTATCTTCCTCTCAGCCCAATCTGCACACCCTCCACATCCATTCTACTACTATCTCACCCCCATGCTTCAGCATTTCACCACACACTCCATCAATTCCTGGGGCATTCCCCATTTTGACTTTCTTCATTGCTTCCACAACTTCCATCCTACTGATTTCTTCCTGTCTTCTCACCTCCCTCCTTCTCCCAGCCATTCCCCAGCCACTTATACTCGTATTACTTTCATTCTCTATTTTCAGCAATTCCTTAAAGTGTTCTCTCCATCTGCTCACTTTTTCTCCCTTCTCCACTAGTAATCTACCAATATCTGTCTATCTATCTGTCTATCTATATTCATATATCTATATCTATCCATCTATCTATCTATCTATCTATATTTATTTATGTATGTATATAAATATAAATACATACATACATACATACATCTAAAATACTATAGACTATAGTAGTAGCCGTGTGTGTGTGTGTGTGTGTGTGTGTGTGTGTGTGTGTGTGTGTGTATTTTGGGCAGCCGAAACTACATATTCAAATCGCACCAAAATTGGCACAAAAATCGCAAAAAATTTGATGTGGAAAACTTGGTTCCATCACGATTGAAAAACTTTTACTATATTAAATGAGGTATCAAAGTTTGACCAAAAAACACTGCTCCCGGCGCCGGTCGGTTGCCGTGGCTGAGTGATTAATATATTGGACTTGTGTGCGGACAACTTGGGTTCCATTCCCGAAGCTGCAAATAACACGATCAACTGGTTTGCTGCAAAAAAATCAAAGTGACAACGTTAGACTAGAACAGCACATAAACGTGACTCGGATTACATGAAATGATCGCAACGTGTGCGCGACGCGTGAGGAAACGAGTGAGAAGCACGAGAAAGGGAGCGCGCAGCGCGAGAGCCCTCCGCAGGAGCAAGTGTGAGAGGGCCCGAAGGGCCCACGAGCACTTTTGCGTGTGTGTGTGTGTGTGTGTGTGTGTGTGTGTGTGTGTGTGTGTGTATATATATATATATATATATATATATATATATATATATATATATATATATAAAGATAGATAGATGGAGATAGATGGATAGATAGATATTGTACTACTTCCACCAGTACTAATACTTCCTGCTACTTCAACACAAACAACCGTCTACGCCTCTTTCCTTCAGTTTCTCATAAACTGAACACATATCGCATGCAAACAACAAGAATAAAATGCAACTGACGTCCTCGGCGTAAATGTGTTAAGAGTCAGTTAGAAGAACAGAAGGATATTTAAGTGTGAGAGATTTTGTGTTGAGAGGGTAGAAAGGAAAATAATAATAATAATAATACATAATAATAATAATAATAATAATGATAATAATAATATAATGATAATAATAGTATTAATAATAATAATAATAATAATAGTAGTAGTAGTGGTAGTAGTAGTAGTAGTAGTAGTAGTAGTAGTAGTAGTAGTAGTAGTAATAATAATAATAATAATAGTGGTAGTAGTAGTAGTAGTAGTAGTAGTAGTAGTAGTAGTAGTAGTAGTAGTAGTAGTAGTAATAATAATAATAATAATAATAATAATAATAGTTGTAGTAGTAGTAGTAGTAGTAGTAGTAGTAGTAGTAATAATAATAATAATAATAATAATAATAATAATAATAATAATAATAATAGACTACTGCAGAGTTTTGCTGATGTTTGTGAGCGTCGTGCCTTGAGAGTAAATGTACAAAAGAGTACAGTGATGGTAATCGAGAGAGAAGGTGACTCTCAGTGTGATGTAACAGTTAATGGAAAGAGACTGGAGCTTGTGAGAGAGTTCAAGTACCTGGGTACAGTGATAGAAAAGAAGGAAAAATGTGCAAAAGAAGTGGAAAGTAGAGTGACACAAGGAAGGAAAGTAGCTGGTGCAATGAAGGCCTTGATAAGAAACAGAGGCTTGAGTGTTGCAGCTGCGCGAGGCTTACACGAAGGAGTATTAGAGCCAACATTAATATATGGATGTAAACTATGGTGTGGCATGAAAATGAAAAGTCAAGAGTGGGAGCAGTGGAGATGGGACTGCTGGGGAATGTATGTGGAGTACAGTGAAGGGATAGGATACGAAATAATGTGATTCGTGCAATATGCGGAGTGAGGAAATCTGTGAACATCAAAATAGATGAGTGCGTACTGAGATGGTATGGTCAAGTGGAGAGAATGGATAACAGTAGAGTGATGAGAAAGGTATATCTGAGCGAATTTGATGGAAAGAGGAGGCGAGGTAGGCCAAGGAGAAGGTGGAGGGATACGCCTATGGTGGATAAGTGTGTGAGGAAGAGAGGTGTGGAAGCCGATGAGACTAGGGAATTGACAAGAGATCGAGCTGGCTGGATGAATATTGTGAAGAGAAGCGCATGATCAGGGATTTGGCACTCCTTTTTAAGGTGACAGCTTTCGGATTGACTGTCGGATACATTTATGTAAAGCTACAGAATGCGGTAAACGTTTCTGGCGCATCAGATAGAGCCAGGATTCCTGGGGGTTGAATGATGAGTGACTGGAAGCGTGGCCCCTTCGAGTGGGCAAACTTGGACTGTCTGGACGTTGCTACGCCTCACCCTGCCCTAGGCTGGGAAAGGAGGTCCGGATGATGATGAAGATGATGATGATGATAATAATAATAATAATATTAAAAGGAATAATAATAAAAAGAAGAATGGGTAAAGTATGGTGCGAGGAGGTGGGAATGGGCACAGTTTGTTAGAAGGGGGTAGATTGTGGTGGGAGGGAGTACAGTGTGGTAGGACGGGGTGCAATGTAGTGGAAGGTGGTACAGTTTGGTAGGAAGGTACAATGTGGTGGGATGGGGTACTGTGTAGTGGGGGAGGTACAGTGTGGTGGGAGGGGTACAGTGTTGTCGGAGGGGTAGAGTGTGGCGGGAGGGGTACAGTTTAGTGGGAGGGGGTACAGTGTTGTGGGAGGGGTACAATGTTGTGGGAGGGGGTACAGTGTAGTGGGAGGGGTACAATGTAGTGGCAGGGGTACAGTGTGGTTGGAGGGGTATAGTGTTGTCGGAGGGGTACAGTGTGGCGGGAGGGGGTACAGTGATGTGGGAGGAGTACAGTTACAGTGTAGTGGCAGGGGTACAGTGTTGTGGGAGGGGTACAGTGTAGTGGGAGGGGTAAAGTGTAGTAGCAGGGGTACAGTGTAGTGGGAGGGGTACAGTGTGGTGGGAGGGGGTGGGGTGCAGCGGGGCTGTTAGACAGCAAGCCAGACTGCACCACAAATAAGGCAATATTGAACACCTCGGAGGCCTCTCTCTCTCTCTCTCTCACACACACACACACACACACACACACACACACACACTTCTTCCTCGTCTTCCTGTTTCCCTTCTCCAACCTCCTTTCCCTTTTATCTTCCCCTATCCATCCTCCTACACCCTCTCCGCATTCCTCTGCCTCCCCACCCCATTTCACCTCCCACACTTTCCCTTCCCATCCACCCACACACTGCCATAATATTCACTCTCACTCACATTTTTTCCTCTTCCCCTCACACTCTTACATATTCACTTTCCATCCTCTACTTGTTCACATTCTCTCATCCGTACCACTTTGTTCACTTTTCACACACACACACACCCTAACCGCTTCTGCCCATCTCATGCACTCTTTCTATCTACCTTTCCATCAACACCTCCCTAATGTCTTTACCCCTTGATGGCTGGGGCGCCTTGTTGCTTGTTATCTCCTTGCTGTTTTTAAGAGTGGAAGTTTTGTTTTGTTTCGATCTAGAGGGTTTATGTATAGCTTTTATTTTTACTTCTACTATTTTACTACTACTAAGTTGCATAAAATCGTTTGGAGGCAATAAGAATAAACGAAGCTTATACGTTCTGAGATAGGACGGGTCAGTCCACATCATTTTCACTCTCTTTATCATAATACATCCTCTCATGTATCATTTCCTCTTTCCTCTTCCTTCTTATTCACACTTTCTCTCTCTCTCTCTCTCTCTCTCTCTCTCTCTCTCTCTCTTTCATAATTTCTTCCTTCCATCTCACCCGTGTTGTTCTTACATCCTCTCTCCTCTACACATACCCTCTCACATTATCTCTGGTTCCATCCTCATCATCTTCACACACCATCACATCTCATTCTCCATCTGACACACCCTATCTTTCCATCAACATCGCTTGATCCACACCTTATACCTTCCCTCCCATGACTGTATCCTCACTGTACCCTCACACACTCGCTCTTCCCCTTCACGTCTCCTCCTTCACACTGTTCTGCCTACTTCCACGCTTTCACCTTCACATCCTCACACATCTTCCCACACGCTCATATCTTCTCGTTACAGTCGTACACACTCTTCTCTGGTGCTGGAGAGGGACACCTTCAAGTGGTGACACCAATATGACCCGGTGGTGGAGCTGCCCGGTTATACAAACATCCCTCATTCTACCCGCCCCCTCCCTCCTCCTATTTCCTGACAGTAGGAGGATGAAATGCAGTAGGGCATCTTTGGTTTGTAGTCCATTTGGTTCATGTTCAGGTGAGACTAGGGTTGCAACTTCTGCTACTCCTACGCCCGGCTCTCCCCTCCTCCTTGTGTCTTTCACATTCATTTACTTACACCCCTTTTCCTCTCCCTTTCCGAAACCCTTGTTACAGCTTTCCTTCCCGCCCCTTATTCCCTTTAGCCCAAGGACATCTCATATAATTATTATGTTTTGTCCATCTCCAGATGATTTCAGTCTATGTAGGAGACATTTTTCAAATTGGATGGGTTAAGTATGTCTCTTACTAAGCCTTCCAGTACAAGTTTTTCTTTAGATGAATAAAACCGTCTGGCGGCAGCCAGAGTAAACCAGACTATAACGTCATAGAAGTGACCTGATTAACTTTCTCGTATCCTCCGTAACATTACATCTTACCAATTTCCTACTAGCCTACCTCCTTCCTCCTCCATATCTTCTCTCGAAAGTTGAATATTTTCCTCTCCTTTTCTTACACTTCCGGGCTTTGCACCCATCTTGACCAAAATTTCCCCACCTTTTTACTCCCTCCCCTCCCTTCTCCACTTTCTGCTTCCAACTTACTGACACCCTTTCCCTCCCATCCTCTTCTTTTCCTTCACACCTACCGACACCCTCCCTCCTCACCCTCGTACTTCTCACCAGCATTTTAATTTCTCTGTCTACCCCACTCCTTCTTTCTAACTTGTCGCCACTCACTGTCTCCTTTTCCCAACTCATCTACCCTCTCTCACACATATTTCTACTCTCCCACCCATTTCATCCTCTCCATTTCCCACTATTTTTCCACTTATCCACATTATCTCCCTCCCTCAACTTCTTTCTCTACTTCAGAGCTTCCCACACCCTCCCACACCCTGTTCTCAATTCCCCTACTTCCTCCGTCCCATTCACCCACACCCACCCTCTCCACTTAGCCCACCCATCTTCCCCACGCTTTCCCTCTCCACACTCTCACATCTCACTCACATCCTCTTCTCCAACCCCTACTCCATCCTCGTACCCACACTCTCCCTCCCCTCCATGCCCCTCTTTCCCCAGCGCGCGAAAATATCTAAGATGTCGTCGATGGATGTACTTGTGGAGGTCACTGACATTATGCAACCCCTAAATATACACAAAAATGTTCACCCCCAAACCACGCCCATGTACGGTAAGTATGCATCTAGTACCAGCAGCAAGGGGTGAAGTAAATTCTATTTTTAAGGCCATTTGATTTCGAAGCTCACGCCGTAATACTGATAATATTAACAAAGTAGCAGCGGTAGCAGATAGGAACAGTGAGCTTTCATAATGCCACTCAGGGGCACGAGAGGCTGGCAACCGTTGACTTGAATGTCGGGACTGGGGAGCCTAGCCCCGGACCCCTGCTCTCCTGTTTTTATGTGGCAAAATGGGATTGGTTGTCGTAGTTGCGGTGGTGGTGGTAGTAACAGTGGTGGATATACTTTAGTCTCGGTGTTTGTGGAGACAGCTGTATTTGAGAGAACCGGAAGCAAACTTATGATACAGTAATGCAAAATACTCATTGCACAGGAATGAAAAATAGTACTAATAATAATCTGTCTATTGCCAAACGCCATAATCCCGTAAGAGGTGGCCATTTGTCTCTGAGTTATTTGTTTTACAGGGAGGGGCACTAACCCTCCACTAACCCACTTGTTGACAACGTAGGGAGCACGTATGGTTTGGTTATATGGTTACCACCCAGCGCTGTAAATGGTTTCTTGGCTTACAGGAAACCATCTGGCTTGTTACTCAATGTAAAGCCACCTGTAAAGAAAAAAAACAATAAGAAGTGACAGGAAAGATGGGAGAAATAGCAAGAGAGGAGGGCAGGCACAGAAAAACAATGATAAAGGCTTGGGAAGAAGTAGGCAGCACTACATCAAGTGAGCGGATGATGGTCGCCACCACCTACCACAAACTAATAATAATGATAATACTAATACTAATAGTGCTACTACTACTACTACTACTACTACTACTAGGCTACTACTTCTACTTCTAGTAGCAATGATGACAATAACAATGACTATTACTACTACTACTACTACTACTACTAATGATAATGGCTATCTATCTATCTATTGCCAAACGCCTTAATCTCCTTAGGGATGGCCACAAACAAATCGCCTCCATGTAGCCCTGTCCCCAAACATTTCACTGCCCTGCGCCCAGCTCACGACATCTCTCTCATATACCTCTCCACTCCATCCCTCCATCTCATCCTTGGTCTTCCTCTCCCTCTCCCCCCCTCCACCTCACTCATATATACTCTCCTTCTCAGTCTCTCACTCTCCATCCTTTCCACATGGCCAAACCACCTCAGTGTGTTTCTCCTAACGCTTCCTATCACATCCACATCCACACCACAACGCTCCTTCACTGCCTCATTTGTTAGTCTGCCTCTGCATGTGACTTCACATGCTCTTCTCAAATAACTCACTTCCACCGCTCTCACTCTTGACTAACGTCCGTCCAACAAGGTCCAAGCTTCACTTCCATACGTTAGAGTTGGTATCACAATACTGTCATGCAGTAACTTTTTCATTTCCATGCTCACTTCCCTGTTCCTTATCACTGCTGTCAAAGAACCAGCAACCGTTCTTCCTTGCTGTACCCTGTCAAGCACTTAACCCTCTATACTTCCATCCTTACTCATCACACTACCCAAGCACTTAATAATAATAATAATAATAATAATAATAATAATAATAATAATAATGATGATGATGATGATGATGATGATGATGATAACAAGCAGAAGAAGAACAATCAGTTGGGGAGGCAGGAACAGGCAAGGTGCAATAAAATATTGTTCAGAAGACTGAAAAGCTGCCGCATCCTTATTTGCCAGACGGCAGCCAGGTTGTATCAGTGACGGTCAGGGACATCACGGATGGGCCTTTGTGCTGTGTGCTGACGTAGTGCAGTAGCCTCGTTTCCCTCATACAATTTTATAGACTCCTGGTGGTCAAGTGAGTTGGGACGCTCTAACCACATGTGGCCTATATGGGTGTGCTTTGAGGGGTTGCACAAGTGTATGGCTCAAATAATGCCGCTCAGAGACAAGCAACAGGTTACTTTCTTCTTCAGTGTCTAGAATGAGTAGCCTAGCCCCAGGCTTCAACGTTCCTGATGGGACAATGCTGGACTGAATGATGGATGGAAAGAAAAAAAAAAATGTATTACTCTATTTATTAATGCCTAGATGCTTTAATCCCGGATAAAGCTATGAACAAATCACCTTCATGACCACTTATCCCCCGTCAACGGACGTTGCTCTCTCCATCCCACACAACTCACACCTGTGTGTTGAATCTCACAACTCTCCTCCTTGCATCTCATCCTAGGTCAGTCTCTCCCACTTTTCCTCTCCACCTTACTCTCATAAACTTCCTAGTCAGTTTCCTACTCTCCATTCGCTCTTCAAGGCCAAACCATCTCATAACATTTACCAGTAAATCCTGTTCAACACCACAACGCTCCCAAAATTCCTCATAAGATTGTCTCCACCTAACTCCGCACGCTGCCCTCCATTCATTCATTTCCGGTCCTCCCATTAGTAACTTGTGTCCTTCCAATTAAGTCCAAGCTTCAGATCCATTCCTTTTGGATATCTATTTTGGAACGACCTTCTTAACATCCATACTCACCACCTTATCCGTTGTCACTGTTTTCGTAATACTTGCAACCTTCCTGCCCTGTTGCACTCTATCTAATACTTCATCCTCTATGCTCCCATGTTTGCTCATCTTACTACTTAGATAACTGAAGCCGCTTGCGTTCTCCATTTCCTGGTCATTCAGCCTCAATTCACAGTTCCATGACTTCATTTCTCTCTAAAACAACAACTCCACTCTTTGCTACGGTCACTTATAAATATTCATTACAGTTCAGATATGAAGGCAGGTTAGAGCAGCAGAAGCTAAAATAAAACCTTTGCTTACTTTTTTTTTTTTTTTCATTTTTTTCTGTTTTATTTATGGGTTGACGGCGATCGCTGTGATGTACGAGGCAGCTCCAACGGTTCATCATCTTTACCTGTGGCAAGGAGGGTACTGTACAGCGTCACATCATTTAACCTACTCAGTCAGCTGACGTTTTCTGAGGATTTCATCTTTCTTTTTATAGACGAATTTATTCAGTTTAAGGTAATTCTCCAGTAGTGAAAGGGTTAATGAAAGTTCCATTAAACTACTTGAGTTCATAATGCCTCCCTTAACGAGAACAAAGTCGTCATGAGTTAGCAATAATATATATATATATATATATATATATATATATATATATATATATATATATATATATATATATATATACATATATATATATATACATATATATATATATATATATATATATATATATAGCTCACTATACGGTGACCATCTCAGCTCATTATTGGAACGTATATAATATATATATATATATATATATATATATATAAATATATATATATATATATATATATATATATATATATATATATCTTTGTCTTTAGTCTGCTCTCCCACCCAAGTTGATCTTTTCCTGTCTCTTAAAGATAATCTCAACACTGACCTTTCCTTTGCTCTCTGAGAACAGATTAATTTATTTTCCATCGATTTTGTCAGTTTCCAGGTCTCACAACCATATGTCATAGCTGGACTTATACATTCGTTACATACTTTTTGTTTCATACAAACTGGAAAGCTACTTTTCATAATGTCTCTATGTTTACTGAAAGCTTTCCATCCAATTTTTTCCATCTTCTTATTTCGCTATCATTATCTTTCGTTAATTTTAGCATTTGTCGCAAGTAATTGTACTCTTCGACTTCTTCAAGAATTTCTCCGCTTATTCTGATGACGCTCCTTTGTGTTTGTGAATTAATTATTAGTTTTACTCCGGTTCATCTTTAGCCCTATTTTGAGACTTTCCCTGTTCACGTCATTAAAGTTTCTTGCAATGCCTCCGCTGTTTCTGAGATAAGGACAATGTCATCTGGAAATCTTAAATGGTTTAGCTTTTCTCCATCTATGTTCACTCCTTTGTTTTGCTAGTCTAGCTTTATGAAAATACTTTCTAGACATGCTGTAAATAATTTTGGTGAATTTTATCTCCCTGACGCACGCCCTTCTCAATCTTAATTTTTTCTGAGTCTTTATGTAATTAAATTGTAGCAGTTCCCTCTTTATATATGTTTTCGAACAGTTTTTTAATTGCTATGTGCTCCACTGAGTCGAAAGCCTTTTCGTAATCAGCAAAACCTAAGCACAGTGGTTTATTATATTCTGTAGTTTTCGCAATTAGCTGATTCATTGATTCATTGTGCGTAGATGATAATTAGTCGAATACCCGCTTCGGAATCCTTCCTTTTCACGAGGTTGGTTTTCCTCCAAATTTGTAGTTACTCTGTTCGTAAGGACTTCTGTGAAGAGTTTGTAAATGACTGATAATAAGCTGATGTGTTGATAATTACCAAGATCTTTGAGTCACCTTTTTCTGTGAAGTAAAATAACTATTGCATTACACCATGTTTTGGAAATTTTCTTCTTTTTTAATCATTGAGTAAATAAGTTAGCAAGCTTAGTTTGTACTTCTACTCCTACATCCAACAGTAACTCTGCTACTGTTTCATCTTCTCCCGGAGCTTTCCCTCTTTTCATATTTTTAAAAGAAATATTTACTTCGTCTGGTGTTACCTCAGGTATTTCACTTGTATCAGTTGAAAAGTTAGGTATTGGTACTACAGTTTTTGATGCATATAGTTCTTTGTAAAATTCTTCAGCTCTCTTCATCTTACCTCTACATTTAATGACTTCACCGTTTTTGTCTCTCAGTAATGTAATTTGTTGCTTTCCTAGTGCCATTTTACTTCGGACCTGTTTCAGACCTTTTCCTTTTTTGATGGTTTCTTTGATCTGATCCATGTTTCCCGTTTTTCTCCTCTTTGTCTTTTGTTGATAAGCTTATTTAATTCCGCTTGTTCTATTTCGTCTTTCTTTGTTTTTACTTTCATTTCATTTCTTTTTTTCATAAGCTCGAGTGACTTTTCTGAAGACATCTTGGCTTTGGTTGTATTAGGTTTCCCTACTACCTCCGCTGATTCTCTTAGCACTTTTGTTAGTCTGTCATTCAGCTGATCATTGTCACATTCAGCGTTACTTAGAGCCTGAAATCTGTTCCTTATTTCCAGTTGAAAGGCTGCTTTGTTTTCGTTTACTTTTATTGGGCATATCTTTTTATCTTTAATCATCTTCTTTCTTTCACTTTTGAATGAATCTGGCTGTGCAACCCACCATTCTATGGTCACTTCCTATATTTACTTTGTTGATAACTGTGATATTTGTGATCGTGTTATTCTTATCGTCTATAATGAAGTCGATTTCATTCTTTGTTTCACCATTTGAGCTTCTCCAGGTCCACTTTCTCCCTTTTCTTTTGTGAAAGAATGTGTTCATTATTCTTATGCTATACATTTCAGCAAAGTTTACCAGCATTTCTCCTCTTTCGTTCTTTTCTCCCACTCTAAATTTTCCCATACATGCTTCTCCATTTTTCGACTTCCCAACCTTTGCATTGAAGTCTCCCATGAGTATAGTATATGTTGTCTTGTCTTCTTCCATAATCTGGGAGATATCATCATAGAATGTTTCTATTTCTTCATCTGAGCTTTGAGAAATTGGTGCATATACTTTTATTACTTTCAGGGTATATTTTTTGCACAGTCTAATACTGCTCTGTCAGATACACTGCTGAATTTAACAATGTTGTCTTCAAGATTTCTGTTAATTAGAAATCCTACACCACTAACTCTTTCATTTTCCCTTCCTCTGTAGTAAAATAGGTGTTTGCTGTCTTCGAGCTGTATTACTTTTTCTTCTTTTCTGTGAGTCTTACTCAAACCTACAATATCCCAACTAATGTTTTCCAACTCAGTCATTAAGTTATCAAGTTTGTAATCATCTATGAGGCTTCTTACAGTGTATGCATAGCTCTTCATGGATTCCAGATTGTTTAATACCCCAGTCTGTAACTTGCCAACACAGTGCCTACTCACTTTCGGTGGCACACTGCCAGTAAGCACAGGAGGCAGTGCGGTTGGACTTGTAGTAGATGATGATCCAACAGGAACGCCTGTCAAATTATTTGCAATAGAACTCATGTTTGGTTGAGAGGATTGTGGCAAATAACCTCACCTCCCTTCCACATAGTTTCTGGTGAGATGTAATTTTTTTGCCACCTTATTCGTTATATTCGGTGGAGCCCTATATATCTACAGGGGGTCCCCTGGCCTGGGCCGTCTAAGATGGTACCTTGCATATCTAGAAGGCCTTCCCCTATCTGCCACCCGGGGACGCGCCAGGTAGCAGTGGGATCCTGCCCCTGGATATATATACTGTATATATATATATATATATATATATATATATATATATATATATATATATATATATATATATATATATATATACCTAGGCTGCATTCCCAAAAGAAAGGGAGGTAGCCGAGACAGGACGACACACTCCCAGTTTACTCATCCACACAAACACATTCATTGGCATCTTGGCCCCAAGGGAAGAAGGGACAGATCCTCACCGCACCACACCACACGAGGGTCAACTGCGCAGTGTAATCAGGAACATCCGCATCAGGGCCATATCATAATGGACCCATCCCCTTACCAGCACCTGACCTGACCAGCTGATCAGACCAAATGTAGGAGAATATTCCCTCAGGGCTGCGTCATCATTTATACATTCACACTTTCCCTCCAATCATTTCTGTCACGCACTGCCACTCTTCCCTGCTCAACAGACACAACTCTCACATCCAACACCTCTCTTCACACTGTCCATCCATCCTATTCATGGTCTTCCTCTCAGCCTTACACCTCTCATATCTGAACCAGTTATCTTTTTCACCAATCACTCACCATCCATTCTTTCCATATGCCCAAATCATCGCGACACCCTCTGATTAACTCCATCATCCATCTCCCGCACAACTCCAGTTCTCCTTCGCACTTGATCATTTCACACTCGATCCATGTGCGTCACTCCACACATACTCCTCAGACACCTCATCTTCATTACATTCAAACTTTTCCTCTCTGCTACACCCATATTCCATGTTTCAGCCCTAAATAACACAGTCGGTACCACAACCCTCTCTTTACAACCATTCTAAGTGAACTAGTAAGACCTTACTATAACGGACTAATTGGGGCCAAAACCATTCCAAAAAAAGCAAAATTCTGATAAAAGCGACCTCCGAACTTCCCCCTTCTAGCCAGACTCTTTCCGTTATATCAGATATTAGGTCAGATCGCACCAACGGTTTTAAACTGTTTTCACTACCACTGCAGTACTGTACTGTATTATACGTTCACTACAGTAATCAAATGGTATAATGTATATCATAATACTGCACTGTACATTGACAGACATGTCTTTTATTTACCTTATTGTGGCTAACATAGCTGAAGTGGTCAGGTAGTCCGGACTGCTTCTGGCTTTATTGGACTTTTTCCAAAATACAGGAATTTAGTCTGGTATCTCCTCGATTCTGATAAAAGTGAATTCCGGTCTATTGAAGTCTATTATATCGAGGTCTTACTGTACATCTAAACACTTTTTTCATTCCTCCCAGCACCTTTCCTACTTCATTCATTCTACCTTCTCAAGCAACTCACCATTCACAACTATATTCTTCCTCGTCACTTTAAACTTATTCTCATTTACTCTCCATTTCCTCCTTTCACACACCCTTTCAAACTTCAATACTAACTGTCTCTCTCTCTCTCTCTCTCTCTCTCTCTCTCTCTCTCTCTCTCTCTCTCTATATATATATATATATATATCTTTATGTGTCCGACTCTTCACAGCCTGCTTTCAAGGCCCAGTAGCCCTCCTACGTACCGCACACCTCTACATGTCACCACTTCGGCGCTAACACCCACCCTCCATAGTGAATACATGCTAGGGCTTTCTCATACAGGACTGGTGTATTGGTATTAGCGGGGGTATTTTTACGACATGTCGGCCGGTCTTCTGGTAGATCAGTAAAGTCTGATTTTTATGAAATTCAAATCCTTAAACTGTTCCCTGCCCCAGCGGGATTTGAACCCGGGTCCGTTAGGACTACAAGCCACCTCTCTACCGATTAAGCCACCGCCTCCCCATATATATATATATATATATATATATATATATATATATATATTGATTAGTAATCCAGGGCAGTACTTGGTTTAGTTTTAACAGCTAAACATTTTTGATACAATGAATCAGAGTGCCAAGAGGAAAAGCAAAGAAGTGGGAAATTATAATCACCTGCTGTTGAAGGTTCTCCTTATTGTCTCCTGAAACCAACCATTTTTTTGACAAAATTTGTGTTGAGCCTATGAGGAGGGCAATGCCTTTACTATTTTATTCTAGCACCGTTCAGGCGGTTTTCTTGCTTGGAGAGACTTTTCGAACTGTAAGGATTAAATATTTCCCTCATAAATCCCTTTCAGTGCGAAAAGCCCAGAACAAATAGAATCGTCTGGAAAAACGAGAATAAACTAAACATTTCGTCACCTGAATTAAGAGCTTCAGATTATTCCTTCAGTAATAGTATTGTATCATCCTGCCGACAATTTTTGTTTTCCTCACGCATATATCACACTAGTTTCTTATACTTTTTTTTTTTTTTTTTTTTTTTTTCCAAATTAAACAATCATCGGAGAGAACAAGTGTGTTGCTTTTCCATGATTTTAACCTGGGTTCTCACTCGCAATGATAAACATTTTATTTTCTGTCTTATCTTCTCTGCCACACCATATTAAGTAGACGTGGCTTTTAACATGGCACATTATATTTAGCCTAACTTTTCATCACTACCAAGATCAGTATCCTTAAATGGAACTTCTGAATAATATTTATAAGAAATTTCTCTTGTTATTCTTTCATGGAAGTGATGAATATGAGGCACGGAAGAAGTGAGAGAATGAAAAAAAAAAAAAAAAAAAAAAAAGCTCGTAACTTTGTCATGCAAAACTCCAACTCCTCTTTAGCCTGCCTCATTCTCCTCCCTCCCCGCATTCTTGTTAAGAATGAGGGAACTCTGACAAGTTGTGAGGTTAGAAAATACCACATGTCTTTTCAGCAGCATACAATAAGCCATTGTAAAAGCAGCCTACTAAACGTTCACACTTCCTGTGATCATAATTTTATAATTATTAGTTTATTGGCCTGATATAATAATTATGTAGCATGAAGCCAAGACGTGTTTATCTGCTCACGAGGAAAATTGTCGAGAGAGCAGAAAAACTGTTCTTTTTATAAATTCTCCTTTTCGACTGTTTTTTTAGCTCTGCTTGAACGTCAACATACCTCAGTTTGTGTACATACAGTACTATGAAATCGGAGGACAATTCAGCACTGACGGTGTGGGAGGAGGCGTGTGATTTTCCTCCTTCCAACGTGTGCTTGTTTACACTCGTGGATATAAGTACAACTCAGAAATTTATCAGATATGAAACGGTTACACAATATCCTGAAAAGTCTGTTGGGTTCCTGAGATAGAGTCACTGGAATTTTAAAGCCATTGTTCGCTGTGTTGTTATTTATCGCAGTGAAGTGGATCTATATTCACATCCGTGACCGTACAAACACAGCACCATCGCCGGTAGTGTTTAATCTCTATTTTCTCAATAGCCTAATTTCGTATGGTAACGCAGAAATATGTTCAGGTAGCTTTCTTGTTGTTGGTTTAAATATTATCTGTTTTGAATGAAGAATGTGTTTTGCTTTCAAGAGCTAAGTGTTGTTGATGTGGGTATATATACATATCAAGACCTTACTTAACATACGTGACTAAGTGAAGAGGACTGAGAGTATGAGCTGCATTTTCTTTGGCTTGGAAGATTTCGTAGAATATCTTCAATACCGATGAACTTTGCATAATGTACAAGCATATTATTATGATATTATTTTCTTGTTTGTCATAGTTATTATCTCTTTAGCATCGGCTCACTTTATATTAGTAACACCCACGGGGATATTAGAGGAAGAACAAGATAAGTCACTTAGGAATAGGTGTTAAGAAGGCTCCGAGTCAACAAGGATACAGCCCTATATCTGAAACCTGGAGTGCCCTTTGAAGGCAAATCAACAGATGGGCGCGAAAGTTGAGGAGACTGAAGGCCACATCCACCCCTTCTGCTCTACCTTTGTCTCCAGCATATGCAGGTTTAGCAGTGACTGATTATAAATTAATCTCTCCGTGTATGCATCGGTACCCCTATTTGCTCACTATTATTTCTAACTTCTGTTAAGTGACTCATAAATTGAGGAAAGAGCAGATTCACGCGCGCAGATGGAAAAAGATACAAAAATGCGTGTCCATATAAGTGAGGTGTGTTGTGGGCAGGTGTGGAGGAGGGCTGGTGGCAGAGAGGGTTGGCAGGGGCGGGCGGGCCACCTGAGAGATCAGCGGTGCCACAGGTGCCGCTTCCCTGCCCTCCCCCCACCCCGCGCCCTCTACCACCACACCCATACAAGGTGGGGAAGGGAGAGTGAGAGGGAAGAAGAGGAGAGAAAGTGGATGGATGGAGGACGACAAAATTAGAGGGTGGGAGAGAGAGAGAAAGTGAGAGAGGATGGGGGAGGAGAAAACATGAGATAATGGAGATAAAGAAGGCAAAATGAGCTATGAGAAATTATTCTAGTTTATGGCATACATGATGTTGCAGAAAAAGTTATAACTAAATACCCTCACCATAAGCATAGGGACTAAATAGACTAGCCCTAAGCACTTATGCTTCTGAGGGAGCTATAAGGAATTGTCTGATGGACTTGCTACCACATAACGAAATATACAAACCCGAGACTCTCTTAGTGATGCGACTAGAACGTTGCCTCAGTTCAGATTTGCTCCATCAAGATTATAGGCAGCAAAAGTAAGAAAAAAGAATACTCATTACAGTATGGACAGATTCCTTTCTTGTGCATAATTTTGGTGGTAATGAGTAAATGCATCGGTTATCACAATATATGTATATTTTAAATTATTCCTGTCATTCATAGATATCTTTTATCGTACTTAATGCTAGGTCATTTTACTTAGCTAGGCAAATCGCATGTCGATTTCATGAAGCTTAAGGACACTTAACGTAATGGTGAGGATAGAATAACCTCCATGCAGCCCTACAGTGTGATGACTTTCTCTTAGACATTCCTGTGGCAGAAAACATTATATATTTTAGATCAGGTGTGACCTCTCGTTCTTCCGAGGTTAAGGGTGACTAATTTTTGCTTTGCCTTCTCCAACTTCCTGTTCCTCCTCCTCCTCCTTTATTCTCTTCCTCCTCTTCCTTTCCTTCCTCATCTTTGTTCTCTTCCTCGTCCTCCTCCTTCTACACCCCCCCCCCTCCTCAAGCCTTCACTCCCCTTACCAGCTTCCAATCTCACTTGCTGTCAACTCACAATGGTTACTGAGGAAACAACGAGAATATGATATCAAAAGAAACAGTGATGATAAATCCATCAAGTGTTCAGTATGTTTAGGGAGTTAGATCTTGCACACACACACACACACACACACACACACACACACACACTAAGGCTCACACGCTGAAGCACCTACATATATATTCACACTCACTAGTAGTGAAGTACACACACACACACACACACACACACACACACACACACACACACACACACACACAAACTCTGTCTGTCTGTTTCTGTCTGTCTGTCTCTGTCTGTCTGTCTGTCTGTCTGTCTCGAAAAAGCCACTCCAGGCCCCCACCAAAATCACTCCCCAGTCAGACATAACGCGGCAAATGCTATAAAATCATCCACTCTGTATTTAGCCCCGTCTCCGGTAAAGTGCAAGCGAGAGGAAAGGAGGAAGGGGTGTGTCAGAAATAGGATGGGGAAGCGGAAGATAACGAGGAAGTGAGTGTAAATAGACCCCCGAAGCACCATAGCACTTTGCTATAATCGAACGTCATGTTATCCTGTCTAATGCTTATGTTTCTCCATATGAGGTTAGTTACTTTGTCTTCATCTAACGGAACTGGCCCACTCCTACAGCCTGGATGTTAAATCGTGGTAGCATGAAAATTCAGTGAGCTTCATCTGTGAGGGAGGAATAAGCCTTCTTGGTTACTAGTCAGATTTTTCCTCCAGTCTGACTACGCTTGGCAGTCGACTGAGCTTAAATGGGTTAACTATCTTTACCTGGTGAAGACAGATCGATCACAGTACTACCAGAAATCATTGTGTGTGTGTGTGTGTGTGTGTGTGTGTGTGTGATTTTTTCACACAAATATGCCCTCTAGTTTGGGTAGGTATTTCGCGGCAGGTGTTCAGTACGAGCTAGAGGCAATGTTATAAGCACGCGATTGAGTACATAATTATAGCCTCAAGAGAGACCGTAAATGCAGAACAGACCCGACCATTCCTAGGAGTATTTCGCTGGTAATGGAGGGAGAGTGAGTGTGGATGGGGTAGCCTACTCAGAGAGAGAGAGAGAGAGAGAGAGAGAGATGAAACGTTTGTATATAAACAGACAATGAAATAGACATGTAAACAGTCATTTTGCTGAGGGAAGAGGAAAGAGGGGAGATAAGTAAGATAAATTTCCTCCAGATTTTATGGATTGGACAGCAGGATAAGGGGGGGGGGTGAAAGGGAGGAAGAAAGGGGAGACAGCGAGAGGAAGGAGGAGTGGAGAATGGGGGAGGGTGTGAGACGGAAGAAGTGAGAAAGTATGAGAGGGTGGGGATGGAGAGTGAGAGGGTAGGGAAGGTGGGAGGGTTATAAGAGGGTAGTGAGTGTGGGAAGGAGAGTTAGTGGGAAAGGCTGAAGGAGGAAAAAAAAGAAAGTGAGAGGATGAAGAGGAAAGAACAGGGTGGGAGAGGGTTCAAGTGAAAGTATGGAGAGAGAGAGAGAAAGAGAGAGAGAGAGTAGGAGGAAGGATGAGAGATAGGGTGAGAGGGAAAGCGAGGAGTAAAATAAAAATGAAAGTGAGAGAGGGGACGGGTGAAGTGAGTTGAGGCGAGAGTGGAACGGGTGAAATGAGAAGAGGTGAGAATATGGCAAGTGAGGTGAGAAGAGGTGAGAGGGGCGAAAGGGTGAAGTGAGAGGTGGTGAGACGGGAAACAGGTGAAGTGAGTGATATGTTGAGAGGGGGTCAGATGAAGTGAAAGGGAGTGAGAAGGAGAAACAGGTTAGATGAGAGGGCGGTGAAAAAGAGTGCAGGTGAAGTGAGAGGAGGTGATAGTGAGGGGGGACTGGTGAAGTGAGAGGAAGGGATGGAAGGATGTTGAGAGTGAAAGAGGTGAGGCGAGAGGGGATGATTGGGGGGACAGGTGAAATGAGAGTGAGTGAGAGGGGGGGACGGGTGAAATGAGAGGGGGCAGGTGAAGCGAGAGAAGGTGAGAGTGGGGGACAGGTGAGATGAGAGGCAGGGTGAGAGGGCCTCCCAGAATATCTTCTTCCCACACTACTTCCACATATAACTGCTGTGTCACCTCTCTCTCTCTCTCTCTCTCTCTCTCTCTCTCTCTCTCTCTCTCTCTCTCTCTCTCTCTCTCTCTCTTCTTCTTCTTCTTCTTCTTTCTTCATTTATCTCTTCTCTGCTCTCCTCTGCTCTTCTCTTTTTCCTTCCCCCCCTCCCTCTCTCTCTCTCTTATCGACTGATGGGTGATATGTGGTGCCATATGGAGCGTATGTATAATTTGGCGCACACGTGTACGTACTGAGTGAGGTGAACGTATGTGTGTATGATGTGATGGTACGTGTTTGTGTCATGTCTAAATGCGTGCGTGAATCATGTGTATATCATGTGTCATAGAGTTGCATAATTATCTTCCATGTTCTTGATAATGAGTTAATTATTAACTTTGCGTCAGTGTTGTGTTCTCAAATACTCCTTATTGTCCTCCAACATTTTAAATATAATGCTCCTTGTAGCAGATGCTAATCTGTATCTATCTTTACCTATATATATATCTATATCTATCTATCTATCTATCAATATATGCATACATAAACACACACACACACACACACACACACACACACACACACATATATATATATATATATATATATATATATATATATATATATATATATATATATATATATATATATATATATATATATTATTTATTTATTTCATCATCCAGTCCAACGTTGCCCCATGAGGAGCGTAGGAACCCGGGGCTAGGGACGTTGGTCCTGACATTTAAGATGACAGTGACCAACCTCACTCATCCCTGAGTGGCATTACGTGAGCAAATAACCCCAACCATCCCTTGGATATAAACCTACACAAGCTCAATCCGATTGGAGCGCCGTAATTACCCACTAAACCACCAGGCGCCAAAATTTGGTTATATGGTTACCACCCAGAATAGTAAATAGTTTCCTGGTATATAGGAAACCATTTGGCTTGTCACTCAGTGTTGAGTCACCCACAGGCAGAAAGAAGAGGAAAGAATGAAGGAAAGAAAGACAGAAGAGGGAGTGTAAAGTCATCCGCAGGCAGAAGGACGACGAAAGAATGAAGGAAAGAAAGAAGAGGATGGAAGGAAAGAAGGATGGAGGAGAGGAAAGGGCAGACGTCCGAGAGCAGCACTACGTCGAGTGAGTGGATGGTGATATAGATATATATATATATATATATATATATATATATATATATATATATATATATATATAAGAAACGTTACGATTTTTTTCTTTTTATTTACAACCCAAGGCTAAGACTCTTCAAAATGTGTCATTACTATAGAAAACTAAACAAAGACCATGTAAATTCAAGATCCGTTCATTATGAAATACTTGTTTGGGAATGCTGTCGGGGGTGAACAGCCCACACATGAGAACAGTACTCCGCACAAAGTCAAATGTGGCATCCGCATGAAGCCATCAGTTGAGTGCAGTAACAATTTTGCAAGAAAATTATTTTATAATTTAAGAATTTGGTACTCTGGAGGATTTCTGATGGATATAATGGGCAAAACCTTTTAGTGGCAGAGAGGTGTTATGGTTACCCAGTGAAAGGGCACAGTAAGCCTGACTCTGCCTAACATCCCACCCCAGTTTCAGCGGACCCACCACGGAGATCGGTTGTGTTCATACAGGGGAAGCGAGCATCATTTCACATAATCCCTGTGTTTTTGTTGGTACTGAATTTAATTCATTTATTTCTATGCACATAAAAATTTTCGTATTTCTAGATTCACGCTGTAGTGTGTGATGTTTAAGATTACAACAGTGCAGACTACTAGCTTCTGAATGTGACTTGGAAGGTAGAGTGAGGCCAACAACACTTTCAAATTACAGGCTTCAGAACTACAAGACCCCCATGATTTATCGAGGCTGCATCTTGGTCAAATATCAGTCTGATTCTATGGGCATACGTGTAAAATTATGGTATTTAATTATGGTCTGTAGAACTTTATAACTGTGAATGCACGTATAGCATTACTGGATCTGATTATGATGGAGTGTATGCGTGTACGCAGCTGAATGTTTAAAGAAGGCATTCTCTCTCTCTCTCTCTCTCTCTCTCTCTCTCTCTCTCTCTCTCTCTCTGTGACAGCGACAATGAAATGGAAATGACACACGACCCAGAAACAAAGGTTTTCTGGTTTGATTCCCAGAAACCTTTGAGCAATTTTTTCTTTACCCCAGGCTTTCGTACCTACACGTGAAATAGGGAAATGAATTGTATTCTGGAACACCCTTCAGTCCAGTGTGTGTGTGTGTGTGTGTGTGTGTGTGTGTGTGTGTGTGTTTCGGAATCAAGTACACATTTGATAGGACATTTTACATTGCTTGAACGTCGGACTAATTCAGTAGGCTAATCCGAGAGACAAGAGGCAGAGAGGCAACAGAGGAGAGGACAAAATAAAACTAAGTACGGTGGTTAATAGACTAAACCTTTATTTTTGATGAGAGAGAGAGAGAGAGAGAGAGGGGGGGGCAGACAAACAAAAGGGGAGAGAACAAAATTAGATCTAGTACACTGGTCATCAGGCGAAACATTTATTTTTGATGCCCCCTCTGCGGGCTGGCTGGCAGTGGAGATGGAGTGGATGGTGCGGTAAACGCCAATTTCAGCCACGTCCGACACCCGGTAAGACACCCAGCATATTGCTCTTCCCAAGATGGAGTTGCTTCATGAGGGTGATAAAGGTCGTACGATTGATCTAGACGTTTGGCACACACACACACACACACACACACACACACACACACACACACACACACACACACACCTGTATAAATAGTTGTTCCTATTAAGACTGGCATGATTTTTCTTTACCATTCAGAATTATCATTACTGCTTTTAAAATCTTCAGATAAACCATGATGTGGTCGTTCATTATTAAACCTTAAAATACTTCCTGACCACGAAGAAAATTAATAAATTAACCATTTGCATTTTTAACTATAAAATATCAGTATACATTATACTATACTACGTATTTTTGGCTTAAGAAAATCTTCCACAACCTACTTATTCATATCTCCAAAACTCTATACAAGAATCCTAAAGGGAGAAAGTAATGTCCCTGTGTCTTACACAGTCGTCTGCTTCTGTGCACAGTGATTTTTATGTACTATTGGTAACATTTGATTGCTATATGGCATTTGATGCAGTGCAGCCTTCAGGTGACTCTACACTGCGTGACAAGCCAAAAGGTTTCCTGTAATCCAAGGTGTTACCCATATAACCAAATGATGTCTGGTGGCCTAATGAGCTAAGGCGCTCCAGCAGGACCTACATCTGACGGATAGTTGAGGCTTATTGTTCAAACGTGCCACTCAGGGAAGAACCACTGATCACTCTTACATTAAATGCCTGGTATTAAACAGCCAAGCACTCACTTCCAACGATTCTGATGAGGCAAGAAAGGAATGAGTGATGGATGGATGAAGTATTTGCTTTTTTCCTCAGTTAGATTATTTGCAACTAATCTGAGCAACTTTACTGTGGTAGAAACCCTTTTTTTTTTTTTTTTTTTTCTCTCTCTCTCTCTAACGGCAAAGTTTGACCATGTGTGATGTTTCACAGCATTGCAAAGTACAGTTATTTTTTACTCTCCCACTGGGTAGATACTGTATGTTGCTGGCTTAAGGGTGGGACTACAAGTTAACATTTGTATAAAAAATAACTTAATTCCTTTTCTGTGCACTGCAGGAAGAGAACCGCTTCTGTCTTCCTCCACTCCTGCCTATTGGCTTTTGAGCATGCGTTAAATCATTACAGACTAACTGCCTCTCCCTTTGTCTGACGTGTCTGTCTGTCTGTTTGTTTGTCTGTCTGTCTGTCTGTCTGTCTGTCTGTCTCTCTCTCTCTCTCTCTCTCTCTCTCTCTCAACATAACACACTTCCAGGTCTATCGTAAACTAACGGGAATGTACACTCGATTAATGAGTAACTGTACACATTTCGTACGAAAGAAAATGATAACAGAAGATGTATGTGCATAACGCTGGTTGGTCCTACCCCACATCATTAGCCCTGCTCTTATGAGGATGGAATTTATCGTTCACTTGTGACATTCATAGGAAGTATTGTGATTATATCAACTTCCTCATGAAACTACTGTTTATGAACTTCCGTATCAAACTAGAATATGTATCTTGTGACATCACGAGCTGTGTTGATTATTTAGGATATCATCGGATTCCTCTTACGCGATAATTTTTTTTTTTACTCTTTATGCACACTCTCCAGAAAGTATCTGAAAACGGGTGGGTAATCGGTGATTTCACGACGGGTGTCATTGCTATTTGCTTTTTTTTTTTTTCCACGACATACATTTCTGATTGGGTATTGTACTTCGTATGTTGCTAAAAGTTCCATCTTTATTTGTAGTGCTATTGACAGCATTCATTATCATGAAACATTCCTAGAGATTATTTTCAAACGTTTCGTCCATTGTTTCAAATATAATAATGGAAAATTTTAAAATACTTTTTGGAACCGGTGTACATCTTGTCAAGGCAAAGATTCTAAGGAGGCACTCAACAACTTCTTATCCACACGTTAGCAGCTACTCAGGTAACAGAATTCAGAGGGCAAGAAGTGAGTCAGGTAGCAGGTGGGTGGTTGAGGTTGTGGGCGACTCAAATGAGGCTGACTAGGCTGGCTGGTGACTCAGCTGGCGTGACTCAGGTGGACTGGGACTACCACCAAGCATGACATCACCCTAAGCCCCACCGGCTGTATACAGAGAGGTCTTGGCCAATTTCTGTGATAATTATTTCTCCGTGTAGTAGTAAACTACTATCAGATGTAATTTTCTTTGATATTTTTTTACTTTGATATTCTCTCCATTTTGGTGTCTGGGGTGCAAGTATACTTAAGCATTCTTATACACCATGTACTTTTTGTAACTTAAGCTGTATGTAAGACTGCTTGTTTGTAATTCCGTATTCACTCATTAAACAAGCATACAGTATACCTCACAAGCAAACTAAAGTGAATATTATAGTGAAAACACACGAAAAACAACAATATTTTTGATGTCAATTAACTTCTATGGAGCCTTGTTTTTCCTAATTACTTAATGTCCTTGATAAACACGACTCTTGTTGTGGTTACGTGAGGGGGGCTGGACACTCTGGACCCCGCCCCGCCCCAGGTAGAGGGACGGGTGGAGGTAGGGCGTTGAGTGTGACCTGGCTCTTGCCCCGCTCCGCCCACACCCCACCACCACACACAGTCACCCACATTAATACCACATGGAAAAATAACGAGCCTATCTCGCAGGGTGGCAACGACTACCTGTTGGTGTGAAGGTCTCTACCTACACCATCTACCCACCCTAGGTGATCCACATCATTATCCACACTAGACTATCTACACCACCTACCTACACCACCTACCTACGACAGATTACCCACTCTCACCACCTGCCTTCACCATCTACTCACATCACCTGCTCACGCACAACTACTACCCAGGCCAACTTCCCACTCAGCTACTCACAGAAATTTCCCACACCAACTAGCCTACCCACACCACTGAATCCACACCACTTACCCAGACTTGTACCACCACCACCTAGCCACACCACCTACCCACAATACTTGACTGCTTGCTCACATTACCTACCCACACCACCTACTCACATTACCTGCCGACACCACCTACCCACCTTCTCATACTTCTATCACCATTACCACCACCACCTACTTACGCTACCTATCATACATTTGCGCCACCACCAAAGCACATTATCTCCACCACCACCTACACATACCACCTACCCTCATCATTGACGGATATCACCTACCCAAACCACCTTCCTGAATCAGGCTACCTTCACCTCTTTTTCGTCACCGCCTAACCCTGTCAACACTACAGTAAATTTCCCTACCCTATTCCCATTAACCTTTTCAGCCTGGGGACGCCACTTTATATTTTAGTCTTGCTACCTTTAGAGAACTTATTCTTCGTAGGAGACACTTATCGAATAGGGGGGAAGGGTAGACATAACCTTTAGTAACTCATACTTTTTTGTGGAGCTCACTTAAATTCACTAAAATTGCCCAACAACGATATCAATTAACAAGGAAATATGACATTGTTCTGTGAGGGCTAACAGCAGGCCACATCACACCTAAGCCACATAACCCTATCTCATCCCCTCCAGCACCACATCTCCTCTCACACACACACCGCCCTACCGTACCCCTACCTACACCACATCACACTACCTTACCTCTACGTAACACCACACCACACCACACCATACTATTATCATTTCATTCTGCCTTACTTCATATGACTACCAAATCTAGTCAGCATCCCACCTCCCCTTCACAACACACCTTCAACACATCACCTTTCCTCACACTCGTCAAGATCACAGTGTAGTCAGATGGGGAAAAAATAATGATGCCTAAAATTACCTCAGCCTCTCTGTAATCACCACCCCATCACGTTGGTTTACCCTCGTCGGCACCACATCACACACCACAGCATTGCCACACATCCGTTAATACCACGCCACACCAAACCACATCATCCTTCTACATTCTAATCAGTACCGGATCACACCCTACATTTCCCCCGTCATTAACCACATCATACGACATCACATACCTTACACATCACCCTCCCACATATCGCACCACACCCCACACCTTCCATATCACCCTTCCTCATTCTTCCCATATCTTCCATGCCACTCTTCCACATTCTCCTTATCATCAGACCACACCATACCAACCTACATTACACCTACCAGGAACCACCATCCCACCCCACACCCCACACCCCATACCTTTCACATCACTTTATCGGTTATATCACAACACACCATACCACCCTCCACCACCAACACCATCACCACCCTCCACCATCACCACCACCATTGCACTTACTAATATCCTCGTCGGCTTAGGATGTCTTCCAGCACTTCTTCCTTTGGCGATTTCTTTTGAACACTAAGTCTTGTTCTTCCCATGTATGTTTATGTTTACTTAGTACCTACACAGATAACATAAATAACATATTTGCATATATAAGCACACTATATACAGGAATAATTTGGCAACTAGAGGAGCTAGGAAACTTCCTTAATGAACGAGAAAATGCCCTCAGGTGTTATTTTGAGGTACGAGTTTGTTTTGCAGACCTCAGTGCTTCAGTGTTCTTCGCATGAGAGGGGAGATATAATGAGTGTTGCAGATATCCTTTATATACCTATTTTCTCTCACAGTTTGCATTAAAATAACACACTCCAAATTTCTCTCCCTCAGTATCCCTTGATGATATACTGTGGTTTCCCTCTCAATATGCCTGGCTAATTTCTCTTGTATTTAAAAAGGTATGGCCATGTTCAAACTGTCCTTGAAATTACATTAAAACCCAACTTCATAATTTCCCTTCCTAAAACACCCTGCTTTATCGTTTCAGTATGTTCTGTGGATTTCTCAAAATATGACAAAGGAGCGATCTTATACAAGCTCTCCTAGCAATTACATCATACTTTCCGTCAGTAATTTCACTTTCTGGACGCACCATTTTCAGATAATTTCCCTGACCGTGTTTGGAGGATTTCTTGAGTTTTGAGAGTGGAGTGCTCTTATTTAAGCTGTCCTTGGCAACGGAGAGGATAATTATATTTGTTATCTCAGTGCTCAAGGTTCCCCCGACCCAGCCATCCCAGATATATGAAGTGAATAAAGTGATATCCAATATGAGGGATTTTTTTTGCGGTGAAGAGAGGGAAAAATGGCCTTATTAAGCTCTAAGGAGGGGCGCTGGGTGGTGGTAATGAGGGTGGGGAGGGAGGGGCAGGGGAGGAGAGCGTGTTTACGTGGTGCGTCACTCGGCATTGCTCACCACACCCTCACACAGTACCCACACCCGCACCCAGCTCACTCACTTCTAACATCATCTATTCCCGGCTAACACTCACATCCAGCTAACCTACTTGTCATTTCACCCACACCCAGCTCACACTCACATCCACCTCACCCACACCAAACTCACACAGACACCCAGCTCACCCATTTGTCACATTACCCACACCCAACTCTTTTACGAAACCTGATATCATCCACACACACACAACCCACACTCACGCCACCCACTACTTACCATTACACATCACTCACACTCAGCCTATATTCACTGCACGCACTACCAACACTATTATAATATCCGCCGCACCATAACCCTTGTTCTGTACCACTCAATCCAGGTTTTCATGACACCGGCAAATAGCGTCACCCACACTATTCTGACTTGGTCTCTCTGTTCACACCCAATCTACACTCAGTGCCAACCCAGTCCCCTCCCCCCCACTCACACATTCAGTTCCATTACCCACAGCATCCACTTCTATCTTAACCCAACCCACTTACAACCCTCATCATGAAGGTCGAGCACCTCAAGGGCTGTATTATTAAAATTAGGAGAGCAAAGTGGAGGGCAAGGGCACAGTTTCTGATGGCAATTTGTAAAGCACCAGTCGAAGATAGAACGTGTCCGGCTTCTCTGTCGTACCTGACTACGGTTTGTATTGTGGGATGCAGGTTAATCGATTCTAATACAGCATCCCATAGAATACTATCAGAAGCTGCGGACTTGCCTTTATCTTGCTCTCAAAACTTCAACAACACTGCCACCGCACTCAGTCCCCACAACCGACATCATTGTCACCCTGCCCACACCACCCACACTTCCCCACCACAATCCACACCGTTCTCACCCTGCCCATACCACCCACACTTCCCCACCACAACCCACACCGTTCTCACTCTCCCCATACCGCCTTCACTTTCCCGCTACAACCCTTACCGTTCTCTCTAAACACCATCCACACTTCCCTACCACAACCCACACTCTTTTCACACCATACACCTAGCTTTCCCACCACAACCCACAGTGTTCTCGCCGTCTCCATACCACCCACACTACCCACACTTCCCCTTCTGTTCCACCCACACCCTGTACACTAGAGACCCCGTGGTACAGTGTACAACGGTGTCCCGGTTTTACACCAGCCCCTTGCCACGCCATCTGTTACACCAGCACCTGTTGCCGGTATGAGAGGCACCACCCACATGTCTTCACTTTTAACTCAACGTGGGCGGAGGTTGGAGTGAGAGGGAAGGGTAGCACTGGGTGGGGTGGGGTTGGCCAGAACAGGGGGTGGGGGAAGGTGGGATGGGTTGTGGGGGTTAAAAAGACGGGGTTAGGGCTGAGTGGGATAGGGTGTCACTAAGTGGAGAGTGCTTTGGGCAAGGTTGGGATCCAGTGGTATGGGTGGAGTGGGCAAAGCACTGGATTGCGAGGTAGATATAGGTGGGTGAAAGTAAGATGCAGCACGGCGGGATGAGGGGGGGTAGGGTGGAACTGGTTAAGGTGAGGCGGGATGGAGAAAAGCGGGGAAGAGTGGAGGTAGTGGGGGTGAGGCAGGGTGGGAGAGGGTTGAGGTGTATGGGATGGGCAAGGGAGAGAATTGTGGGGTGGACTGAAGTAGGGTACAGTCTGAGGGGATGGAATAGGGCCGGGTGGCGTGGGGGTGGGTTAGGTGGAGTGGGGTCTGATGGAGTAGGGTGGGGCTAGGGTAATATGGAAAGGAAGGGAGCAGGGAGGGACAAGGCAGGGATCGGGGAAGGGGGTGAAATAAGGGAGGGAAGGGCAGGGGAGGGCCGAGGGGAAAGATAGGGTAGGGTGGGACAGGGGAAAGGGGTGTGTCAGAGGAGGAGCAAAGGAGTAGAGGAGAGGGGATCAGGGTAAGGGGTAGGGGGTATGCAGGGCGGGTTGCCAGGACTGCCGCCCACTTCCTGCCTCCCGCCGCCTAACCAGCTGCCAAGAAACACGTCAGCCTGAGACTTGGAGCTAAATTTGCATAATGACGTGTTGCGGGACCATACTAAAGGGCCACGGGTGTGGGATTACGGGTGTGGGGCTACGGGTGTGGGACTACGGGTGTGGGGCTACTGATGTAAGGCCACTGGTGCAGGACTACTGATGTGGGGCCACTCCTATGGGACAACTTTAATGGGACTCCTAATGCGGGACTACTTGTACAGGGCTATGGGTATGGACTATTGGAATGGGACGTGTGAAACTACCGTAGTGGGACAACTTGTGTAGGGCTACTGTGGCTACGGGTGTGGGACCACTGATGTGGCACTACTGAGGCTAATGGTATGATGTTACTTGTGTGGAACTACGGGTGTGGAGCTGCTATACAGTACCCTGTTTGATTGACCTGTGCAGCTGAGATGTATGGGGCGAGTAGGATGTGTTTGAATCGCGGCTGCTGATTGGCCGCGGATGATTTAAATCTACACCTCTTCCTATTTTAACACATATATACTTACATTTCTAAATAACCTTCAATACAAGCAGCCAGATTAAATATGGAATAATATCCGAAGCTACAGAGGTCAAAATTGGCTTTAAAAGTTTACTGCTACAGAAATAAAAACTTTATTATAAAGTTTTATAAAAAGATGAGTGATATTTGAAGCAAATTATTCACCCATGGCGTACATTGTACCCACGTCCGCATGTTGCACTACATCCTCCCGCGGTGTACACCTACGTCCGCATGTTGCAATACAATACATGCCTGCATTTACTTCAATGACATCATCGGCGGCCAATAAGCAGCCGCGAAACAAACACACCCTATTTGCCCCACGCATCTCAGGTGCACAGGTCAATCAAATAGACTATAGTGTGGGACTACTGGCGTGTGGCAATTGAGGCTTCTGGCGTAGGACTATTGATATGAGGCATCTGATGTGGGGCTACTGATATTGGGCTACTGTTGTGGTGCCACTAAGTCTGCTGGTTTGGGGCTGCAGATGTATGGCTATTGAGACTAACAGTGTGGGGTAAATGGTGCAGCGCTACTGGTGTGGGGCTGCTTATGTGGGAATATTGGTCTGGACTACTGAAGCCTCTGATTTGGTGCTACTGGTCTGAAGCTATACTAGTCTGAGGTTTCTGATCTGGGGCTATTGATTTTGGGCTGCTGGTGTGGGGGTACTGGCTTGGGACTAGTAATCTCGTTTCTTTCAAAGTAAAAAAACTTCCTTGGAGACTTTGTGGACCTAAGACCCAGATCGAGGTACAAGTCAGGTGTGCCAGAGAGTTCAGTCCCTTTGCTCTGAGGCGGTTAAGTATTTCTTCGATCATATGGTTACTTGCTCTTAAACCCTTCATTCCGATGACATATTTTGTCGTTTGTTCTTGCTAACGCCAGACGATTTTATTCAGCTCAGGACAGATCTCTTGCAGCAGAGCCCCTTAGTGGTAGCAATAATACGCTATCAACCGTAGTCTATCCTCTGGCTTTTATGCACCGCAGCTGCTGATATAAAATTGGCTGTCATATTTTGCTGCTTTGGGATGCTATTTACGAAGAATCCTAATTTAAATTTCTTGTTCTTTTACCCTTTAATAATCGGGACGCCCTTGCTGTAAATTCTAGACGATCTTATTCACCTTAGAGGGACTATAGGAGCCTGAGAGTGTTAATACTGTCATCATTAACTCTTTCATGGTTTGGACAACTCCGCTGTTGTATTCCAGCTAAAGCAAGACGATTTCATTCAGCTGAGAGTGATTCATAGGAGGCTGAGTGTTAAGATTTCCACCATTTTTCTATTTTCAAAGGTCAAGCTGTTTTATCACCTCACAGATCAACGATAATTTATTCCTTGTCAAGCACCCACGATGCAAGCACACCTGTCTACCAGTTTGATCTCATCTGTTGTTGTTTATCCCCGCCAGGAGGCATATGTTTTACCCCGCGTTGGTTTGTTGGTTTGTTTGACTCTGTCTGTTAGCACGACTACTCAAAAAGCTATGAACGGATTTTCATGAAACTTTCTGGAGAGGTAGAGAATGGCCCAACGAACAATCTTTAAGGTTTTGGTTGTGATCCAGAATTTTTTTTTTTTGTTTGCTCACATCATATCCCTAAAAGTTCTCAATGAATTTCAATGACATTTTGTGGAAGGGTGGCTCATGGGCCCAAAAAGAATTCTTTAAATTCTGGGGCGGATTCGGATCCAGATTTGGATCCTGTTGCATAGTATCTCCAAAAATTCTCAATGAATTTCAATGAAATTTTGTGGAAGAGTGGGCCATGGGCCAAGAAACAATCAGTTAAATTTGGGGGCGGATCCAGATCTGGCACTGGCGGAGGTATGCGCTCTCATTGCGCTGCTCTTGCTGTCTTTGTTGCTGTTGCCCCAGGATCATCTGCAGTGAACCCGATGGGCTGAAGTTCGTTTCCATCTGCAGGTCACCATCCTCCTTTCAGGGAATAGAGGAATAGATGAGGAACGTCTGTATACCCAGACAGTTATATAGTTATATCGCCTGGTTATATCGGTGCGACCAACTGTAGGCGGCCTTCTCTAACACCGATCTCACTTGTAGTCCGGAAAGGAAGATGAGACAATGAAAGGAAGAAAAGTGGTGTGTTTTCCAGCTTCTTATAAAATACAAAGAGTGTCCAGTGAAAAGCGTACAATGCATCAGGTGGTTATTCATGGGCAAATATTAAGTAGTAAATCCCACATCATCCTTGGTAAAGTTCTCAATGGTTACAGAGCTACAATTACGAATGACCTTATGGGTTACTTACGATGAATAATGTTGTAGCCCCTCAGGTTATTACTTAATGACGGTTTTATAATTGATGAGAATTGGATCTATATTGATGTTTAATTAACTACTCAAAATTAACCCCCCCAAATCACCTGTTGTATGCCACACTCTTCGTGAGACATGTCTGTCTTTATATCTATTTATCTACCTATCATAAATCTGTCTATCTATCTATCAGTCAGTCTATCTATCTATCTATCTATCTATATCTCTACCTATCTTTCTATCTGTCTATCTGTCATCCTGTATACCTACCTACACTTCCAGAATGAAGTAGGGTTGGTTGCTTCGTGTGCTACCCCTTGGATGGAGTTTCTATGATTCTGCCGTGAGAGGCAGATTTGCGGAAAATTTTAATGATCAGAGGCTTGATACAATTTACGTCGATAGTCTGAAGTAACTAAATACACACACACACACACACACACACACACACACACACACACACACACACACACACACACAGGCACGCTCGCGCGAGCGCAGAGAAAAGAGGTGTAATCAAAATAAATCTTAAGAGCGATGAATTTGGACGAGTTTGTATGTTTGCATACCTGTCTCTCTGGTGTGTGTGTGTGTGTGTGTGTGTGGGTGGGTGGGTGTGGGTGTGTAAGGTAAAATGGCGTGAATGACGTGAGTGAATCTAAGGGGCATATAGAGGAACGTCAAAAGAGGCTTCATAATATCATCCTTGGAATTTAGTCCACTGTGTCTGAAAGTCTTGTATTCTGCTGGGCATAGAAAGTTTGCCAGAGCCTCTTCTTTAATAATTAATTCTGTACATTGCACTTCAGTATTCACTTTTCTATTTGTGTGTGTGTGTGTGTGTGTGTGTGTGTGTGTGTGTGTGTGTGTGTGTGTTTTGCCTACAAAGAATGCATAGACGACGTACAAGAGAAAATGACAATGTGTATGCAGGAATATACTAGGAAGGAAGGGGTGCAAAAAACTGTCATTTGCTAACGAGAATGCGGGCCAAGGTTTGAGCTGAGTTGCCAATGCAGAAGTTGCTAGAACATCGCCAACTACAGAAGACTGTAAATCGTTACAAATACTGCAATGATAATAAAGCATTGTTAAAATGCAAATAACATTAACAGTGGTCATCCTGACATGGCGTTAGGTAGCCATAAATGTATCTATAGACTGACATCTTAGGGTCTCAGTGAATATTGCTTGTTTCGTCTCGGTTCGGTTTTACTCTTACCTTACGAAAGGTTTCCCCTGAACAAAATGGAGTAGTCTACCTGTAGTTCTAGGCCCTTCCACACCATTCCAGTTCAAAAAGTCTCCTCAGTTCTCTCCTATGCTGAATAAAGCCGTCTGGGCAAAGCAAAAGTACTTAATAAAATACGTCAAGGGATTCAAGGGGTTAACTATTTTGTACCTCTCCACCTATTACGCTTAATCCCACATATGCATCACCTTGTCTCACCTCACTCAGCCTTTCTCACTCTTCACCTTCTTCACCCTACCTCACTTCACTCAGCCTCACTAACTTCACACCTACATTACCCAACCTCACCTCACTCAACATCACTCACTTTTCACCTATCTCACTTTCACTTTCTTCACCCTACCTCACTCCAATCATCCTCTCTCATTTTTCACGTACTTCACCCTACCTCACCTCAGTCAACCTCTCTCACTTTTCACCTACTTCACCCTACCTCTCCTCACTCAACCTCTCTCACTTTTCACCTTCACCCTATCTTACCTCACTCAACCTCTCTCACTTTCCACCTTTTTCACCCTACCTATTCAAGTCAGCTGCTTTCACGTTTCTCTTGCCTTTCCTATCTTATACAATTCAACCTCTCTCTCCTTTCCATCTACTTCACCCTACCTCCCCTCACTCAGCCTCTCTCTCTCTCTCTCTCTCTCTCTCTCTCTCTCTCTCTCTCTCTCTCTCTCTCCATCTACTTCACCCTCCCTCACCTCTCTCAGCCTCTCGCACTTTTCATTTACTTCGTTTCTCATCTTCACGCTCTCAGTTGCTTCCTCCACTTCTAGCCCAACTGAGAAGAAAAGCATCGAACAGGCATTCCCCCCTCTCAAGACTACCACACGCAAGCATCGCATTGAAAATTGAGGCCCCTATTTTGGTTTTAGGTGCAAACAGTGTGGAGTAAAATGATCCTGCCCAAAGATGCAGAGGTCGGCCCGGATATCGAACCCTACTTACTACTCTCTTGGATACAGGGATGGACCAGGAACGAAGCTTTATTTCCAGCTGTTGCAGGGAGCAGTTAAAGGATATTATCACCTTGTTCACTGCTCTTCCATCGCGTACCATTAACACTTCATAGCAACACCTTTGGTAATATCATCATCATCATCATCGTCGTTATAATAACCATGATCCCTTTTTTCCTTCTAAGAACGGGTTGAGTTAGGATCCAGAAACAGGGAAGAAACTAGCTTAAAATCTGAACGAAATGTCCCAAGGGTATCAAAATATAAATGTTGGGAAATAGTGGCAACGTGTTTGAGTTTATGGATTGATGGAGATCATTCCCTTGCTGTGTGGAAAGGTCTCCGCAGTCTATATCCAGAGTCGGATGCACAAGACCAAAAATCTTGACCTCCGCTCTACGTCATGTCTCTTCAACCCCATCTTTCATAATAACTCGTGCTAATATCATCACAGCTGTCCTGAGTGAAATAGCCATAGGTGTAATATGGACGGTGGGTATTAGCGCTCAAGTGGCTAAATGTGGAAGTGTATAGGACTCAGGATGACTGCCTCAGGAAATGGTCTGTCATGTCTATACGAGAGCTGGATACACATACATCGAAATAAAAATAAAAACAAAAAAGTGTTCCATATCTCACCTGCCATATTTCTCCTATATACCTCACCCACATCACTTTTCCTCTACCCTACCTTTTATCTTTCTCATCTCAGGTATTTACCGTTAGAGACAAAAAGTTCACCTACTCTTGCTCCGTATCTGCTTCATACAAAAGACATGTCCGTCACTGTCATCCTTCACTCATCATGCCAAAGAGAATCATCTATGGGCAAAAAACATACCAGACTCCTCCCAGCTTAGGAATATTCACGAACAGGGGAAAGTGAAAAGACGAGGTGAAATACTAAGCGAACTTATGTCCTCGACCCTGCTGCTCCTCTCCTATATTCCCCTCCCCACTACCTAATACTTCACCATCCTCGCTTGTACCAGTACTGGAGAATAAAAACGTTTTCTTTTCATGCATATTTTGGACCATCAAAGGAATCAAATTGCTCTGGAAAATATGGCTCCCTGGCCCGCATGAAGGAATACACACACACACACACACACACACACACACACACACACACACACACACACACACACACACACACACACACACACACACACACACACACACACACACACACACACACACACACACACACACACACACACACACAGAGAGAGAGAGAGAGAGAGAGAGACCCTTCCCCCACCGCCACACGACAAGAGGATCAAATTCAGTGTCCCTAAGCTAGGTCGAGTTGCAAACTTTTATGGACTAGGCTTATGTTGAAAATTTGACATAACCTCTATACATATTCCTGTAAATGTTGTTCGTAGCAGTATTCACGTTCATCTAATATATATATTAAACCCATCGGATCCCAGGGGTGCTAGGCGAGGCATTGCACTGGGAGGACACTAAGCGTACCGCCCTCCGCCTATCGGCTCATAGTCGCGAAGCTCATAGGTCCCTACCACGGGGTTCCCTACTTTATAAAGACTTGAAAAATCCCAGTTCTGTCCAATACTCTGGACACTGGGCTCCAATGGGATATATATATATATATATATATATATATATATATATATATATATATATATATATATATATATATATATATATATATATATATATATGATATGATAGGTGGGGGCGCTTACCATCTACTCACTTGATGTAGTGTTGCTCTCGGGTGTCTGCCCTTTCCTTTCCTTCATCCTCATTTCCTTGCATCCTCTTCTGTCATTCTTTCCTTCATTCTTTCTTCGTCCTTCAGGTTACGGGTGACTTTACCCTCCCTCTTCTGTCTTTCCTTCATTTTTTCCTCTTCCTTCTGGCAGTGGGTGACTACACTGAGTGACAAGCCATATGGTTTCCTGTACACCAGGAAACCATATACTACTCTTTTTGATAACCATATAACCAAACTTTGGCGCCTGGTCGTTTAGTGGGTAATTATGGCGCTCCAGCTGGATTAGGCCTGCGTAAGTTTATATCCAAAGGGTGGTTGGGGTTTATTGCTCACGTAATGCCACGCAGGGATGAGTGAGGCTGGTCACTCTCATCTTAAATGTCTGGCCACGGGCTCCTCCACTCCTCATGTGTCAACGTAGGATTGGATGATGAATGAATGACTATATAGATATATATATATATATATATATATATATATATATATATATATATATATATATATATATATAGATAGATAGATAGATAGATAGATAGATAGATAGATAGATACAAACAAGTGGCCCATACTTTGCCTATACCGATACCGATACCGATACTTTTATATTTTGATTTTATTTTTTTGATTTTATTTTGATTTATTTGATGCCGGTAACGTGAGTGTTGTTAATGCAGGAGCAATATAGTAATCGATACATAATATATATATATATATATATATATATATATATATATATATATATATATATATATATATATATGTATATAGTGAGTTTTACGCCAGGTACCCCCTTTTTTTGGATAAGGGCTAAGGCGTTGCCCCTGGGTAGAGGACTTTAGTTTGGAGCGTGTAGCATTTTACGACCGGATGCCCTTCGTGATGTCTACCAATGACCCTTGGGTGGATTCGATCCTCCGACCCTACGGTCAGAGCGGAGCGCTCTAACCCACTGAGCCACACACACACACACACTCACACCACACACACACACACACACATATATATATATATACATATATATATATATATATATATATATATATATATATATATATATATATATATATATATATATAATATATATATATATATATATATATATATATATATATATATATATATATATATATATATATATATATATATATATACGTATATATATATATATATATATATATATATATATATATATATATATATATATATATATATATATATATATATATATAATTTCCTGTGGCACCCCACGGGATGCATAGGGCCTCAATGAACTCTCCACCAATATTTGTCTCTTGCCATCTCCTTCAGGTCCCACCAACACTCCTCTCCTGCTTCTTTTTTCATTGTCCTCAACCAGGTTTCCCTCGGCCTACCTCTACCTCTTCTTCCTCTAGCAGTCCACTCTGGCACATCCTGTATTAAACTACCTTCTTTTCTGTATATGTGCCCCAGCTACTTCCAGCGAGACAGTCTCGCATATTCATTTACTGGTTCCGCTCTCGTAATATCCCTTACTCTTGCATTTGTAACTCTGTCTTGCCACTTTACCCCAAGAATCCTTCTCAGTATTTTATTCTCAAATCCTAATACTTTCTGATCTGTTGCAATTGTACTGTACCATGACTCATGCCCGTAAATTAAAATTGGTCTAACCATGGACTTGTAAATTTTCACTTTAGTATGTACCGAAAGCATATTATTATTCCAAACAGATTTCAACATTCCAACAGCTCTCCAAGCCTGTCTAATCCTCTCCTCAATTTCATTGTTTAATGATCCATTAGATGATACAATCGTTCCCAGATATTTAAAGTTTTCTACATACTTCACCACATTATCCCCAATTACACAATCGATTTGGTTCTCCACGTTCATATTAATAATTTCAGTCTTTCCACAATTTATTACCAATTCCACTTTTTCTCCTTCCTCCACCAGACAATCAAGCACCCTCTGCATCTCGTAAATACTTCCGCAAATCAGTACAATATCATCAGCATAGTCCAAATCCATCAGCTTCTTATTTTCTTTCCAGTTAATTCCTGCACCTGTTCTCCTTACAACCTTTTTCATAACATAATCCATAACCAAAACAAACAACAATGGCGAAAGAACTCCTCCTTGAATCACGCCTGACCTAACTTCAAATGGATCACTCAAAGAACCACCCACCATTATCTTACAAAAAGTACTTTCATGCAGGGTTCTAATAATATTTACAAACTTTTCTGGTATACCATAGAATCTCATAATTTTCAACATAGCTCCACGTGAAACACTATCAAACGCCTTTTCAAAATCCACAAAACACATACTAGGTGGCATTTTCATATCATTAGCTTGTTGCATTAGATGCCTTACAATAAAAATATGATCATTACAACCTCGACCCTTTCTAAATCCCGCTTGTTCTTCTCTTAAAATTTTATCAATTACTGGCTCTATTCTGTTCCACAAGATTTTGGAAAAGACTTTTGCAACTACAGGTGTCAAAGTTATCCCCCTCCAATTGCCACACACACTTAAATCTCCCTTTTTTGGTATTTTTATAATCACTCCATTTTTCCATTCTTCTGGAATTCCACCATTATCCCAAGCCACATTAAAAAGTTTCAAAAGCGCATTCATCAACTCGTCATTTTCCACGTTAAGCATTTCAGGGAATATTCCATCCTCACCTGGAGCCTTAAAATTCTTTAACTCCTTCATAGATTTTGCTATCTCTTCCAAAGTTATATCCCCTGTTTCTATCTGCAAATCTCTCTCGGCTGGCAAAATGTCCTCTTCAGCTGGGATTGGTCTATTTAGAACAGATTCAAAGTGCTCTTTCCACCTTCCTTTTATATCCAAATCTTTAGTCATCAAATTACCATTTCTATCTCGTACAGCTATTTCCTTCCTTCTCTTTTCAGTCCCAGTTAACTCCTTTATGGCTTGATACGCTGCTCTTGTGCTCTGACCGTCATTTTTACTTAATTTAATTTCTGTCTCTGTCGCCTTTTCATCATATACTCTCCTCTTATCACGTCTAACGAGTCTTTTTACTTCAGAATGTAAACTCCAGTACTTTGCTCTAAGTACTTCAACTATCTGACCATCAACATGTTGTTCTTCACTTCTTAACTTCGCCTCTTTCCTTTTCTGAATTGCATTCCATGTTTCATCTGACATCCACTTTTTCCTTCTCGCTTTTCCCTTTTTCTTAATAGTAACCTTAGCACTCTCATGCAAAACCTCTTTTACCTCTCTCCACATTTGATTAATATCATTGTCTTCAGATTCCATCAAAGTCCGCAGGACTAGAAACCTGTTCCTACATTCCCACCGAAACTTTTCCCTCGTGCTCTCATCACTTCTCAGCTCATCCAAATCATAATTATTACCTCCTGTACAATTACCATTAACGTTTCTCTTAAGTTTTATTTTAATCTTTGACACAACAAGTTGATGATCACTACCTATATCTGCCCCCCTCCTTACGCAAACATTTTGCAAATAACTCCTATGCCTTCTGCTAATTGCAATGTGGTCAGTCTGGTTACAATATTTACCACATGGTGAAATCCAAGTAGTCTTATGTATTTTTCTGTGCTCAAAGATAGTTCCACCAATTATAAGGTCATTTGCCAAACAAAAGCTTCCAAGTCGCACCCCATTTTCGTTCCTTATACCAACACCATCCTTACCCATACAATCTTCAAAGCCATCCCTACTGCTGCCAACAATCGCATTAAAATCACCAATGCAAACTAGTACATCATGTCTTCCCACTCTATTCACTACATCCTGCAGCTTCTCATAAAATCATCCTTCATTTCATCAGCAGCCTCATTTGTCGGAGCGTACCCTACAACTATACTGATATTACCATGGTCAGATTTTAAACGAGCATAAAGCAAGCGCTCATTAATTGGTTCAAACTCACATGCCACCTTATAAGCATCTCTACTCAGCAGTAAGCCTACTCCTTGGTAATGATTTCCATCACTCCTACCAGAAATTAACATAGTAATACCATCTTCCAAATTCATTTTATCAACTCCAAGCAACCTCGTTTCTGTAAGAGCACAAATATCCATCTTGTATTCCTTGAACACTGATATAAGCTCTTCCATTTTACCAGCCTGATTGAGAGTTCGAACATTCCAGTTTCCTATTCTTAAGGTTCTTTTGGGATGTATAAACTTATTTTTACACCGTGGGATTCTTAGCACCCCCTGCCCACTTAAGGGCTGCACGGGACTGAGGGCCATTGCTTCGTCACCAGAGTTCATCAAGATTTCTTAGGCAGAAAAATATTTTACCCTGGAGCCAATGCCAGTGACTCGCAGGAACCAGACAGTGGAGAGAGGAAATTAACTAAATGAAAGTAAAATGCAGAGGGTTTGGACAGACAAAGTACAAGGGAAAGAAAGAGAGCAAAGAGAATGTAGATAAAAGTGTCCCTTTTAGTCGCCTCTCACGACAAGCAGGGAATACTGGGGAAGTATTCTATATATATATATATATATATATATATATATATATATATATATATATATATATATATATATATATATATTAACGCTATTGCAATCAACGGATGATTTTACTAAGCTAAGGACAGACTTTCGAGCTGGATGGGTTTCACATTGGCCGGTATTCTTGTCGGTTAAGGGAGCCCCCTTACAACTTTTCGTATGTAATTTTGCTTGTTTACTACACCTCAGCGTCCTCTTCTGTGTTATATAAATCTTTCCAATATTGTCATACTCTGCATAAATAACCTGCAAAAGGATATTACTCACTCATACCCAAAAATACATCGCTAAGGAAGGAGCGTTATGGAGCTTCGTCATCTGAATCCCATCAGTGTGGTGTGGTCTTTCTTACATACCCTTACCACCTCCAGTCGATATTCTAAAGGCCAGAGGAGACCTGTTGAAGTAAAAGAGTTAATGAAGGCTGGATGTAACTAATCCAGTTAAAAATATCCCAAAAGCTGATTAAAATCGTCAGTAATTTACAAGAATAAAATGAATATCACGTAGTCCGATTGGAGGAGTTAATATGAGATGCATTTCTCAAGTTAGAGAGTAACAAGACAAAAATAAGCTAAACTTACATCGTCGGGGTAGAGATTAAACTAGGTCTTCCTCACGAGCAAAAGTACACAGCATTAAAGCCTTGGCCTCGAGGATCTACACACAGCTGCAGGAAACAGTTTAGTGTTATTAGTGTTAGCCTCAGTGAAATATAACTAGGTGGACCTCAGACACGGACGAGTTATTGAATACCCCTCCAACACAAACGATATCATTTTTTCTTTCTTTCTTTATTCTCTCTCTCTCTCTCTCTCTCTCTCTCTCTCTCTCTCTCTCTCTCTCTCTCTCCACTTTCTTTGGACAGCACGGGAGAGAGAGAGAGAGAGAGGACCTAGTATCAAGTCTGTCTTAACCCCTTCCCTACAAGAGATCTCTCCCTCCAACCGAATCAAATCGTCTGAGAATAGCCTGTTCAAAATAAAAAAGAGGTAATCGGATTGAAGGGGTTAATATCAAAAGTAGGAAAGCCAACAGAAAAGTAGAGTGCAGTGGTCAGAGTCAACAGGGTTCCTATTTAACGTAGTGATTGACCTCTCTCTCTCTCTCTGCTTGCCTGCCTGCCTGCGCGTGCTAGCTTGCATGCGTGCGTGTGTGTGTGTGTGTGTGTGTGTGTGTGTGTGTGTGTGTGTGTGTGTGTGTGTGTGTGTGTGTGTGTGTGTGTGTGTGTGTGTGTGTGTGTGTGTGTGTGTGTGTGTGTGTGTGTGTGTGTGGAGCTTCTCTCTCTCTCTCTCTCTCTCTCTCTCTCTCTCTCTCTCTCTCGGTCACTGCGGTTTCCCTGTCGACTCTTCCCTGACTGGTCGTTCACGGTGACCCAGGATTATGCTTCACCTAACCCTCCTCTCTTCTTGAAAACCACATTTGTACCCTTTCAATTTTATATATACATATATATATATATATATATATATATATATATATATATATATATATATATATATATATATATATATATATATATATTTTAGTGATGCCAGTTCATCACCTGACGATTTTATTCAGTCTAGGAAGGATGTTCAACAGTAAAGGGGTTAATGATGGCTCAGTCTAATCCACCTGATTCGCTGGAAAAGTATGTCGTTAAGTTTAATAAAATCATCTGCAACTGGCAAAAACTAAATGTAAAAATGTGTCATCGGAGTGAAGCTGATTTTTCTTCTGGCCATCTCATAACAGTTTTATAAGCTTTAGGGAGAGTTTTATAGCTGGAGGGATTGGGTATGGCTTTGTTGAATCCTGTCACAGCGCTGAGGTTCTCTTAATTTAAGGTAAGTTGCCGCCATAGCCGCAACTAATAAACTAATGACTGCGTCCATTGCCTGGCCCCCTGCACCCCAAACACCGACTATCGTGGATCCTGCCAACACCATCCCTTCTCCCCTCAAGTACTATGGCATGTTTACATTTCTATCCCTGCTACATCCACTTGCATTTCTTCTTGTACCTCTTACTCCTCCAGATCGAAAAGTCTTTCCTAAGATAATGATATGCGATAGAACTCGGCCTCCGGGCTGTCAACACAGAGCCTCGCTTGGTATACCTCCGCCAAGCCTTGCCCACGGACTCGCTATACAGCCTCCATGACCTTGCTGACCAAATCAGCTCATCGTCCCCTCATACTGTATTACTGACAAAACTCTGGGCAAAATCCGTCGAGGGGTTCAGGAGATATCGCGCCCACAAGGATAAACTGAGTCTATCCCATATGACCTTGACCTTTGACCCGTTGACTTTATTGACCCAATGAGTTCATCTTCCCTACATACTGTGTCACTGACAAAAGTTTGGTCTAATTTCGTCAATGTATTTAGGAGAAATCTGTCCCACAACAGTGTTACGGAAGCACGTTCCCACGCACGCAAGCACGCAGTCACGGACAGAGCAATCACCTAATGCCTCCTTCACCATAGGTGGGCGGAGGTATAAAAAAAAAAAAAAAAGTCCTTGTGCGGAAAAGGGTAAATGAAATGATAAATAAATCGTTCTTAAATTACTCAACTGTTCATAAATTTCTAATGTTGGCAGCATCATTATCAATATCATGGTCATGAACCTCCTTCATCAGATGACGTACTTTCAGTTTCATTCTTGTTTTTTTATATTTTATTCAGCTTAGATGTTAAACTTTGGAACTGCTGGGGCTACATCCATCCTTCAGTTAACTTTATGCCAGCAGGAGTCCTCCACTTCTACAAGACTGTCTGCAGCAAGCAAGAATACACCAAGAAAAACGTCCTCGGATTTAAGGGTTAATAATATATCAAGGGTATTTGTCATCATCATCTTCATCTTTACTACTACTGCTGCTACTACTACTACTACAACTACGCCTACTACTACTATTACTACTGCTACTACTACTGTTACTACTAATACAACTACTACTACTTCAATTAATTGTATTATTATTATTATTATTATTATTATTATTATTATTATTATTATTATTATTATTATTATTAATATTATTATTATTATTATTATTATTATTATTATTATTATTATTATTATTATTATTATTTTTATTACTGACGACCCACTTCCATTCACCGTCCATTTTGTGGTTACATGCTGAGGCTCTAATATAAATATGTAAATCCCCCATGTCATTTTTGACCCACCTTCCCAGATTTTTTGAGGAGGCTGAATGGAGGTCTGCCGAAAGACGCTCTCCGTAATGATGAAATATTATTTTGTTTGGTGACGAGACCAAAACTGCGGTCGCTCCATCTTGCGATCATTTCTTTACCAAATCCCTGAAACACTTTTCTACGATGACTTTTTCATTCAATGTATTCTTGGTATCTACAGACGATTTTGTATTCAGCTTAAGTAATACCTCTAGTACTGGAGGGGTTAATGAAGGTTGCCAAACCCCTGAAGTTCAAAAAATCTCCCCTAAGCAGAATTTAATCGTCTGGGGAGATTAAGAATAAAAAAAAAAAAAAAAATGGAGTGAATGAATCGAATAACATCAAGTGATTTCAACCCGTACAAGTGAAGGAGGTTTTACTGAGCGTCAGTTTTCTTCCTGATATTCTTAAACCCAATAATACGGTTTTTCCTCAAGCCCTTCACTTCCATGTATGCTTTCTTAAATCTTACTACCACCATACTAATTACTAGGCCACTATCTTGATCAAATGTTTGTCCCAGCCTCCCGACATATACCTGGGCCTTTGATGCGCTCTGTAAACAAGGTGCTGAAAATTATATTGACATTTTTGTTATCCAATAAAATATTACTTAACATACAGTAAATTATGTCTCATCGCTTACTGCACACATCATCACTAGGCTCTTTTTCACTTTTTTCATCTACTTTGTTGATTGATTCTTTACTGCCTCGTCAAGAGCGAGAAGGACCGGGTCTAGGTTACATGGTCTAGACATTTAAGGAGAGATTGATCAGTCACTCACCCCTGAATGTTATTATGTGAACAATAGACCCCAACTACTATTAGGATTTAAGCCTTGTGGGCTAAATACGGTTGGACTGCCTTAACCCACTCGTCCGCCAAGCTTCCGTTTGTTAGCTGTTTGGTTACCATTCAACGTGTTAAATGGTTTCCTTGGATGCAGAAAGGCATTTGGCTTGTCACTCGGTGTATAGTCACATAAATGTAGCACTACATCCAACGAGTGGACGGTGGGTGCCCCGCCTTTCAGCCTATGACTCTCTCTCTCTCTCTCTCTCTCTCTCTCTCTCTTTCTTATTTTCCAGGCTAATGACTTCTCCAAGTGATGAGTTACTTTCTCGGAGTATCGGGTAATGCGATTCCTGGAGGTGAGCAACAGCCTAACATTCAGTGCGTCGAGAAAAGATGTACCAAGGAAAACAGGGATCTACTGTTTTGTTGTTTTTATTCCACATCAGAGTTCATGTAGACATTAATCCTAGCAACTGCAGGAAATACACAACTTGAGCATGACCCTCCTAGATATCTTTTTGTCGTACTCAGTCTAGTTCGAAGACTAGTTCGAAATTGGTGAAAGTAGGTCAAGGTCAAGGTCATATTCTTAGCCGAGCTAGATATGTATCGGCTCGCGGCTAGTTTGATTCCCCCCTTGGGGGGACCTCTAGTCATATCTGCATTCATGCATTAAAATGAGGATAAAGTGTGATGTAAGAAGGGGACTGATTGATCAGAGTGTGTTGTGGTGTTGAGGAGCTACGTTACAATGAGAGGGTAGTGGAGTATTTGTGAGTTGTATTATAGGTTGTGAGGATGACAAGAGCGAGGTGAGGAAGTTTATGAGAAGTTGCATTATAGTTAGAGCAGAGTGGGTTTGCATGTGGGTTGTATTTTGTGTTGTGCGGGTGAGGTGGATGAGTTGTGTTGTGGTGTGAGGGGCTACATAACAGTGTAGGCAGAGTGGATTGTTTGTGAGTTGTATTTTGTGCTGATACTAAAATAGAGATCGACACAGAATACCGTACACAAACAATCTTGACATAGCTGAATGACTCCATCGTATCCCTTGGCAAAACAACCCGTGCTAAGCTCCTTCTTGGATATTATTTTACCTCTATCACAAGTGCGTCTTTTGTCATTTAGTTTATTCTTGTTATTCATCCATAGGTCTTTAGTGGAAAAGTTTCTAGAAAAGGGAAAGAAGTTGTATGCGGCCTTCATGGATATGGAGATACAGTAGCATATAACAGAGTGGAAATACAAGGAATGCCGAAAATGTTAAGAATATAATGGACTAAATGGGAAGTTTTTGAATGCCGTGAAGAGTATGTATGAGGGCGCTATGCAGTGCGGGTGTATGATGAACTGTGTGAATTTTTCTCCCTGAATGTTGGACTGAAACAAGGATGTGTCATGTCTCCATGCTTGTTCTCTCCGACAAGGAGAATATGTTTTCGCCCATGTTGTTTGTTTGTTAGTTTGTTTGCCTGTGTGCAGGATTACTCAAAAAATAAAAGAGTGATTTGAACCAAATTTGGTGGGTAGATAGCCGTTCCAGAGAACACTCGATTAACTTTTAGGACCGATATTGTTAGCCTGTTTGTTAGCAGGATAACTCAAAAACTAAATGGAAGATTTGGACCAAATTTGGTGGGTAGATCGCCCATGCCCCAGGGAACAATCGATTAACTTTTGGGACCGATCCGGGTCGTATTATAGATTCTGGATTGGAAGAACACTTTTTGCGAAACCCTAAGTAATGATGAAAAAAACTAACCCATTTTGAAGAATGGTTTGGAAATTACGTTACCACTGTCCAAGCGATGAGCTCCACTGAGTGCCCCTCTGGTTCAATCTGCATATGGTTGGGATTATAAGAGATACAAGGTAAAGCCGTGGATGTCGGAGTGACCCAAATGAGAGAGGGCAGCGTTTGAAAACTTCCTGCATTTTTGTTTGCAGATGATACTGTACTGTTAAGCGAAGATGAAGGGGAAGGAACTGCAAGGTTTGGTGGATGATTTTGGGATATTGTGTAAGAAAAGGAACCTAGAGGTGAATTTGGGAGATTGTGTAAGAAACGGAACCTAGAGGTGAATGTAGGGAAGAGTAAAGTTATGGTCTTCGTGAGAATGTCACTGAATGTACAGTGAGGTTGGATGAGGAGGAAATGGAAAATGTGAGTGCATGTAACTACTTGGGCAGTGTGATGAGTAAGGACGGAAGTTTCGGGATGAAATGTATGAAAAGGTACAACAAGGAAGAAAGGTTGCTGATTCTTTGAATGCAGTGATAAGGAACAGGGAAGGAAACATGGAAGTAAAAATGTCGCTGCAAGATAGTACTGTGATACCAAATCTAACGTATGTAAGTGAAGCTTGGACCTTGTTGGAAGGACGCAAGTCAAGGGAGCAGAGGAAATGAGTTATCTGAGAGGAGTATGTGGAGTTACATGAATAGACAGACTGACAAAACAGACAGTGAAGGAGTGATGTGGTGTGGATGTGGATGTGATAGATAGCGTTAGGAGAAATATACTGAAGTGGTTTGGCCCATATGGAGGGGATGGAGAGAATGAGGCTAACGAGGAGAGTGTATGTGAGTAAGGTGGAAGGGAGGAGAAGGAGGGGGAGGCTGAGGATGAGGTGAAGGGATGGAGTGGAGAGGTATATGAGAGAGGGGTGTGTGAGTTGGAGGAAGGGCAATGAAATGACTGGGGACAGGGCGACATGAAGGCGATTTCTTTGAGGCCACACTCTACAGGATTAAGGCGTCTAACAATAGATATATTATTTTTGTCATCTTTAGATCAGTTTTTACAGGTTAGGAAAGACCGCTTATTAAAGGGGTTAAGGAAGGCTGCGTCCAATCCTCCCAGTTGAAAAATTTCTCCGTTGCAAAACCAAACTGTCTAGTGATAGCCTAAAAAAAAAAAAAAAAAGACGTCACTGGAACGAAGGAGTTCTTACTCAGGTAGATAATAATTAAAATGTCAGCTAACAGTCTCAAATTTGCCAACCGCGACAGAGAAATTGGTATTGTTTTCAGTTTGTCTGTCTCTTTGTGTGTCCGTCTGTGTGTCTGTTAGCACGATAATTTCGCAACCGCTCAAGATATAATTACAAAATTTTACTTGTTTTATAGTAAGGATGAAAATCTCAGACTAGTTCGAAATTGGTGAAAGTAGGTCAAGGTCAAGGTCATATTCTTAGCCGAGCTAGATATGTATCGGCTCGCGGCTGGTGTGATCCTCCCCTTGGGAAGACCTCTAGTCATATCTGCATTCAGCACTAAGATTCCTCTGAATCATTTTCAACTGAAGGCAATTGCCTGGGGTTAGCGGCAGTAGAATGATTTCGTTGTCTCGACCGTGGAAGAGTTGTATAATGGTCGCAATATTAGCACTTTCAGGTGCCTAATACTCTCGCTTAGCTGATTAAAACTGTCTACGTTAGCCGAAGTATAGTGCCAGAGGAGACCTGATCATGAGATTGGTAATATTTGTTACCATTCACATTCCATTTAATTTTAAAATGAGGTTAATGCATTTTCAGATCTACTGATAAGATGTGACCAACCACTGATTTCTAGCTGAAATTTGATCCAAATTAATCTTTAAAAAACTCACTAGGCTCGCCTACATTATGAAATCAAGTCCAGTGCTATAATGCAATGATTTGCTTCATCAAAGAAATGAGTTATTTAAGAGGAGCATGTGGAGTCACATGGAGAGACAGATTGACAAATGAGGAAGTGAAGGATCGTTGTGGTGTGGATGTGGATGTGATAGGAAGCGTTAGGAGAACCACACTGAGGTGGTTTGGCCATGTGGAGAGGATGGAGAGTGAGAGACTGACGAGGAGAGTGTATGTGAGTGAGGTGGAGGGGGGAAGAGGGAGGGGGAGGCCAAGGATGAGATGGAGGGATGGGGTGGAGAGATATATGAGAGAGGGGGGTGTGAGATGGGAGCAGGGCAGTGAAATGGCGGGGGAAGGGCGACATGCAGTCGATTTGTTTGTGGCCACCCCTTACGGGATTGAGGCGCCTGGCAGTAGATAGACAGGCAGCTAGAAAGAAATTAATATTGTGTTTACTTTACATATTATTTAAGGACTTTTATTTTGCATATGCTTACGAATCATTGCGATATACAGGTACTGTCCACATGTCGCACATTTTTTTGACACAAACTGGCCATGCCCCATTTCCATTACATGAAAGCTTTTAAAAACATGGACTGAAGTATAAAACTGTGAAGTTCAAAGGCTTCCAAGTGCAGTTTGTTAAACGTCGAATATTTTTTTTTGTCTTGATGAACCAGGCACATCTATCATATTGATACCAACTCATTTTTTTTTTTTTTTCAGAGGTAGGCAGTGAAGGCAGAAGTGGGGGTGTTGAGATGGTGGTATGGGAGTTTATAAAGGAAGGGAGAGCTATGTAGGAGATAGGTGTATGGGAGGAAGGAAACAAAGTTGATGATGGCAGGGGGTGTGCTTGTCAGAGATGTTAAGATGGGGGTAGAGAGTGGCGGTATGGGGTGTAGAAATGGTGGTAGGGGTGTGTAAAGCAAGGAGTGAAAAAAGTAGGAGTTGGAGCGAGGAAAGAGTTTTGTGTGGGGGATGGTCGGGAAGGGTGCTATGGAGGGGTGTAAGGGATGGGGGAGGTGTAAGGGTGGGATGGAAGGGAGGTATAAGAATGGTCGGGAGGAAAGTAAGGGAAGGGGAAGGTTGTGGAGAGGTGCTTAAGTGAGACCTGGGTGTTAAAGCGTTGTGGGATGGGGAGGGGGGAGGAAAGAGATGATATGCAGCAAGGGGCGAGGGTACAGTATAAGGGACGAAGGATGAGTGTGTGTGTATGTGTGTGTGTGTGTGTGTGTAAGGAAAGTGTAGTTGTGGACGAGTAATTGAAAAAAGACGAGGCAGTTGAGGAGCTGAAGTGGAAGGAGAGAGGTGAATGCTGGGGGGAAGGAAAGGGGACGGAGAGCTGGAAGGGAAGCGTAAAGTGTGTTGGACAGAAATGAAATGATCTTTAAAATAGCGGTGAGAAATGAACAGGAATGGGGTGGGGAAGAGAGCGGTGGTTTTAGGGAAGTGAGAGAAATGGGGAGAGGGAGATTATATGGAGGGGGCATAAAGGATGGTGGGGTGTCGAAAGGGAGTATAGGAGTGACGTTGATGGTGTTGTGGTATGGGGTGGGAGGAGGTATCAGGAGGTGTAGAGAATGTAAAGATAATATTGGGTGAAGGAAGAATCGTGACAGGGGGAATGCTCTGTTGTTAAGGATGAGAGAGAGAGAGAGAGAGAGAGAGAGAGAGAGAGAGAGAGAGAGAGAGAGAGAGAGTGAGACGAACTGATTGTAAAAGAACTTGTTGTGACACACGTGAGGATGTGAAACCGAGATGGAGAGGGAAGAGGAAAGGAGAAAAAAGAAAGTGAGGTCAGTGACACGCAGGAGTAGGAGGAATGTAATGAAAGGGAGAGCTAATGTAATGAGTAAGAGAGAGAGAGAGAGAGAGAGAGAGAGAGAGAGAGAGAGAATCTAATTCGCGTGCCTACAGAAAAGTGCTCACTCCTTCACTGTGACGACATCTTTCTTCGTTGTAATCAGTCAACAACTTATTTTATTCAAAATAGGAAGAGTCTATAGCTGTGAAGATAATTACGAGCGAGGGTGAAGCCCTCGCGCGTCTCTTGTCAAGTGGCACTTAATCACATATGAGCAGCCCAACTTGGCCCAACCCAACCCAGCCTGGCCCGACCCGGCCTTACCGTAACTCTTTGGAGAAGTTTACATCAGCAGTCATGGGGCCGACCACTGCGTGGTTTGCACAATATGATAGCCCCATTCCTTAAGATTTGTTTTAAACAGGTTTCATCACACCCCGGTGGTGCACGTGGCACGTGGCACGCACCAAATGCAGCATGTCGAAATCTTCAAAAGAGGGCCATAGGCCAGACAGTTTGTCATAAAGGCATGGCACTTGGTAGGCAGATAGACATCAATATACTCAAGGAGTCCTCGGGGTGTTAGGCGACATTTCAATGTTTTTGGATTTAAATGGCCTTGCTCGTACCTCGCCGAGGAAGGCATTTTACTGGTTTTAAGTTCCTGCACTTCGAGAAATGCCCCTCTGAGCTGAATACATCGTCTGGAGATCAGGGACGTACCTAGGATTTTAAAAACGGGATTGCCAAGAGGATGGCCAGGCCATATTTTGGGGTAGCTCAGGGCTAACACTTTAGAGGGGTGGCGGATATTTCCCTGGCAATTTTGGGAGGCCAGTGCCACTCCAGCCACACCTCTGACTTCGCATTTGCTGGAGATACTAAATATAAAGTGAAAATGACGTGTCTTAGAGAAGTGAGATATTTGTATCTTTAACATATTTAAGGAGCCCACAATAGTCTTCTCAAAGTCATTGATAGAAAAGTTTGTCTTAGTATTATTCGTCTGGAGATACTACGAATATAGTGAACCGACGTCATAATGACGAAGTTATCAGAGCATTCCACGTTTGAGCAAAAGACCCGTATTGAAAGCGGCATTGTAGTGGTAGTAACGCTTTTTTATTTGTATGTCACAATGATATTCTTTTCTGTATTGTTTATTTCTTTTTTAATAACAGAACGGAGGAAGGAAAAACAATTGAATTTTTTAAAAATCCATACACTAGAATACAGGTGTCCTCTGTTCATATAAAAATCTTTAACAGTTGGACTTGAACAGCCTTAGGTTGAAGTCTGGGGAGAAACTACTCTGGGGAAGCGAGTTCCAAAGAGATGCAGTTCGGGGAACAACAGCACTCTGATAGGCAGAAGTTCTGCAATATGGCAGTGTGACAGTGCAGTCATGAGCTCTACCAGATGCCCGTGTAGAGCGGGGGAAGACATGGAGAGCTGTCACAATGGACACATATTCGTCCGAGCATATGCCACAAAAGTATGTGTAAAATCATGCCAGGAAGACAACATTCCTTCTTACCTGTAATGGGAGGTAGTATGAGAGAGCACTTTCCATCGATTCCTACAAGAGGATAGTGAGGTGTAATATCAATAATTAATCGGTAAGGATAATATGCCACGGAATCTCCAAAGGCACAGAATGATTCACATTCCCTCTCTCAGTGATTGGTGTGTTATTATTGCTTCACAGATCAGATGAGGAGAAATTCTGATCAGGATGAGTCAGCGTTACGTGGATTTCCAAGTCCGTCTTAGCACAGGTATAGATGAGTTTCACTGGGAGAAAGAGAGAGAGAGAGAGAGAGAGAGAGAGAGAGAGAGAGAGAGAGAGAATACAAGGAAGAAAAATAAATATTGCCAGTATTCAAAAACAAAACGTAGGATGGTCTTCACGCAACAACAGTACACTCACGTACTTCTGTGGAAACCGCCATGATGACTAATGAACTTTAAAAATTTGAGTGTCTGCGTTGTTCCGCCCTTGACTCCATAAAATTCTATAATCAATGTAAATAAGAACTGAATAAATAAACAAAATAAAGTCGGTGATATTTGTTCTTAGAAAGATCGTATGAAGCTTGAAGTGACCTGGTAAAGAAAACAAGGAATGGTGCCAAACTGAAAGAAAAATATGTGGAAGAAAAAAAAAGCAAAGAGAAACCAAGCAAATAGTCAGTCCCCACTCTTGTGTGGAGATTTAATAAGTGAGTGGAAAGTGAAGCAGAATGAGAGGCGAGGAGAAGCAATATGAGAGAGAGAGAGAGAGAGAGAGAGAGATAATAAATACCTTAAAATATTGGATATGTGTCTAAAAGATGGGCTAACCCGCCGAGTCCCGTCAATGTATGGGTACGTCACTTTTTTTCACGCTGAGACCTGTCGCCGTACCGGTGGGTTCTGCAATTGCTAGGTCCGTCATTTGCACATTTTTCAAGTCTCGTGGGTGATTTTTGGTAGGCATATGTGGGAGACCTTCCTCTACCCACCGCCAGGAGGCGACACTGCCTAACCCCGCATGACCCCAGCATGCCATAGTCTCAGCAACTCATCTGTTAGCAGTGACCTGGCCAGTAAATACATGTCACGCCGCGGTCTCTCTGACGGGGAAATTCAAGGTAAGAGTGATCCCCCAGTCGATGACGAGGTGGAGGACAAAGATTACCTGGTGCCGGAGGAAAAAATGAGCAGAAGTGATGAGGAGGTAACTTCGCCAAGAATGTGTGGTATGTTGATGTGTTTGGTGAGTGAAACAACACTTATATCGCCTATCTTACTGTGTGAAAACCAAGATATTCTTGGACTACATATAATTCGTATCAAATGAACTTATATATACCTATTCTGAGTGGTTTGCAATAGTTATCCCTACCATAGAAAACGTGACAGCAGACGCGCGGCTCCAGAGAAGACAGTACCAAGTGTTCGGAGGGACACCTTATAACGCACTTATAAGCTCAGGTGAGCACTTTTTTTTGGTATTTTCCAATGTTTCTCATAAAAAGCGGAGGTTTGAGCCAAAAAAAACAGTTTTTTATAATCTGCTGGGATCGGGGGGGGGGGGGAGGTCTATCTATCTATCTATTGCCAGATGCCTCAATCCCATACAAGGTGGTCACAAACAAATTGCCTCCACGCCGACCTGTTCCCCACCATTTCACTGCCCTGCTCCCAGCTCACACCCCCCTCCCTCATATACCTCTCCACTTCATCCCTCCATCTCATCCTTGGCCTTCCCCTCCCTCTCCCCCCCTCCACCTCACTCACCTACACTTTCCTCGTCAGTCTCTCACTCTCTATCCTCTCCATATGGCCAAACCACCTCAATGTGTTTCTCCTAACACTTCCTATCACATCCACATCCACACCACAATGCTCCTTCACATCCTCATTTGTCAGTCTGTCTCTCCATGTGACTCCAAACGCTCCTCTCAAATACATAATTTCCACTGCTCTCACTCTTGAATTCTGTCCCTCCAACAAGGTCCAAGCTTCACTTCCATACGTTAGAGTTGATATCACAATACTGTCATAAAGTAACTTTTTCACTTCCATGATCACTTCCCTGATTCTTATCACTGCTTTCAAGGAACCAACAACCTTTCTTCCTTGCTGTACCCTTTCAAGCACTTCATCTTCAAAACTTCCATCCATACTCATCGCACTCCCCAAGTACTTAAACGTACACACATTTTCCATTTCCTCGCCATCCAACCTCACTGTACATTCACTGACTTCACTTCTCTTGAAGGCCATAACTTTACTTTTCCCTACATTCACCTTTAGATTTCGTTTCTTACAAACTCTCTCAAACTCATCCACCAAGCCATGCAGCTCTCCTTTGTCTTCACTTAATAACACAGTATGATCTGCAAACAACAGTACAGGGAGTTTCCAAAGACTGCCCTCTCTCATTAGGGCCATTCCAACATCCACTGCCCTACCTTGTATCTCATTTATAACTCCATCCATATTCAGACTGAAACACCATGGAGACATGACACATCCCTGTTTCAACCCAACCTTCAAATAGAAAAATTCACTCAGTTCACTATCCACATGCACTGCAACCTCAGGCTCCTCATACATACTCTTCACAGCATTCAATAACTTCCCATCTACTCCATAAATTCTTAATACTTTCCACAATCCTTGTGTATCCACCCTGTCATATGCTTTCTCCAAATCCAAGAAGACCGCATACAACTTCTTTCTCTTCTCTAGAATGAATTTCTGATATACACAACCTCTTCCCTTCCTAAATCCTCTCTGTTCTTCTCCAACTCTCTTCTTCTTCATTTCTGCAACATTCGCGGCCTTTCCTCTAACTTTCGCTCTGTTGAGCACCACCTCTCCTCCTCTAAACCTCACCTTCTTTTTCTAACGGAGACTCAGCTGTCTGAGGCAACTGACAGCAAACCCTTTTCTGTATCCTCCTACTTTCTCTATACTCATTTCAAAGCCAAAGGTGGCTGTTGTGTATATATACGCAACGACTTATCTTGCTCTCGTGTTCCTGAACTTGATTCTTCTGAATTCTCCACACTCTGGCTTCGGCTTTCCTGTCATTCTCTGACTAAATATATCTGTGCTGTTTACTTATCCCCTAATTCTACTGACTATCAAAAATTCTTCGACTATCTTACTTCTACGATGGAACACATTCTATCCATTTCTCCTTTCTCTGAAATCTCCATTCTTGGAGATTTCAATGTTCACCACCACCTTTGGCTCTCCTCTCCTTTCACGGATCCACCTGGTGAACAAGCCTACATCTTTTCTATCCTTGATGACCTAGAGCAGCTTGTACAGCACCCTACCCGTATCCCTGACCGCCTTGGAGAGAGCTCCAGCATACTTGACCTCTTCCTCACAACTAATCCTTCTGCTTACTCTGTTAATCTTTTCTCTCCGTTGGGCTCCTCCGATCACAACCTTATTACCTTAACCTGTCCTATCACTCCGGTACGGCCTGTGGACCCTCCAGTGAAACGTCGTCTGTGGCATTTTGGAGCCGCAAACTGGGAGGCCCTCAGGCAGTACTTCTTTGATTTTCCCTGGAATGATTATTGCTTCCATGGCCGTGAGCCATCTGAGTGTGCCTTGTGCATTTCGGAGGTTATTCTCTCGGGCATGGAAGCATACATTCCTTTCTCATATCCTTTGACTAATGCAAGAAAGCCTTGGTTTAATCACGCTTGTTCTAATGCTGTCCGCAACAAGGAGAGGGCCTACAAAAGGTACCGGAGCCAACCCACCCCTGAATCACATCATCTTTACGTTTCTGCCCGGAATCGTGCTAAGTCTGTTCTTCGCTCTACTAAAAATAATTTCATCCATACTAAATGCTCTCAACTCTCCGACTCGACTTCTTCCCGCTCCTTCTGGCATCTTGCCAAAAATCTTTCTAACAACTTTACCTCATCATCCTTCCCTCCTCTTTTCTACTCTGATGGTTCTGTAGCTATTTCTTCTACTGATAAAGCAGATCTCTTCGCACAGACTTTCTCCTCCAATTCTACCTTAGACGATTCCGGTGCTGTTCCTCCATCACTTCCCCCCTCTGACTTCCTCATGGGTGAAATTAAAATTTCTTCAGTTGATGTATTTTCTGCCATCACTGGCCTCAGTACTAACAAGGCATATGGGCCTGATGGGGTCCCTCCTGTTGTTCTCAAGAACTGTGCTTCTGTGCTTACACCCTGCCTAGGCAAACTCTTTCGCCTTTGTCTGTCAACTTGTACCTTTCCTTCTTGCTGGAAGTTTGCTCTCATTCAGCCAGTCCCAAAGAAGGGTGACCACTCCCAACCCTCCAACTATCGTCCAATTGCTTTAACGTCCTGTATTTCAAAAGTTTTCGAGTCAATTCTTAATAGAAAAATTTTAAGGCATCTTTCCTATCACAACCTTCTTTCCGATCGTCAGTATGGGTTCCATCAGGGACGCTCCACTGGCGATCTTCTCACCTACCTTTCAGACTCCTGGTCATCCTCCTTTCGGGACTTTGGCGAAAGCTTTGCCATTGCACTTGACATCTCAAAGGCTTTCGATCGAGTCTGGCATAAATCTTTAATTTCCAAACTGCCCTCCTACGGTTTCTATCCTTCTATCTGTGCCTTCATCGCTAGCTTCCTTTCTGGTCGTTCTATAGCCGCTGTTGTAGACGGCCATCGTTCTTCTCCTAGATCTATCAACAGTGGTGTTCCTCAGGACTCTGTCCTATCACCAACTCTCTTCCTTTTATTCATCAATGATCTTCTAAGCTGTACATCTAACCCTATCCACTCATACGCTGACGACTCCACCCTTCACCTTTCCATTCGGTTCCCGCAACGCCCATCTCAACAGTTACTTCAACAAGCAAGGGATGAGGCTGTGGCACACCTAATGTCTGACTTGGCTCGTATCTCTGACTGGGGTAAAAATAATATGGGTGTCTTTAATGCATCTAAGACTCAGTTCTTACACCTATCAACCCGACAGGGTCTTCCACAGGTATACCCACTAATGTTTAATAATATTCAGCTTAATCCTGCATCATCCTTGAACATGCTTGGGGTTTCATTTACTCGGGACTTATCTTGGAAAGATCATATTACATCTCTTGTAAAATCTGCTTCCAAGAGATTGGGTGTGCTAGCCCGACTCCGCTCTTTCTTTACCCCTGCACAATTGTTGACTCTATACAGGGGTTTTATCCGCCCCTGTGTGGAGTACAACTCTCATGTGTGGGGAGGCTCCCCACATACAGCTCTTCTCAATAGGGTGGAGTCAAAGGCTTTTCGTCTCATTAACTCTCCTCCTCTTACTGACTCCCTTCAATCTCTGTCTCTTCGCCGCACTGTTGCATCTTTATCTCTTTTCTATCGCTACTTTAATGGTCACTGCTCCTCTGAACTGTCTGCTTGCATTCCTCCACCTCTACGACGGGCGCATAGCACCCGTCTGGCAGCAAACTCTCATCCTTTTTCTGTCCAACTCTCTAATGCAAGAGTTAACCGTTACTCCCAGTCTTTCATTTATGCAACAGGTCAGCTCTGGAACTGTCTCCCTCTGTCTGTATTTCCTGCTGCCTATGATCTCCAGTCTTTCAAACGCAGTGTGTCCAGGCATCTCAAAATGATCGGATCTTGAATTTGGCTCTCTATTGTATTTTGTTTTTCTCTTGGAGGGAACTGTTACTGCGGGCTCATGGCCTTTGGTTCCTTCTTCCTCGCATAAAAAAAAAAAAAAAAAACTAATTCCTCTGTTATTTCCCTAACTCTGTCAATAAGTATCCTGCCATATACTTTTCCTATTACACTAAGAAGACAAGTGCCTCTGTGACTACTACACACTTCTTTTTCCCCTTTTCCTTTGTGCAATGGAATAATTATACCTGACTTCCAATCCTCCGGGACTCTACCTTCCTCCTAGCCCATCCTGCACATCTACATCCATTCCCCTACCATCTCTCCCCAATGATTCAGCATTTCACCACACACTCCGTAAATTCCTGGGGCTTTCCCCATTTTGACTATCTTCATTGCTTCTACAACTTCCATCCTACTGATTTCTTGCTTTCTTCTCACATCCCTCCTTCTCCCAGCCATTCCCCAGCCACTTATACTCGCATTACTTTCGTTCTCTGTGTTCAACAATTCATTAAAGTGTTCTCTCCATCTGCTCACTTTTTCTCCCTTTTCCACTAGTTATCGACTGTTTTTATCTTTCACTCCTCTACTAACTTCATTGCCACCCTGTTTAACATTCTTTACCTCTTTTCAGAACATTTTCTTACAGTCCCTCCACTTTACACTGAAATTCCTTCCAGATTCCTCGTCCATTTTTCTTCTTACTCTCTCTTACTAATCTTTTCACCTCTCTCTTCCTCTCTGCATATAACTCTTTCATCTCTCAAATTCTTCCACGCCCCTATTTCTCATCCACTCACTATATGTTTTCTTATTTTGTGCCACAGCCTGTCTCACCACTTCATTCCATCATTCTGTTCCTTGCGCCCCCTTTCGTCTCTCTTCACCCTACACACCACATCACATGCTGCACATAATTTATATCTTCTGTAAATATCTTGTACACACCTTCCACGTCCTCCATCTGCTCCAATCCGTATTTACCCAATCGCTCCCCCACTTCTCTCTTATATTCTGCCTTTTTCTCATCCCCTTGTACCATTTCCACTCTCTTTGCGCCTACTCCTTCCTCCCGTCCTTCCCTTCTATTTCTCCATTTTACTTGGATCTTGATTCTGACCACCACCAAGTGGTGGTCAGAAAGTCCATTCCCCCAGCCTCTATATGCTCTTGCATCCATTACACACCTTCGCATCCTTTCATCCACACACACATAATCCTTCATTCAGTTCACCACCCACCCTTCTCAACACTCGCCATGTATTCCTGTGGATCATTTTGTGCCCATAGAGGGTATTGGCTATCACTAACTCCCTCCTGGCACAAATGTCCACTAAAGTCATTGGTGAAAAATCTGCTGGGAGGCATCGGGTCGGAGAGTGCATATAACCCTACATACGGGAGGACCTCACTACGCAGAAAAAAAATCCCCTGATGAGAGCAAGAGCAATATGACGCACACCTTTATAAGCAGATTGTAGTTTGAATTAACCTTCTGAGACCAAGAGAATTCTTTCTACGCTAAACAATATCGCCTGGTGTTAGTTAGTTTAATTTCCCTTCAGCTCTCTGGGAGTAGGTAGGACACAACATTTTTCCAGGCGACAGTTCTAAAGAAAGTGTTGTCATAGCAGCCGGGAGCGCCACTGAAAAATTTTAGGGGTAACTGTGATATCTTGCGCTTTTCTCAGTTTTCATAGAGTCGCCTGCTGTACTGTAGAGTAGAGCCGCATAGTTTTCTTGTGCTTGTTTATTCTAACTGTGCAACCATAACACGAATTTACTCACATGAGGTGAGACATGCTGTAAGAATCAGAAATAAGCTGCATTAAAGCATATAATTATTTTTTTAAAAATGAAGCCAAATGGTTTCTTGTACACCAGGAAACCATTTACTACGCTGGGTGGTAACCATATAACTAAATTATGGCGCCTGGTGGTTTAGTGGGTAATTAAGGCGTTCCAGTCGGATTGAGCCTGTGTATGTTTATATCCAAGGGTTGGTTGGGGTTTATTGCTCACGTAATGCCACTCAGGGATGACTGAGGCCGGTCACTCTCATCTTCAATGTCAGGACCAACTTGCCTAGCTCCGGACTCCTACGCTCCTCATGGGGCAATATAGGATTGGATGATGGATGATGATGTTAAAACTACATTATTTCATTAGCATTGAGGAAACGCCTGGTAATATAGGGACTGAAAAACCGTCTCCATTAATGAATCCAAGTATTTAATTCATGTCACTTCCACAAGATCTGAGTCAGCTGAGGTGATGAACTGTCGCAGTAAATGGGCCAACCCAGAGTGTTTAACCACACACCCGGCACACAATTACTGGGAGACAAATGGGACAAGAGTAGTACAGAGAGAGAGAGAGAGAGAGAGTGCAGCAGCAGCAGTGTAAGGGTAAGAAGGATGAAAACAAGAGAAAAAAGATTGAAATCGAATATAACGTGAAGGGAAAGCAATGGAGCACACACACACACACACACACACACACACACACACACACACACACACACACACATATTGCCACACCACACCACAGTTCACAACAAGACACATCACACACACACACACACACACACACACACACACACACACACACACACACACACACACACACACACACACACACACGCACGCACGCACGCGCGAGCGCTCAGAGAGAGAGAGAGAGAGAGAGAGAGAGAGAGAGAGAGGCCAACATACCAACAGTGGACACTACTCTGTACTGCCTGGCTCACTGCCACACTACAGTAACCTGACCCTCACCACAGTACACCACACCAGACCACACCACACCATACTATATTACACCGCACCATATAACACTACACCACACCACACTACACCACAGCAAACCATAACACACCACACCACACTACCTTACACCACAGCATGCCGCACATTCCACACCATACCACACCACACATTACACCACACCTTATCACACCTCACATTACACCACTTCATAGCGCACCACACATTACTCCACACCATATCACACCACACCGTACACATACCCCACCGCACCACACTAGGTTACACTATGCCACTCCTCGATTCGCTAAACCACATCGTGCCACAGCACACCACACCATACCACAGTTCACAACAAGACACGACATGACACAACACTATACCAAAATTCACTACACCATATCGAACACAACAAGCCAACACCGCACAACGCACACACCACATCACACTACACTATACCATCCATTCACACTGCACAGCACCACACCACACAACACAACACTTCCCACCACACCACACATCACCCTACACCCTACAACACACCTCATACTTCATCACAGCACACCACGTCACACCACACCACAGCCAACCACAGTTAACTACACCATACCACCACAATATACTATATCATACCACATCATAACACATTACATACAATATACACCACACCACACCACACCACACCACACCACACCACATCACATTACACATCACACTACGTACAGTACACATCACACCACCCCACATCACACCACAACACATCACACCACATCACACCTCACCACATCACACCTCACCACATCACACACCAGAACAAACTTCACTGCAGAACAGCACACCACGTCAGTCCACACCATACCACAATTCACCTTACCACACCACACTACAGACACTACTCCAAGCCATCCCACACCACACACACACTACACACACAATTCCACACCAAATCATATCCCATTACTCTTATAATGTTTCCCCACCACAGTTATCCTACCATCACTCTCACCCTCACCACACCCTCACCATTACTACAACCTCACTCTCACCCATACCACACCCTCACCCTCACTACATTCTCACCCTAACCAACCTTAACTATCCAACCTATATCACAAAATACCCCATAAAAACTAAAATGGTTGGAGAGCATCTATAATCATTTTCATTGGAGTTGGCCTCCTCTAAGCTGAGGAATTTAATCCAGTAGTACCAGAGACAAAGCTTAACTCCTTCATTACCATAACGTAACTAATGCCGGTAGTTCATTCACGCTGCTCTATGCCACTCGAGTTCAACTCACCTCAAAAGAGTCCCCTAACAAGGAAGCGGTTTATGACGGCTGTATCTAACCCCACCTGGTCTAAGTGTGTTAAGGTGAATAAAATCGTCAGGAGGTATTGTAATTATCTCCGCCAAAGAAGTTGGAGAAGGTTATGTATTTACCTGTGTTTGTCTGTTTGTTTGTACGTCCACACGATATCTCAAAAAGTTCTCAGTGAACTTCAATTAAATTTTGTGGAGTGGGGGACCATGGGTCAAGAAAGAAATGATTAAATTTTGTGGCGGATTCGTATCCGGATCCTGAGTATCTCGCATAATATCTGCAAAAGGTCTCGATGAATTTCAATGAAATTTTGTGGATGGGTGGGCCATGGACCAAGAAAGAATTGATGAAATTTTAGGGCGGATCAGGATCAGGATCCTATGTATCCCGCACAATATCACCAAAAGTTCTCAATGAATTTCACTAAAATTTTGTGGAAGGGTCGGCCATGGGTTAAGGAACACTTGATCAAATTTTGGGGTGGATCCGGATCCTACTGTACGTATTCTACACAGTATCTCCACTGACCCGGATGCGGATCTTTTTTAATGGCTTTGGCAGAGGTATGCGCTCTCTGAGTGCTTTCTAGTTACGTATGCATTGAGGTAAGACGTCATAGTAGAGAAGTATCAAAAATGGCAATATAAAAGAATATTATTAAACCAACGTTCTTCAAAACATAAGTACCTGAAACCTGAACCCTTTCAGTATGATTTTTTTTTCCAGACGATTTTTTTAGCTGAACGGGGACTCCCTTAGGCCCATGGAGTTTAATGAGAGTCTAATTTACCTCTCCATCTCAAACACGGCCCCCATGATGAGAGAGAGAGAGAGAGAGAGAGAGAGAGAGAGAGAGAGAGAGAGAGAGAGAGAGAGAGAATTACCTTAAAACAATGCTTGTAGATCAAAGTCCTTTTGTCTGAAGTCCATCTTCTAATTTCTCATTTTTTTTTTTTTTTTTTTTTTATTTTTCCTATTTTTTTTTTTTTTTTTTTTTTTTTTTTTTTTTTTTTGGTAAAGTTCACCTGCTCCCTATTCATTTCACTGGTGTTGTTTAGGTTACTTTTGTTTCTCCTCTGTCTGCTTCTCTCTTCAACCCTTCTCTTTTCATTGGTCTTTCATTCTTTCTTTTTTCCCTTCGAAACAAGAGCGGGTTATGTTTTCATCACAGTGTGTGTGTATGTGTAAAACAGTCTTATCCCCCAACGTGATGGAAGGCTTGAGGGTTAGCTCTAACCTATAGGATTAACCTCTTTTATTGAAAACACCTGGACAAAGGTCAAGATCACAGGGTTAGGGAAAATTCTGCCCTGGCAAAATAACCTTAAACAGTTTTTATCCAGTTTAGAACACTCTTTGGTTACGGTTGAAAATGAGAGAAAAGTGAAGTGATTCAGTTTTGAGAATAATCAAAGGTCAAGGTCGCAGGCCAGGGTCAAACTTAGACCCACAGATGTGTTAATAAAATAATCAAATTTTGATCCAATTTAACTAAATTTGCTGGAAGGGCTGAAGGTCAGGTATGGAAGAAATCTCTTGTTTCTTCGGACAGTGGGTCAACAGTGCAAGATAGCTTAAGCTTAATTAGTTTTTCTCCGATTTAGACTAAGCTTAGTGGAACGGTTAAGATAAGAATAAGAGGACTCGATTTTTAGAATAATCAGTGAAAAGTCAAGTCAAGGGGAAAGGTCAAAGGCTAAAGTTACAGGGCAAGGTCAACTCAGAAAAGTCTAGTATGATTTTAACTAAATTTTGTGGCGGGGTTAAGGCTTAGGCAAGAACAAGGATTCAGTTTTGAGTGCAATCAGTCAAAGCTCAGGGTCATAAAGCAAGGTCAAAGTTCAACCTTTGTGTCTCTGTGTGGACACAATAACACAATAAAACAGTTCTGAACAGATTTATATCAGACATGGTAGATGAGTTGAGTATCACCATATATATATATATATATATATATATATATATATATATATATATATATATATATATATATATATATATATATATATATATATATATATATATTGTTACGGAACAGAGAAAGATAATGTACACTTTAAGTGAGAATACTAAAAATCACTACTGTCCCGTAAAGTTCCAGGTTCAAAACAAAAGAGTTAGGTAAAATTACAAGTTAAAGTTTAATGCTCAAACTAACAACAAAACATTCAGGACTCATAAGGATAATGTAATGGCCAAAACAGGTTAAATATATGGTTAACTGCAATAGCCTCTATTAACACGAAATTAGCAAGAGTAAATTTATCTAAGTCAGCCCTGATAAAATGAAAATACCAGATAATACTCAGTGAATGCAAGATATATTATTACAGATACGAAATATTATTAATAAGGGCTGACACTCAAAACACATGAATCACAAAAACCTTACTAGGCCTAAGAATTAACACCCCACGCTACACAGTACAAAAAAAAAAAAAAAATGTAATAACAGTTATACTCAAATTACACAGCTGCTAGATGGTTGGAGACTTCCTGAGCACTCACAATAATAACAACTGTACAGGGGAGGACAGAGATGTGAACAAAATGAGGAGTAGATCTAAGTGGCAATAATGCAGAGACAGAGCTCATTATATAGGGGCCGGCAGAACTTGATACAACTTGTAAGAAGGACGCGCAAATGAAGCCAGAGGGGACAAAGAGTTGACAATCCTGCTCTGAACAACAGAAAGAACGACTTACTCTACTACAAGGGAGGACGGGGGGGGGGAGTGAGGTAGAACACGCTCGTGATCAAACATGCAGCTTACTATACGTTAGAATTACACAAAGGATGATGAAATCATAGGCTATGTAACACCTCCCCACAAAGAAAAAGAAATTTACAAAGGAAATTTCTTATTACACTAAAACAATCTGTCTAAAGTCTAGATAAGCAATCTGCAATAACATTTTCTTTCCCCTTGATATGTTGTATGTCCAATGAATACTCCTGAAAAAGTAGACTCCATCTTGTCAATCTCTGATTTTTATCTTTAAACTTACTAAGGAATTTCAGTGGGTTATGATCGGTATAAATGACTATGGGGTCAAAACCAGAACACAAATAAAATGAAAAATGTTGTAAACCCAAAATCAAGGCCAAAATCTCTTTCTCAATAGTTGAGTAGTTCTTTTGAGGTGGAGTGAACTTCTTACTGTAATAAGATACAGGGTGTTCAATACCCTGATCATCCTCTTGCAGGAAAACAGCCCCAGCTCATGTATCACTTGCATCAACAGCCATCTTAAAAGGCTTAGCAAAATTTGGAGTAGCAAGCACTGGCTGACTTAATAGGATAGCTTTAAGTTTGCTGAAAGAGGATTCACAGTTATCGGTCCAGACAAATTTAACTCCCTTTTTCAGTAGGTCTGTAAGTGGTGATACAAGAATTGAAAAGTTAAGAACAAATCTCCTGTAATAACCTACCATTCCCAAAAATCTTTGTAGCTCTTTCCTACTTTTAGGTCTGGGAAGATCACTTATAACCTGAACCTCAGCTCCTGGTGGTGCAACATGTCCATCACCAAGAACTTTAGCTTGACCAAACTCACACTTTGATAAATTAGCTACAAGATTAGCCTGAACCAAACGCTCAAGAAATTTACTGACATGGCATAGGTGATCTTTCCAGTTGTCACTGAAGATTAATACATCATCAATATAAACAACACACTCTGCCAAACCCTCTGTTACAACATTCATGAGCTTCTGAAATGTGGCTGGTGCATTCTTCATACCATATGGCATTACAGAACATGCAAAAGTCTTTCCTAGTGTTACAAAACATGAGATCTCCCTAGCACATTCAGTCATGGGTACTTGCCAGTATCCCTTTAACAAATCAAACTTACTTATGTACCTAGCCTTTCCGATCTTGTCTATGCAATCTTCCACACGAGGGAGAGGGTAAGTGTCTGTTTTGGTTATCTGATTAACACGTCTGTAGTCAATGCAAAGCCGTTGTGACCCACCTGGCTTAGGGACTAGAGTGACAGGAGAACACCACTCGCTCTGGCAGGGCTCAATCATCTTGTGGTCCAACAGGTAGCCAAGCTCCTTCTGGATGAGAGGAACTTTCACTGGGTTCACACGGTAAGGAGGCAGTTTAATTGGCTTTGCGTCTCCAACATCGACATCATGCATCAACACAGTGGTTCTTCCTGGAGTGGCACGGAACACTTGCGGGTACTCCTGCAGTAATGACGAAAACTCCTGCCTTTCCTCGGGAGGTAGATGAGAAAGCTTAGTCTGGAGATCATTCATAATATCAGGATTCTTCCCCAAACTATCACTCAGGCTCATGCTGCATGGGAGAACTTCACTTGCAGACTCGGGTGGAACAGCTACAGTGCAGACTGGATTATTTTCGTCCCGCCTGTGATATAACTTTAGCATGTTGATGTGACATAGTTGCTTGTTCTTTCTACGATCTGGTGTAGCGATGACATAGTTGACTTCACTGAGTTTCTTCTCCACGAAATAAGGACCACTAAACTTGGCTTGAAGAGGTTGCCCATGAACCGGTAGCAGAATCAAAACCTGATCTCCTGACTGAAAGTGGTGTAACCTGGACTTCTTATCATACCAAGTCTTCATCTTCTCCTGAGCAGCTCCTAAATTCTCTCTCGCCAGCTGTAAAGCAGTGGATAGCCGTTCTTTGAACTTCATCACATACTCCAGCAGGTTGACGTCATCTTCCTCCGACAGCCAGCATTCCTTGAGTAGCTTAAGGGGTCCTCTTACTTCATGGCCAAACAGTAGTTCAAAAGGTGAGAAGCCCAGTGATTCATTTGGAGATTCTCTTGCGGCAAATACAACGAATGGAAGACCTTTATCCCAGTCTTTCTGATGTTCCAAACAGTATTTCTTGAGCATCGATTTGAGTGTTTGATGATATCTCTCCAACGCTCCTTGAGTCTGGGGATGGTAAGCTGAAGACGTGATCTGGGTGATGCCCAACTCTTTCAGAGACTGCTTGAAAACATTTGACATGAAATTACTTCCCCGGTCTGACTGTACCTCCTTGGGCAGACCAAACTTGGTGAAGAACCCTAGCATTTCCTTAACCACGTTCTTTGCTGAGATATTTCTAAGTGGAATGGCTTCAGGATAACGAGTAGCCATATCAATCAGGGTCAACACATTAGAAAATCCTGAAGAAGTCTTAGGAAGAGGACCCACAATATCCACCGACACACGGGTGAATGGCGCCTCAAAAGGAGGAATGGGAACTAGAGGTGCAACCTTTTCGGTCTGATTACACTTCCCCACAACTTGACAGGTGTGACAAGACTTACAATACCAGGAAACATCCCTGAAGATACCTGGCCAGTAGAAGTGTTTCAAAATGCGTGCCACAGTCTTCCTCACTCCAAGGTGTCCTGCCAAACTGGAATCATGAGCCACTCTAATATCCTGCCTACAAACACGAGGGATGACAACTTGATGTACAACCTCCCATTCACAGTCGGCTGATGTTGTTGGGGGTCTCCACTTCCTCATAAGTACTCCTGACTTTATATAATAACAAGGAGAAGCACCAGCTAACTCTTCCTCACTGCAAGCAGAGTTAGCTAGACCTTTCAACTCAGGGTCAGCAACCTGCAACTCAACCAACTCTTGACGAGACAAATTATCAACACTACGAGGTACTGCCTCATCTGGTGAGTGGTCCAAATTAGCAAGAAAAGTGTCAGCTAGGATAACATCATCATCATCATTATCCTCTAAGTCACCAGTAACTTTAGCCTTAGCCCTAGTGACAGCACATGCAGGGAACACATCAGGGACATCACAATCCTGGGTCGCAGCCACTGGCTCACTAGACAACTGAGGAGCTGGACACACTTGACTTCCACCAATATCATTTCCAAGTAAGAAAGTTACACCTGACATTGGGAGTGTCTCAACCAACCCAACCATAACGGAACCATTAACAAACCCAGACACTAAATTCACTCTGCACAGAGGGACAGAGAAGTAATTATTCCCTACACCTTGTAAGATTACAGTTTCATCAGATGAATTAACATTAGAGCCTAGAACACTAATCAGCATAAGGGATTGGCAAGCACCTGTATCACGATATATTTTAACTGATTTCCTGTCATTACTGTCCAGAGGACTGACAAAACCATCAGACAGGAAATTAGCACATGAACTCTTGAGAGTGTCACCCACGTTACTGCTCAAAAGAGGAGCTTCATCATGAGGATTTAATTTACCCCTCAAAGCAGGGAGAAAAAGTGAGCAGATGGAGAGAACACTTTAAGGAATTGTTGAACGTAGAGGATGGAAGTAATGCGAGTATAAGTGGCTGGGGAATGGCTGGGAGAAGGAGGGAGGTGAGAAGACAGGAAGAAATTAGTAGGATAGAAGTTGTGGAAGCAATGAAGAAAGTTAAATCGGGGAAAGCCCCAGGAATTGATGGAGTGTGTGGTGAAATGCTGAAGCATGGGGGAGAGATAGTAGTAGAATGGATGTGGAAGATGTGCAGATTGGCCTGGGAGGAAGGTAGAGTCCCGGAGGATTGGAAGTCAGGTATAATTATTCCCTTGTACAAAGGAAAAGGGGAAAAAGAAGTGTGTGGTAACCATAGGGGCATTTGTCTTCTTAGTATAATAGGAAAAGTGTATGGTAGGATACTTATAGACAGAGTAAGAGAAAGAACAGAGAAATTAGTTGGAGAAGAACAGGGAGGCTTTAGGAAGGGAAGAGGTTGTGTAGATCAGATATTCATTCTTAGATCTTTAGTGGAAAAGTTTCTAGAGAAGGGAAAGAAGTTGTATGCGGCTTTCATGGATTTGGAGAAAGCATATGACAGGGTGGATAGACAAGGATTGTGGAAAGTGTTAAGAATATATGGAGTAGATGGGAAGTTGTTGAATGCTGTGAAGAGTATGTACGATGGTGCGAAGGTTGCAGTGCGTGTGGATGGTGAACTAAGTGAATTTTTCTCTTTGAAAGTTGGTTTGAAACAGGGATGTGTCATGTCTCCATGGTTGTTCAATCTGTACATGGATGGGGTAATAAAAGAGGTACAAGGTAGGGTAGTGGATGTTGGAGTGGCCCTGGTGAGAGAGGATAGTGTTTGGAAACTCCCTGTACTGTTGTTTGCAGATGATACTGTGTTGTTGAGTGACACTAGACACTAGACCAATTGACTGAATATTTAAAGACTCCTTTTTGTTCACATCACGCTGTCTCCTGAAACATTTCTCCGTAGTATGACCAAGCTTACTACAATAAGTACATTTACTTTTCTGAAATCTAGAGGTGGAGCTGGTATTTACTTCCTGAGAAACATCATCTTTATTCTCTTTCCTGTTACCTGTATTCTGAGTAGATGCAACGTAGTTACTCTCAGCTTTCCCTTTTTCTTTATAATATCTGTTGTGAGTGAGAATATATTCATCAGCTAAAACTGCAGCATCAGACAAATTATCTATTCTTTTCTCATCAAGATATAGGCTTACATCTTTATTAACACACCTTTTGAAGTCCTCCAGCAAAATCATCTGCTTAAATTTGTCAAAATCAGAATCCACATTCTTAGAATTTAACCACTGCTCTAACAGATCTTCTTTGATTTTTGCATACTCAACATGGGATTGCTTATCTTGCTTATAAGTTGTCCTAAATTTTACTCTATAGGCTTCAGGAACAAGCTCATAGGCCTTAAGAATCAAGCTCTTAACGACATCATAATTATCAGATTGATCCTGAGGCAAAGATGCATAAGTTACTTGAGCTTTAAAGGTGAGAACAGTTTGAAGGAGTACTGGCCAATACTTTTTGGGCCAATTAAAACCTGTAGCTACCCTCTCAAACAACTGAAAATACTTTGTTAAATCAGATTCATTAAAAGGAGGGACAAGTTTAACATTTTTAGCCACATCAAAATCATCAGAGCTAGATGATCCAGTTCCACCTTGTTTCATGCGATACTCATGGTCTGCCTGAATCCTAGCAAGTTCAACTTGTGCCTGAAACTCAGCCTCCTTAGCACGAGCCTGAAACTCAGCCTCCTTAGCATTTGCCTGAAATTCAGCCTTCTTAGCACGGGCCTCCTGCAGGGCTAGCTGTAACTTAGCTAATTCAATCTGCGTTTGCTCATTTCGAGGAGTTACATTAAACAAGCTTTCATTAATCATGTCAACAATTGATCTTTAGAATGATGAGAGCGAACAGCAATTCCCAATTGTTGAGCAACAAGCTTAAGTTCATTCTTTGTTCTGTTTTCTACATCACACACTGTTTGCACATTTGACAAAAAATCTTTGGCTTCATCAAGGTAGTAATAGTAGACATAATGAATAAATCACAGTCACAAAATATGAAGCAATATCCTTATGATAATATCCTGAATATCCTGATAAGAGGTCGCCAAATTTATGTTACGGAACAGAGAAAGATAATGAACACTTCAAGTGAGAATACTAAAAATCACTACTGTCCCGTAAAGTTCCAGGTTCAAAACAAAAGAGTTAGGTAAAATTACGAGTTAAAGTTTAATGCTCAAACTAACAACAAAACATTCAGGACTCATAAGGATAATGTAATGGCAAAAACAGGTTAAATATATGGTTAACTGCAATAGCCTCTATTAACACGAAATTAGCAAGAGTAAATTTATCTAAGTCAGCCCTGATAAAATGAAAATACCAGATACGAAATATTATTAATAAGGGCTGACACCCAAAACACATGAATCACAAAAACCTTACTAGGCCTAAGAATTAACACCCCACGCTACACAGTACAAGAAAAAAAAATGCAATAACAGTTATACTCAAATTACACAGCTGCTAGATGATTGGAGACTTCCTGAGCACTCACAATAATAACAACTGTACAGGGGAGGACAGAGATGTGAACAAAATGAGGAGTAGATCTAAGTGGCAATAACGCAGAGACAGAGCTCATTATATAGGGGCCGGCAGAACTTGATACAACTTGTAAGAAGGACGCGCAAATGAAGCCAGAGGGGACAAAGAGTTGACACTCCTGCTCTGAACAACAGAAAGAACGACTTACTCTACTATAAGGGAGGAGGGGGGGAGTGAGGTAGAACACGCTCGTGATCAAACATGCAGCATACTGTACGTTAGAATTACACAAATGATGATGAAATCATAGGCTATGTAACAATATATATATATATATATATATATATATATATATATATATATATATATATATATATATATATATATATATATATGGCAGAGTTTCAGACAGTATTGTGATACCAACTCTAACGTACGGAAGTGAAGCTTGGACATTGTTGGAAGGACACAAGTCAAGAGTGAGAGCAGTGGAAATGAGTTAAGAGGAGCCTGTGGAGTCACATGGAGAGACAGGCTGACGAATGAGGATGTAAAGGAGCGTTGTGGTGTGGATGTGGATGTGATAGGAAGCGTTATGAGGAACACACTGAGGTGGTTTGGCCATGTGGAGAGGATGGAGGGTGAAAGACTAACGAAGAGAGTGTATGTGAGTGAGGTGGAGGGGGGAAGAGGGAGGGGGAGGCCGAGGATGAGATGGAGGGATGGGGTGGAGAGGTATATGAGAGAGGGGGGTGTGAGTTGGGAGCAGGGCAGTGAAATGGCGGGGGACAGGGTGACTTGGAGGCGATTTGTTTGTGGCCACCCCAAACGGGATTGAGGCGTCTGGCAATAGATAGATAGATAGTTTCAAATTGCTTCGGTCACTCTGCAGTGCCATACGTTCAATGAAACAGTGAATATAAGGTAAATATTCAACGCCTTTATCACGTCCTATAAAATAAAATAGATATTATATCACGCCAAGAATAATGTAAAATGAATAACAGGAGGCAGTGATATATTAGAAGTTAACACTTATATAGTTACCTTTCCCGATTTGAATCAATGTGAAATGTATTACTCCGCGCGCGGTGGGCAGTAGTCCTGTAACTTCGTGTTCCTGATTTATTTGTTTCCCATGTTTTCAAGTACAGATGCTCTAGTTTTGAAGACCAGTTAAGGAAAATGCTTGTGACTGCAATACACTGCCTTATTTTCAAATGCTATGGTGATGATACAGCAACAATAAGGATGCCATAACAATGAAATTATTATTCGTAATGATGCCCTACCTGCGGTAGCAGCAAGACCGTACTGCCTTTTATTCCGTCTTTCTCTCGCCAATAATAATTATAATTAGCAACTTTATTCCCAACTGATGCAAAATTATTTTAACTTGTGAGGAGGCATGACAGATTCTGTCTTTTTCTCTTACACTTGGCGATAAACAGGACCAAAACATGAGTTCATAAACATTTGCAATGCAAAAGCACGCACTCTTTACTCCATCTTTTAACCTTAATATCTGTCTTTTTAAATAAACTGTAATGTCCTGCTGAACAGAAAATGCAGATTTGGAAGTTTTGAACACAGTGATTTGTTTATGAACCTCTGCATTTTATTACTCTTGCTAATCGATTATGCACTGAGGATATCAGTGACAGAAATTAGCATTCTCCAAGGAGCTCCGACTCTAGGGGAATTTCGAGGTTCTTTTTTTATACTTCTTTCACCGATAGCCCTCTGGCATAGATTAAATAATCCAGAGATTTTTCTTGATGGAAAACTGGCCAAAGGCAATTGTAATAACTTCATATTTTTTAGTAAATGTTATCTCTTTTCGTGCGTGGTGATCGAAACATTTAAAATAGCTTACTGACTTGCGCCGCCTTCCCGCTTTCTGTCGTCGTCCATGATGACATTGGAAACGGAAATAAACGACTTTAAATTATTCCCTAGTATTGTAACGGAAATTATTTTATGAATAATAATTATTAATTTTAATTGTTTATTGAAGCTCCCTTTTGTTCAGTCTTACGCTACTATGAAATTATTGCGTGTTACCATACTAGACTTGAACTCCACAAATTATTCATGGCTGTCCCTGAGCGATAGTTGTGAAATTTCAATTAGTTCCGTTTAGGATTTGCTATTATCGTAACTAACGAACTGCTTCCCACAGTTTTGAAATATAGGCTACAGGTACTTTAGCATTGATTTTTTTTTTTTTTTTTTTTTTTTTTTTTTTGGTAACAGTTTTACGTATTAGGTTTCACCTCGTAGAGATATAAGCAAGAGTATGTGCACCGTCGCTGACCGAAAACTTCTCGATCCTCCGCCGTCACTTCTTAGGCCGACTGTACAGTACAACAGGTCGTAGGTACGGTCACATGGCAAGGTCAATTTAAACAGTTTTTATTCAGTGTAGACTAACCTTTGTGAAAAGAATGAGGTTCAAACACGAGCAAAGTACTTCGATTATGAGAACAATCAAAGGTCAAGGTCACAGGAAAGGTCAAATATTAAGATCATTGGGCAAAGCCACCTCAGACAGATTTAATCTGATTTGAACCAAAGTTTGTGGAGGGGTTAAGGGTTAGGGAAAAATGAAGTAGTTCTGTTCGATTAGAAAAGCAGTTCCTCAAAGGTCAAGGTTACAGGGCAAAATCAAATTTTGTGCCGTTGGACGAGTTGGGAGCTGCTGGTGTTGCACTGTGCTCCTCGTTGTTTCTGCCTTCTAGGTTTCATCCTTCTTTCCTTCCTTTTGGATTCTCTTTGCTGTAGTTTTCATTAATGGTTTCTTCCTTCTCTCTTAGGTGTTTTTTATATATATATTTTTTTCTAGTCTCCTTCTTCACCATGTGTTTTTAATTACCCTCTAGCTTTTTCCCTTTTTCATACTTATGTGGCTTTCCATCTTCCTTATTATCTACACTGTTTTCTCCATTTCCCTCTTACTCTCCTCCTATCCCTGATTTCTGGACTTCTTTCTTTGTTCTATACTTCCTCTTTTGTTTCTGGGTGTATTTGTTTTGCTTTGTTTTTTATTGATTTTTGTTTATCTCTCCTCGTCCATCTTTTTTTCTCCTCTCCCTTCCTTGCTGATTCTTTATTTTGCATTTTTTCAGGTTGTCTTCCCTCTTCCTTTCGTGCTTTTTCTGTCCCTCTTCCTCCTCTCTCCTCTGGTCGTATTTTAAGTTTTTTCTTTTTCCTTTCTTGCGTGCCTCTTCATTCTTCCTTTTTTTACATCTTTCTTCCCTCTCTCTGTCTATCTATCTAACTATCTATCTACACACACACACACACACACACACACACACACACACACACATATATATATATATATATATATATATATATATATATATATATATATATATATATATATATATATATATATATATATATAGTCTGAGAAGGAAGAGCGAGTAAAAGCAGAGGATGAAAGGATATTAATTGAGATGGATGCAGTAAGGAAGAGATGGACGGGGTACTTTGCAAGATTGTTAAATGTATAATAATTCTTTGATCACAAAGGAGGAAGTGCAGGAGGCAATAAAGGAGATGAAAACAGGGAAAGCTGCAGGTGTTTTTTTTTTTATGCGAGGAAGAAGGAACCAAAGGCTGAGCCCGCATGAACGTTCCTTCGAAGAAAACAACAAAAACAATACAAAAGAGAGCCAAATTCAAAATTCTTTCATTTCGAGATGCCTGGACACACCATGTTTGAAAGAGTGATCATAGGAAGTAGGAAATACAGACAGAGGGAAATAGTTCCAGAGTTGACCTGTTGTGTAAATTAAGGACTGGGAGTAACGGTTAATTCTAGCATTAGAAAGTTGGACAGCAAAGGGATGAGAGTTTGTTGCTAGACGGGTGCTACGTGCCCATCGTAGAGGTGAAGGGATGAAAGCAGACAGTTCAGAGGAGCAGTGACCATTGATGTAGCGATAGAAAAGAAATAAAGAGGCAACAGTGCGGCGATGAGACAATGGTTGAAGGGAGCCAGTAAGAGGAGGAGAGTTGATGAGACGAATAGCCTTTGACTCCACCTTATTGAGAAGAGTTGTATGTGGGGAGCCTCCCAACACATGAGAGTTGTACTCTAAACAGGGCCGATTAAAATCTGTGTATAAAGTCAACAATTGTGCAGGGGTAAAGAAGGCACGAAGTCGGCTTAGCACACCTAATCTCTTGGAAGCAGATTTTACAAGAGATGCAATATGATCTTTCCAAGATAAGTCCCGTGTGAATGAAACCCAAGCATATTCAAGGATGGTGCAGGATTGAGCTGCATATTATTAAACATTAGTGGGTACTCCTGTTGAGGATTTTGACAGGTTGATAAGTATAAAAACTGAGTCTTTGATGCATTAAAAACAACAAGATTATTTTTACCCTAGTCAGAGATACGAGCCAAGTCAAACATTAGGTATGCCATAGCCTCATCCTTTGTTTGTTGAAGTAACTACTGAGATGGACGTTGCGTGAACCGAATGGAAAGATGAAGGGTGGGCTCGTCAGCGTACGAGTGAATAGGATTAGATGTACAGCTTAGAAGATCATTGATAAATAAAAGGAATGGAGTTGGTGAGAGGACAGAGCCTTGAGGAACACCACTGTTGATAGATCTAGGAGAAAAACGATGGCCATCTACAACAGCAGCTATAGAACGACCAGAAAGGAAACTATAGATGAAGGCACAGACAGAAGGATAGAAACCAAAAGATGGCAGTTTAGAAATTAAAGATTTATGCCAGACTCGATCGAAAGCTTTTAAGATGTCAAGTGCAATGGCAAAGCTTTTGCCAAAATCCCAAAAGGAGGATGACCAGGAGTTTGATAGATAGGTGAGAAGATCTCCATTGGAGCATCCCTAACGGAACCCATACTGACGATCAGAAAGAAGGTTGTAATAGGAATGATGCTTTAAAATTTTTCTGTTAAGAATAGACTTGAAAAGTTTTGAGACACAGGATGTTAAAGCAATTGGACGATAGTTAGAGGATTGGGAATGGTCATCCTTCTTTGAGACTGGCTGAATGAGAGCAAACTTCCAGCAAGAAGGAAATGTACAAGTTGAAAGACAAAGGCAAAAGAGTTTACCTAGGCAGGATGTAAGCACAGAAACACAGTTCTTGAGGACAACAGGAGGGACTCCATCAGGCCCATATGCCTTGCTAGTATCGAGGCCTGTGATGGCAGAAAATACATCAGCTGAAGAAATTTTAATGTCAGCCATGAGGAAGTCAAAGAGGAGAAGTAAGGGAGGAACAGCACCGGAATCGTCTAAGGTGGAACTGGAGGAGAGAGTCTGAATGCAGAGATCTGCTTTATCAGTAGAAGAAATAGCTACAGAGCCATCAGAGTAAAAAAGAGGAGAGAAGGATGATGAGGTAAAGTTGTTAGACAGGTTTTTGGCAAGGTGCCAGAAGGAGTGGGAAAAATTCGAGTTGGAGAGTTGAGAGCATTTAGTACGGACGAAATTATTTTTAGCAGAGCGAAGAACAGACTTAGCACGATTCCAGGCAGAAACATAAAAAAGATGTGATTTAGGGGTGGGTAATCTCCGGTACCTTTTATAGACCCTCTCCTTATTGCGGACAGCATTAGAACAATCGTGATTGAACCAAGGCTTTCTTGCTTTACTCAAAGGATATGAAAAAGGAATGCATGCTTCCATGCCCAAGAGCATAACCTCTGTAATGTGCAAGGCACACTTAGATGGTTCCCGGCCACGGAAGCAATAATCATTCCAGGGAAAAGCAGAGAAGTACTGCCTGAGGGCCTCCCAATCCGCATCTCCAAAGTGCCACAGACGACGTTTTCTTTTGAGGGTCCACAGGCCATACTGGAGCGACAGGACAGGTTAAGATGATAAGGTTATGATCAGAGGGGCCCAATGGATAGAAAAGATTAATAGTGTAAGCAGAAGGATTAGTTGTAAGGAAGAGGTCAAGCATGTTGGAGCATTCCAAGGCGGTCAGGGATATGGGTAGGGTGCTGTACAAGCTGCTCTAGGTCATTAAGGATGGAATAGATGAAGACCTGTTCACCAGGTGGATCAGTGAAAGGAAAGGAGAGCCAAAGGTGGTGGTGAACATTGAAATCTCCTAAAATGGAGATTTCAGAGAAAGGAGAAATGGATAGAATGTGTTCCATCGTAGAAGTAAGATAGTCAAAGAATTTTTGATAGTCAGTAGAATTAGGAGGTAAGTAAACATCATAGATATATTTAGTCAGGGAATGACAGGAGAGCCGAAGCCAGAGAGTAGAGAATTCAGAAGAATCAAGTTCAAGAACACGAAAGCAAGATAGGTCATTGCGTACATATATGCAACATCCACCTTTGGCTTTGAATTGAGTATAGGGAAAGTAGGAGGATACAGAGAAGGGTTTGCTGTCAATTGCCTCAGACAGCTGATTCTCAGTAAGGAAGAGAAGGTGAGGTTTAGAGGAGGAGAGGTGGTGTTTGACAGACAGAAAGTTAGAGGAAAGGCCGCGAAATGAAGAAGTGAGTCAGACAGTGGATCCAGGCAGCTCAAAGAGTCATCATTGGGAGAGGGGCAGATGGTGGGGGCATTTATGGTCCCCCCCCCCGGGGACTCCGAGGGTTGGATGGGTGTGCTTTGGAATGCCTGAAAGGTGGTGAAGTGACTATTGTTGACTGGTTAGTAAGATTGTTGAATGTGTGCTTTGTGAAAGGTATGGTGCCAATTGGCTGGGCAAGTGCTTGCGTGGTCCCATTGCATAAAGGCAAGGGTGATAAGTATGAATGTACTAGCTTCAGGGGTATAAGTCTGTTGAGTGTTGTAGTTAAGGTGTATGGTAGAGTGTTAATTAAGACAGGTAGAGAGAGTACAGAGGGAGTGATTGATGATGAGCAGTGTGGCTTTAGGAAAGGGTGGGGATGCGTGGATCAGGTGTTTGCTGTGAGACAGGTGTGTGAAAAGTATTTAACGAAAGGTAAGGATGTGTTTTGGGCGTTCATGGATTTAGAGAAAGTGTATGATAGAATTGATAGGGAGGCTTTGTGGACTGCTTTAAGATTGTATGGACTTGATGGTAGGTTACTAAAAGGAGTGAATTGTTTTATGTTAATAGTAGTGCATGTGTAAGAGTGGGAAATACTGTGAATGGTTGGTTTCCCGTGAGAGTGGGGCTGCGGCAGGGATGTGTGATGTCGCCTTGGTTGTTTAATATTTATGTGGATGGTGTTGTAAGGGAGGTGAATGCAAGAGTGTTAGGTGGAGGTCTGAGTCTGGTGAATGTTGATGGTAGGGAGTGGAATCTGAAGCAGTTGCTGTTTGCAGATGATACTGCACTGGTAGCTGATTCAGAGGAGAGATTGAGACAGTTGGTAGAGGAGTTTGGAACGGTGTGTGAAATGAGGAAATTGAACGTAAATGAGAATAATAGTAAAGTGATGAAGTGTGCGAGGTTGGTGGATGAATATAATTTTGAATGATGAGTTGCTTGAGGAGGTAGAGTGTTTTAAGTATTTAGGGTCACATGTTGCTGTGGATGGAAGAATAGATGCAGAAGTAAAGTTTAGAATGAATGAAGTAGGAAAGGTGCTGGGAGGAATGAGAAAAGTGTTTAGATGTCGTTCGCTTAGCATGGATGTAAAGAGAAGGCTGTATGAGGGTGTTGTGGTACCGACTACGTTATATGGGTCTGAAACATGGAATATGGGTGTAGCAGAGAGGAAAAGTTTGAATGTAATGGAGATGAGGTGTCTGAGGAGTATGTATGGAGTGACACGTATGGATCAAGTAAGAAATGATGAAGTGTGAAGGAGAACTGGAGTTGTTCGGGAGATGGCTGATCAAGTTGAGCAGAGGGTGTTGCGATGGTTTGGGTATAAAGAGAGAATGGATAATGAGCGATTGGTCAAAAAAATAACTAGGTCTGATGTGAGAGGTGTAAGGCTGAGAGGAAGACCACGAACAGGATGGATGGACAGTGTGAAGAGAGCATTGATGTGAGAGGGATATCTGTTGAGCAAGGAAGAGTGGCTGTGCGTGATAGAAATGAATGGAGAGAAATTGTGAATGAGTAAATGATGACGCAGCCCTGAGGGGATATTCTCCCGCATTTGTCTCATCAGCTGACCAGGTCAGGTGCGGGTAAGGGGATGGGTCTATTATGATGTTGCAGGGGTAAACCCTCTCTGCTGTCAGGCCCTGCTGCATATGTCACTGATTGGACTGTGCAGTTGACATTCGTGCGGTGAGGTGCGGTAAGGATCTGTTCCTTCACCCCTTTGGGGCTAAGATGCGAATGAATGTGTCTGAGTGGATGAGTAAATTGGGAGTGTGTCGTCTTGTCTAGGCTTTTTTTTTTTTTTTTTTATGTGGCAGACTCTGGGCATAGGCTTCACATCCTGCACTCAAGGCCCAGTAGTCCTCCTACATACCATTCACCTCTACATGTCACCATTTCAGCGTTAACACCCACCGTCCATATTCAATACATGCTAGGGCTGTCTCATACAGGACTGATGTATCGGTATTAACGGGGGTATTTTTACGACATGTCGGCGTGTCTTCTGGTAGATCGGTAAAGTCTGCTTTTTATGAAATTCAAATCCTTAAACTGTTCCCTGCCCCAGCGGGGATTTGAACCTGGGTCCGGTAGAACTGCAGGACACCTCTCTACCGATTAAACCACCGCCTCCCTTTCTTTGGGGGAAGCAGCCTAGGTATATATATTATTACCTAGCCTATGATTTCATCATCCTTTGTATAATGCTAACTTACAGTATGCTGCATGTTTGATCACGATTCGCCTCGTGGCTTCCATAGTGACCAGGCTTGCGTGTTCTACCTCCCTCCTCCCTTCTCTCCCTTATAGTGGAGTAAGTCGTTCTTTCTGTTGTTCAGAGCAGAACTGTCAACTCTTCCTCCCCTGTGCCTTCATTTCCGCGTCCTTCTTGCAAGTTGTATCAAGCTCTGCCTGCCCCCTAAATAATGAGCTCAGTCTCTGCATTAATTGCCATTTAGATCTACTCCTCATTTTGTTCACATCTCTGTCCTCCCCTGTATAGTGTATTATTATTTTTGTGAGTACTCAGGAAGTCTCCAGCCATCTAGCTTCTGTATAATTTGAGTATAAATGTTGTTACCATTATTCTTGTACCGTATGGCCTAAGGCGTTAATTCGTAGGCCTGGTAAGGGTTTTGTGATTCATGTAGAGTTTTTAATGTCAGCCAGTAATAGTAATATTTTGTATCTGTAATAATATTATATCCTACTTTAACTGAGCATTATTCGGTTTTCTCATATTATCAGGGCTGGCTTAGATAAATTTGTTCTTGCTAAATTCGTGTTAATAGAGGCTATTGCAGTTAACCATATATTTAACCTGTTTTGCCATTACATTATCCTTATGAGTCCTGAATGTTTAGTTGTTAGTTTGAGCATTAAACTTTAACTTGTAATTTTACCTAACTCTTTTGTTTTGAACCTGGAACTTTGCGGGACAGTAGTGATTTTAGTATTCTCACTTGAAGTGTTCATTATCTCTCTCTGTTCCGTAACATAAATTTGGCGACCCCTTATCAGGATATTCAGGATATTATCATAAGGATATTGCTTGATATTTTGTGACTGTGATTTATTCATTATGTCTACTATTACTACTCTTGATGAAGCCAAAGATTTTTTGTTAACTGTGCAAACAGTGTGTGATGTAGAAAACAGAACAAAGAATGAACTTAAGCTTGTTGCTCAACAATTGGGAATTGCTGTTCGCTCTCATCATTCTAAAGATCAAAATGTTGACATGATTAATGAAAGCTTGTTTAATGTAACTCCTCCAGATGAGCAAACACAGATTGAAATAGTTAAGTTACAGCTAGCCCTGCAGGAGGCTCGTGCTAAGGAGGCTGAGTTTCAGGCTCGTGCTAAGGAGGCTGAGGCTAAAGAGGCTGAGTCTCAGGCTCCTATTCAGGAGGCACAGGCACAGGCTCAGGCACAAATTGAACTTGCTAGGATTCAGGCAGACCATGAGTATCCCATGAAACAAGGTGGAACTGGATCATCTAGCTCTGATGATTTTGATATGGCTAAAAATGTTAAACTTGTCCCTCCTTTTAATGAATCTGATTTAACAAAGTATTTTCAGTTGTTTGAGAGGGTAGCTACAGGTTTTAATTGGCCCAAAAAGTATTGGCCAGAACTCCTTCAGAGTGTTCTCACCGGTAAATCTCAAGTAACTTATGCATCTTTCCCTCAGGATCAATCTGATAATTATGATGTAGTTAAGAGCTTGATTCTTAAGGCCTATGAGCTTGTTCTTGAAGCCTATAGAGTAAAATTTAGGACAACTTATAAGCAAGATAAGCAATCCCATGTTGAGTATGCAAAAATCAAAGAAGATCTGTTAGAGCAGTGGTTAAATTCTAAGAATGTAAATTCTGATTTTGATAAATTTAAGCAAATGATTTTGCTGGAGGACTTCAAAAGGTGTATTAATAAAGATGTAAGCCTATATCTTGATGAGAAAAGAATAGATAATTTGTCTGATGCTGCAGTTTTAGCTGATGAATATGTTCTCACTCACAAGAGATATTCTAAAGAAAAAAGGAAAGCTGAGAGTAAGTACGTTGCCTCTACTCAGAGTACAGGTAACTCGAAAGAGAATAAAGATGATGTTTCTCAGGAAGTAAATACCAGCTCCATCTCTAGATTTCAGAAAAGTAAATGTACTTATTGTAGTAAGCTTGGGCATACTACGGAGAAATGTTTCAGGAGACAGCGTGATGTGAACAAAAAGGAGTCTTTAAATATTCAGTCAATTGCTCTGGTGTCCACCCTTGAGAGTTCCCAGAATTCTTTAACCGAGTTAACTGAACCTGCTTTGAGGGGTAAATGAAATTCTCATGATGAAGCTCCTCTTTTGAGCATTAACGTGGGTGACACTCTCAAGAGTTCATGTGCTAATTTCCTGTCTGATGGTTTTGTCAGTCCTCTGGACAGTAATGACAGGAAATCAGTTAAAATATATCGTGATACAGGTGCTTGCCAATCCCTTATGCAAGGCTCTAATGTAAATTCCTCTGATGAAACTGTAATCTTACAAGGTGTAGGGAATAATTACTTCTCTGTCCCTCTGTGCAGAGTGAATTTAGAGTCTGGGTTTGTTAATGGTTCCGTTATGGTTGGGTTGGTTGAGACACTCCCAATGTCAGGTGTAACTTTCTTTCTTGGAAATGATATTGGTGGAAGTCAAGTGTGTCCAGCTCCTCAGTTGTCTAGTGAACCAGTGACTGCGACCCAGGATTGTGATATCCCTGAGGTGGTCCCTGCATGTGCTGTCACTAGGACTAAGTCTAAAGTTACTGGTGACTTAGAGGATAATGATGATGATGATGTTATCCTAGCTGACACTTTTCTTGCTAATTTGGACCACTCACCAGATGAGGCAGTACCTCGTAGTGTTGATAATTTGTCTCATCAAGAGTTGGTTGAGTTGCAGGTTGCTGACCCTGAGTTGAAAGGTCTAGCTAACTCTGCTTGCAGTGAGGAAGAGTCAGCTGGTGCTTCTACTTGTTATTATATAAAGTCAGGAGTACTTATGAGGAAGTGGAGACCCCCAACAGCATCAGCCGACTGTGAATGGGAGGTTGTACATCAAGTTGTCATCCCTCGTGTTTGTAGGCAGGATATCATTAGAGTGGCACATGATTCCAGTTTGGCAGGACACCTTGGAGTGAGGAAGACTGTGGCACGCATTTTGAAACACTTCTACTGGCCAGGTATCTTCAGAGATGTTTCCTGGTATTGTAAGTCTTGTCACACCTGTCAAGTTGTGGGGAAGTGTAATCAGACCGAAAAGGTTGCACCTCTAATTCCCATTCCTCCTTTTGAGGTGCCATTCACCCGCGTGTTGGTGGATATTGTGGGCCCTCTTCCTAAGACTTCTTCAGGATATTCTTATGTGTTGACCCTGATTGATATGGCTACTCGTTATCCTGAAGCCATTCCACTTAGAAATATCTCAGCAAAGAACGTGGTTAAGGAAATGCTAGGGTTCTTCACAAAGTTTGGTCTGCCCAAGGAGGTACAATCAGACCGGGGAAGTAATTTCATGTCAAATGTTTTCAAGCAGTCTCTGAAAGAGTTGGGCATCACCCAGATCACGTCTTCAGCTTACCATCCCCAGACCCAAGGAGTGTTGGAGAGATATCATCAAACACTCAAATCGATGCTCAGGAAATACTGTTTGGAACATCAGAAAGATTGGGATAAAGGTCTTCCATTCGTTGTATTTGCCGCAAGAGAATCTCCAAATGAATCACTGGGCTTCTCACCCTTTGAACTACTGTTTGGTCATGAAGTAAGAGGATCCCTTAAGCTACTCAAGGAATGCTGGCTGTTGGAGGAAGATGACGTCAACCTGCTGGAGTATGTGATGAAGTTCAAAGAATGGCTGTCCACTGCTTCACAGCTGGCGAGAGAGAATTTAGGAGCTGCTCAGGAGAAGATGAAGACTTGGTATGATAAGAAGTACAGGTTACACCACTTTCAGTCAGGAGATCAGGTTTTGATTCTGCTACCGGTTCATGGGCAACCTCTTCAAGCCAAGTTTAGTGGTCCTTATTTCGTGTAGAAGAAACTCAGTGATGTCAACTATGTCATCGCCACACCAGATCGTAGAAAAAACAAGCAACTTTGTCACATCAATATGCTAAAGTTATATCACAGGCGGGACGAAAATAACCCAGTCTGCACTGTAGCTGTTCCACCCGAGTCTGCAAGTGAAGTTCTCCCATGCAGCATGAGCCTGAGTTATAGTTTGGGGAAGAATCCAGATATCATGAATGATCTCCAGACTAAGCTTTCTCATCTACCTCCCGAGGAAAGGCAGGAGTTTTCGGCATTACTGCAGGAGTACCCACAAGTGTTCCGTGCCACTCCAGGAAGAACCACTGTGTTGATGCATGATGTCGATGTTGGAGACGCAAAGCCAATTAAACTGCCTCCTTACCGTGTGAACCCAGTGAAAGTTCCTCTCATCCAGAAGGAGCTTGGCTACCTGTTGGACCACAAGATGATTGAGCCCTGTCAGAGCGAGTGGAGTTCTCCTGTCACTCTAGTCCCTAAGCCAGAGGGGGTCACAGCGGCTTTGCATCGACTACAGACGTGTTAATCAGATAACCAAAGCAGACACTTACCCTCTCCCTTGCGTGGAAGATAGCGTAGACAAGATCGGAAAGGCTAGGTACATAAGTAAGTTTGATTTGTTAAAGGGATACTGGCAAGTACCTATGACTGAACGTGCTAGGGAGATCTCATGTTTTGTAACACTAGGAAAGATTTTTGCATGTTCCTTAATGCCATATGGTATGAAGAATGCACCAGCCACATTTCAGAAGCTCATGAATGTTGTAACAGAGGGTTTGGCAGGGTGTGTTATTTATATTGATGACGTATTAATCTTCAGTGACAACTGGAAAGATCACCTATGCCATGTCAGTAAATTTCTTGAGCGTTTGGTTCAGGCTAATCTTATAGCTAATTTATCAAAGTGTGAGTTTGGTCAAGCTAAAGTTCAGTACCTTGGGTACGTAATTGGTGATGGACATGTTGCACCACCAGCAGCTAAGGTTCAGGTTATAAGTGATCTTCCCAGACCTAAAAGTAGGAAAGAGCTACAAAGATTTTTGGGAATGGTAGGTTATTACAGGAGATTTGTTCTTAACATTTCAATTCTTGTATCACCACTTACAGACCTACTGAAAAAGGGAGTTAAATTTGTCTGGACCGACAACTGTGAATCCTCTTTTAGTAAACTTAAAGCTATCCTATTAAGTCAGCCAGTGTTCGCTACTCCAAATTTTGCTAAGCCTTTTAAGATGGCTATTGACGCAAGTGATACAGGAGCTGGGGCTGTTTTGCTGCAAGAGGATGATCAGGGTATTGAACATCCTGTATCTTATTACAGTAAGAAGTTCACTCCACCTCAAAAGAACTACTCAACTATTGAGAAAGAGATTTTGGCCTTGATTTTGAGTTTACAGCATTTTTAATTTTATTTGTGTTCTGGTTTTGACCCCATAGTCATTTATACCGATCATAACCCACTGAAATTCCTTAGTAAGTTTAAATATAAAAATCAGAGATTGACAAGATGGAGTCTACTTCTTCAGGAGTATTCATTATACATACAACATGTCAAGGGGAAAGAAAATGTTATTGCAGATTGCTTATCTAGACTTTAGACAGATTGTTTTAGAGTAATAAGAAATTTCCTTTGTAAATTTCTTTTTCTTTGTGGGGAGGTGTTACATAGCCTATGATTTCATCATCCTTTGTATAATTCTAACGTACAGTATGCTGCATGTTTGATCACGATTCGCCTCATGGCTTCCATAGTGACCAGGCTTGCGTGTTCTACCTCACCCCTCCCTTCTCTCCCTTATGGTAGAGTAAGTCGTTCTTTCTGTTGTTCAGAGCAGGACTGTCAACTCTTCCTCCCCTGTGCCTTCATTTCCACGTCCTTCTTGCAAGTTGTATCAAGCTCTGCCTGCCCCCTATATAATGAGCTCAGTCTCTGCATTAATTGCCACTTAGATCTACTCCTCATTTTGTTCACATCTCTGTCCTCCCCTGTATAGTGTATTATTATTTTTGTGAGTGCTCAGGAAGTCTCCAGCCATCTAGCTGCTGTATAATTTGAGTATAAGTGTGGTTACCATTTTTCTTGTACTGTATGGCCTAAGGCGTTAATTCGTAGGCCTGGTAAGGGTTTTGTGATTCATGTAGAGTTTTTAATGTCAGCCAGTATTAGTAATATTTTGTTTTTGTTGTTGTTGTTTTGATTCTCTCCTCATTAGAGGAGACCGGGCCTTGCTGTAGCCCGGTTGGTGGTGGTTGGCTTCAGTGGAGTAAGGGGGAAGACAGGGCCTGGGGAATGCCCAGCACACACGCCCTGTCTCCTGGCTGAGTTTGTGGTGTGTGTGAATATTTTGTATCTGTAATAATATTATATCTTACTTTAACTGAACATTATTCGATTTTCTCATTTTATCAGGGCTGACTTAGATAAATTTGTTCTTGCTAAATTCGTGTTAATAGAAGCTATTGCAGTTAACCATATATTTAACCTGTTTTTGCCATTACACTCCCTCTTCTGTCTTTCCTTCATTCTTTCCTCTTCCTTAAGCCTGTGGGTGACACTACACTGAGTGACAAGGCAAATGGTTTCCTGTACACCAGGAAACCATTTACTACGTTGGGTGGTAACCATATAACCAAATTTTGGCACCTGGTGGTTTAGTGGATAATTATTGCTCTTCAGTCGGATTGAGCCTGTGAAAGTTTATATCCAAGGGGTGGTTGGGGTTTATTGCTCATGTAATGCCACTCAAGGATGAGTGAGGCTGGTCATTCTCATCTTAAATGTCGAGACCAACTTCCTAGCCCCTGCCTCCTACGCTCCTCTTTGGGCAATGTAGGACTGGATGATGGATGGATGGATGGAATATATATATATATATATATATATATATATATATATATATATATATATATATATATATATATATATATATATATATATATATATATATATATATATATATATATATATATATTTCTCCCTTTCCCATCTATATATCTATATCTATCTATCTATCTATCTATATTTTCCCCATCTTCATTCAATATTACCGGTTCTTACTTCTCTTCTCCTTCCCCTCCCTTGACCTCGTCTTTTCTCCTCTCTCCTAGCCGCCCATTTCTTCCCTTCCCTTCTCCCCTACTGTCATTCCTTCTCCTTTCTCTTTTCTTCTTCTTCAGCTCTCTTTACTTTTCTTTCCCACATCTTTCCTTTCCTTCTTCCTACCCTTCTTCTCCTATTCTCTTGTTTCTTTCACCTCCTCCTCTGACCTCCCTCCCCCTCTTCCTGTCCTCTCCGCCTATCCATTCCTCTTACTTTCCCTCTCCATTACTCCTCTTTGCTTCCCCTGGCTTTCCTTCTCCTCCCCCCATCTCCCCCTTCCTTCTCTCGCCTCCTCCCCTCCCTCCACCCACTTCTTCTTCCCTTCCTTCCCTCCCTTACATTTACTCTTCTGTCTCCCCTTGCCCTGCTTTGCCTCCTCTCTCCTTCCCCTTCCCAGCCCCTCTTGGATCCCCTCCTCCCCTCCCCTTCTCTCTTCCCCCCCCTCTCCTCCCTCACCGCCAAGTCTCCTTCTTCTGGTGAAAGTGCTTCCTGAGTTTTTGCTTGTTGGCTATAAATGCCTCCGTTCATATCTCCCCCTTCCCTCCACTCTCACTCCCTCCTTCCCTCCCTCCCTCCCTGCTTCTTTCCCTCTCTCCCTCCGTCTCTCCCTCTCTCCCTGCCTCCTCTCGTATCATCTCTCTTTACCGGCTATCCTCCCTCCTCCCCCCCCTCTCTCTCTCTCTCTCTCTCTCTCTCTCTCTCTCTCTCTCTCCTTCCTTCATCTGTGACGGTGGAAATAATTATGGTATATGTTGACCCTGGACGTAAGTGGTGTGTGGCCATACTCCCTCACCCCCCACCACTTTCGCACCACAACATCCTCATTACACACTTTACTCTCTCCCCCTTCCCCATAATCATCCTACCTAGTTTTCCATGGCCACCAAAACAATTCTTCACTTTTATCCTAATCATGATTTAACTGCCTTCATTCTGATAACACTTATGATTGACAATATTGCCTTGAGACCATATTGCCTTGATATTCCTCACGTTGCAATAAAAGAATGTCAGTGGGAACCAGTTTATCAAGATTGTTCCTAACCCTGGCATCTTCGTTAATCGTTCAACAGAGTTCCATTGGTTCTCATTATGTTAATTCTCCAGCACAAAAGATGGCTCACCAAGAGCGACTTGTGCGTCACATACCCTGTTTGTAGTGTTTGTAGGGCAGGAAACCGAAGGCTTTGCTTTTATTACCTAAATTGTTCATAACTCTTCTGTAACGCTGCCGTCAACATACAATTATATCGAGTGTAGCAAAGGAGGTGGGGGAAAATCAGGTGTGCATGAGCTACTGTACATGTTCTGCAGACAGCTGACTTTAAGGCACAGGGCTCACGATATATTTATTCAGCATGAAAGAGGTTCAAGTGGTAGGTCAGATCTAAATCAGAAACCTCACTGAGTGTTAGATTCAGTATTTCAGGGACATCCTCAGTCCCGGGGAGCAGTACATACAGAATGATCCCTTCTCTGCTGACCGTCTCTGACAATGTTATCATTGTAAATGTATAAACATTCTAGTTGAATCCTCACGGTCAGGGCCAACCCATTCCCCTTCCCTCCCTCCTCCCATCACCCTGTTCGGACGTGCTAACAGACCAGTGCAAAGCGCCTTCCTTAAACATTATGGCGGAGACTAAAGTCGCGTTCATTCACCAATGCTTGCTTTAATCCTCGCTGACACCACTTTTAGTCCCTTTAGTGTGCTGACGTCCTTTTTTTTTTTCTTTCTTCTAACTATAGGTGTTATCTCCGGGCGAATATATACGAGTATAGCTTAGAGGAAACTTCCTGTAAATGAGGTATTAAAGAAGGTCATAACTAATCCCTCTGGTTCGAAGAAATCCTCCAACGCTGAAGAGTCTAGGCTCTAGACCCTTCAGCGTTGGAGGAGTCTGACCCACAATTTTACCGAGGTCATGTTGAGCAAGGATTTTAAACACTTTATATTAGTAATTTTCTCTCACTTTTGTTTTTACCTTCCTTCTTACCTCTTTCTACCGTCCAGATTTCCCGGACTCTCTCTTTACTTACCTTTTTCTCGTTCCTGACATTCCTGAACTCAGCCCAGTTCCTCCATCCTTCTTTTCTTCACCCTGATTCTCCTTATCCATTAAATCGTTATCACATGCCTCTTTTCGTTTCCTTGACCTTCTTTAACACACATTATAATTACATTCTTACCTCCATCTTAATTCTCCTCATCTTTGCCTTCGCTTCCATCGTTTTTCCAACATTTTTCCTTTATTTCTCTCTAGGCTTAGTGTTTACTCGTCATCCTCAGGGTTCACCTCCCTCGCTAAGTCTATATATTCATTATCTTCACAAGGTATAATCAGTAGTAGCCCAATGGTAAATTTGTTGATGACATTTAATAGGAAAATCCGAAAATTCAATAGCACATAGCAGTAATGATAAAGTCTTCAGGAGGTCTCTGGCATACATATGGTGAGAGTAATGACAAATAAAATTAAACGTAAAACATTTTAAAATGCTTCATGCAACCACACTATTGGCGTGGTCAACTGCTTGTTGGTACGCAGATGGACAGATTAACCTGCGAAAAGAATTTAGGAGTTATGGTTATCAAAGACCTTAAACCTAAGGAACAGTAACTGATATAAAGAATGAAGCAATATGATACTTGACTTTACTCATATGTTAAGAAAAGTGAGTAGTAGAGCTTTTGAAGTAATACTGTTGCTTACCTTGCTTTAGTGGGGCCACAAGGCCATAATAACAAAAGGTATCGCAATTTGGTGTCTGTAGTTAGAATGAATGATATTGTCTTAGAAGCTGTTCAGTGAAGAACGCCTAAAGTAGTTCCTAGCATTAGCAACTGAGTTTAAGAAAAATAAAGAAGTTAAATCTACACTCATTTCAAAGGCGGAAAGTCAGGAGAGATTTAAATGGAGTGCTTAAGTGGAACAAGGGATTTAACAAATGGCATTAGTAATATTTAGAAACTGAGTCGTCTGGCGAGAATGCACACAAGCGGCTTCAGTGTCAAAGAATTCCGTTTTAGTTTAGATTTTTTTCTTTACAAGGTTCTCATGCAGTAGGATGTTTTCTTTCCGTATTCTCTAAGTAAATTTCATGTTATTTTCCATTCTGCACGGATCTGTGTGTGTGTGTGTGTGTGTGTGTGTGTGTGTGTGTGTGTGTGTGTGTGTGTGTGTGTGTGTGTGTGTGTGTGTGTGTGTGTGTGTGTGTGTGTGTGTGTGTGTGTGTGTGTGTGTGTGTGTGTGTGTGTGTGTGTGTGTGTGTGTGTGTGTGTGTGTGTGTGTGTGTGTGTGTGTGTGTGTGTGTGTGTGTGTGTGTGTGTGTGTGTGTGTGTGTGTGTGTGTGTGTGTGTGTGCATCCTGTCAGTTTCGGGTAACTTTCGTGAGGGGACTAGAACTTTTTATTTTCATTCAATTTTCATCTTAATGTAGTAGTAATGTCATACCTTTATACGGGAACTTCAACAGGTCATTCCTATTTTGTATTACACCAGACCACGCCCTCTTCCTATCAGATGGAGCTTGATTGGCCAACACCATCCAGACGCGACAGACAACAGGAACACATGAATTACCATTCTTAAGTCTTCTGTCGTTTTGCAGAATGATCTGAACGCCACACTGCACATGTTCTCTTTTGCTGTGTTTTCTGAGCTTTTTCTCCCACCTGCTTCACCATTTCTCCATCCTCTTCCCTACCTCATCACCCTCTCCCCATCCGCGACCCCTCCCCATCCCAGTTACTCCACCTAGCCCCCCTCCTTCTCATCCCCTTCACCTCTTGCCATCCCTCTCACCTCTCCCCTTTTGCCCTCCCCTCATGCTCCTTACCACACCCCCACCTCCTCACATGCACCGCCGCCGCCTTCATCTCGGCGCCCCATTACGAAACCCATTAGCTGAGTTGGTTCTTGAGAGGCCGAGTTTCACCTCATTCACCTGGTAGACTGAGAGGGAGAGAGAGAGAGAGAGAGAGAGAGAGAGAGAGAGTGAGAGAAAGTAGTCACACAAAGCAAGTGTCCATTTAACTACCTGTCTATTTGTCTACCTGTCTATCTATCTATTTCTATGTCCAAGATAGATCTAGATATATAGATACTGACATAGATAAATAAATAAATAAATAAGCGAGAGCAGGAGAGAGAGAGAGTATTCATACAAAACATATCCATCCATCCATCCATCATCCAATCCTGTGTTGTCCCATGAGGAGCTTAGGAGCCCGGGGCTAGGCATTTGGTCCCGACATTTAAGATGATATATATATATATATCCTGCATTACAGTAGGAACAATACTGGGAGTTCTATTCGAAAGCTGAAAATCAGGATGTTCGATCACAAAGGCCTGTCATATAGAACCACGTTACCACTATCAAACCCTCCCTTCTCGGAAATTAGGGAACATTCATTTGTTTCGGGTAATACTTTTGATCTGGATGATTTTGAGATCTTAATGACAGATAATGATAAAACTAGTCTTAGAATAGCGGAACCGTTGTTTATACATGACTTAAAGCCTTCACTGAATGCCTATGATTCTTCCATTAAATCATTTACCCACTGACTCACTGTGATTCAGTTCAGCCGTCTCATACAGTTCAGCCAAGTTTACTTTTCCATAGACTTTTGTCTACTGACCAGTGGCTTTGTGTAGTTGTCTCGGTGTAGACGTGTGTAGGTTAGATCTTTAGTAATTTTGTGAATGATTTTTTTTTGCAACTTCGTTTTTTAATTTACTTTGTATATATTTTATTGTTTTTATTATATTATGCATGAGGTGTTATTTGCTCCGACTTCATTTATTAATTCAATTTGCGTATGATTATAGTTTTGTCTGATGTTGGGGTTGGATTACCTTGATTAGTCACTACTGCAATAAATCGTGAACATGGCCCCAGTCCATCGTCTCTTTGTCCTGGTCTTCAGTTTTATATATGCCATTAGGTTCCCTACTAGATTCTCAGCTGTTAATGTTAATATTCTAACTCTCTCTCTCTCTCTCTCTCTCTCTCTCTCTCTCTCTCTCTCTCTCTCTACCAAATAATGAGCAGCTCATCTGAAAAGGAAAATAAATATGAGCAGATGGTCAGGCCTATGAGGTAGAGCCAGAGTTCAGGGGACATGAATGGTGAATGAATCAGTGTCTGGCCCATTTCAAAGAGCATATTGTTAGTAGTTCTCCCTCTACTGTGTGACTGACAGGTCAGGGTGATAAATAAATAATATACATATACCCACATCTATATGTACATCCAACCATCTATCTATCTATCTATCTATCCATAATACACACACACACACACACACACACACACACACACACACACACACACACACAGGATTATAGTGCAAATGATAGATACATTGATATATACCTATATCTACCTAGCTATCTTTCTGTTGATTTAGTAGTTGAAAACTCTTCCCAGCGAAAGGGATAAACCTTTCCTAATATTCAATTCTTTTTGGTCTTCCATCCCACAGGCACAAATTCGTTTACTCATTACATTGCCAATGGAATTTTCTATAAAACCTGTCACTACCGGCCTCAAATTACGCATGGAATTTGTGGAGGTTGGCATGCAAGAAATGGTAAGGTTGGTACAAAAGAAATATTTTGTCCGTGGCAAATACAGTTGATAAAATCTGACACAGAAACAACAGAACAAATTGAAACACTTTAGTGTCAGGTTTAATCAAACCAATCTTTCCCAGGCAACTGCAAGTTGTTTTCGTTTTTTTTTTTTTTTTTTTATGTCTAGAGTTTCCCGTCCTGTGACGTCAGACTGCTGGGATGATTATAAAGAGATATATATTTCTTTAACACGATCCTGACCATTTGTGCTTGTGATGTTAAATAACCCTCTCATGGTAGGACTAATTTTAATTTCCATTCCAGAGAGAGTTAGGCGATTTCCTTCCAATAAATACATCGACCCACCCACCACCGTCCTTCCTGTTATATTACCAATTCTTCCGTTTTCAAATGATTTTCATTTTCACCTGCTCACCCCTGTTTAACACTTCTTCTTCCTCTTCCTTTCTACATTATCTTCACTTTCTCTCTTTCCCCCTTTAGTCTAAATCCTGTTCTTTTCTTTAATTATCACCTTATCCTTCCCTTTTGTTCTTTAGTGGCTTTATTTTCTCTCTTCCTATAGTTATCACTGGAGCTTGAGTGTTAATATTATAAGAAACGGGACAAGTGTTTATTCCATCTAACGCAAGTCAATATCAACATCTGAGACTATGCATAATAGGATGAGAATATTAATATTGACACCCATAACCCTCTCATTGTTGGGGAAACTCGAAATTTCTATTTCAGCTAATGCCAGGCGATTTTGTCAAGCTGAGAGTATGTCTTAGGAGCCAGAGAGTGTTAATTCGGCATTATAAGAGTTCTTTACACGGACTTTTCCTTGTCTGTGTGGGAGGGATGAGTACAACTCTTATCATCATCATCATCATCATCATCACCATCATTTTCATCAACATAAGTGTCTTGATCATCATCATCATCGTCGTTATTATTATTAACATCATCATCGTCTTCACCATCAACATCATCATCTTCATCATTATCATCCTCACTTGACCTCAGGTTCTCCTGTCGTAGCTTACATGTAGCAGGCTGAATCCACACACCAGGAAAGAAAAATGGTTCAACGAAACAGCCAGTAAAATAAGCCGCTCTTGATTTCATTATCTACCTGTATATATGCAAAAAAAAAAAAAAAAAAAAAAAAGGGGGTATTTTAAGGAAACACTATTGCCAGAATCAATTTCATATCACCCGACGCTGCGCCAGCATTTTGACCAGTTAACACATTACCCTGAGGTTAAGAGTCGTAATGGCTTTTAACTTTATTTCAGTTATGATGGACTTTTTTTTTTTTTTAATTCCAGCTTCAAATACACCATACTTTCTGGGTACCTTCATACACTCTTGGACGCGGGTTTTTTGTTAAACAAAATTTGACTTTTTGAAGTGGTCACAAAAATTATGTTAAGTTTAATTAGATACAAATGATGCCCAGGTTGGATCCGCAAGTTGCATTCTAATGAAAATAGCCATTTCTGGAGTCAAGTTGCTTTGTCTCAAAAATGAGAAATTTTCCAGCGAAATAGTGGTCGATGAAATTTTCCAGCATGCAGCAGATTTTTCTTTCAAAAAGACTAGCAAGTGAAAACGAGTTAGTACCATATTTATTTTATTCTCGAAGCTACCAGACGTTTACACTCATTTTGGAAACTACTTACAGACGCAGAGGAATTACTGAAAGGTATATCGAACACCTCCAGATGGAAGAGCCTCTCCTGTGTTGAAGAGAATAATCTGTATTTAACAAAGATATAATAATAAAGGATGTCAACGGATTTGCAGGTTTAATAAATTTGTATAATCTTTACCTCAAGTCATATCTGTAATCCTATGCCTTCCTTTAGCAGTTATTCTCCTCACCATATACAAGCACATTTTTTTGCAGCGTGGCATAAAATTTAGCAATGCATTGTGCTAAATAAATGACACCATTACTGCCATTAGCTACAAGCCCTGCAACACCACCACCACAACCAGCATCACCACCACAAGTTCCTTAGTCACTGATAAACACTACTATCACCATCACCCTCACCATCAGTATCACCATCGCTGCCATAATCGCTAATAAGCATCACCATCATCACCACCATTACCACCACAAATACCAATGAATACGAACAGCAACTCATTAACATCACAGCCACGACCACAATTACCAGTAAACACCACCACTTTCACCATTAAAACCAGTACCACCACCACTACCACCACCACCACCACCACCACCACCACCACCACCACCACCATCATCACCACTACTACCATCACCACCATGGGCATTATCATCAAAACGAACCACCATTATCACCCCCACCATTACCACCACGACTGCTATCATCATCACCAGTATCACCATCATCAACGTCCCCCCACAACCACCATCAACAACAAGCACTATCACCACCACAACTACCACCACCACAACTACCACCACTACCACCAATGCCACCTCCACCATCACTGCCACCATTACCAATGAGCAGCATCATGACCAGCCCCACCACTATCACCACTGCCAGCATCATCAGCAAACACCATCACCAGCACAAACACCGTCACCACCACTACTACCACCACTACCTCCATCATCGCCACCACCACCAACATCATTGCCACCACCGCTGATAATATTTTTCCTGTCAACAAGATTGCCATAATATATTACATGACTATTACCTTTGTCAGCTGCTATTTTCTTGTTGCTCACTAGAAGTATATACCCCATCGCTACATTCATTTTAAATTTATTTCTGACTGGCTACATTTCAGCGTCGCATCAATAAATAACCCCCGGTGTTCAGCAATAATTGTTCTCGCCCACAGAAGTATGTCCTGGTGCGGGGCAATAAATTCTATCACTGGCATCATCAACAAATAGCTAAGGAAGTGTAACTTATAGAATGTGACGCAGTATATAGCAACAGTGCCAATAAATCTCCTAAACATACTTGATAATTCCAGTGTCCCACAATCAACTCCTTAGCCAAAAAACATATGTTAATATTTCGTTTTTGCTGTCTGCAGATGATTTTTTCAAGTTATGAGAGATTTGTCCAACTGGAGGGGTTAGATATTACATTCATTAACCTGTTCTAGAGGTCTTCCCTGACCTGGATAAAATCGTCAGGAGGTAGCAAGAACATACCATTAATACGTCGTCGTAATGAAATGGTTAACCCAGTCACCATCACGCTAAGTTAACCTGCTCTCATGAAAACATTCAATCCCTTTTAATTCCATTGTTGCGCCACTCACTGCCACCAATTTCCTAACTAATATAGAAGGTCCAGTTGACACACTTCATTTACCTTGCCTCCGTTAATGAATTATGCCACTGTCTTCTCTGATAGTAAAAGGACTCTGTGTGTGTGTAATTCACCGGGTCGGTCAGGATCACTTGATGGTCGTGATCGTCAGCTTTTACCCACCCGGAAGGGAGCTGAGAGCTCATATAATCCGATCTAAGGGCAAGGCTGTGACCTTCACACACGCACACACCCGTCCCCTTGCTCCAGGGGGACAGTAACCACCCATTTCGTCAGTGAAACTTTTCGCAACCTGAGCGAGGCGCGAACTCCCGTCTACCAGACGGCAAGCGAGAGCGTTACCACTGCACCAGCGAGCGGTGTGTGTGTGTGTGTGTGTGTGTGTGTGTGTGTGCGCTCCATCCACAAATCCAACGAAGGGCGATTTACAGGCTTGAAGCTTTACACACATGACTTCGAAAATTGTGCACCTTGGAACTAAAATGTGCTTCTGGATGCACATCGGCTCTTGCACACACGTATCTCCTTGATCATATGAATTTTAGATTTTCCTTCTCCAGTAGAAATCGTCAGTTGTTAAAATAAACACAGTTCCTAGGTTAATATCAGCAGCAGAAAAAGGGTTACCCTGAATAATGTTTTAAGTCTTTGACTAATTTAAATTATTCTCTCAGCTGAACAAAAACTCTTGTAGTATCAGCTTAAGTAAATGATGAACCAACAACAGCGAAAGGGTTAAGTAACAGCACCACAATCACCGACGCTGACATGAAGACGAAACTTGACATAATGGTGAACAGAACTTGCTTTATTTTATTATTCCGAACGCGTAGCTATCTCCTCCTGCACAAATTTATCGCTAAATACCTTAAAGTTTCGCACTGTACAGGTTATATATATATATATATATATATATATATATATATATATATATATATATATATATATATATATATATATATATATATATATATATATATAATTTCTGATCAAACCCATTGATATTCAAGGTCGTACTATCACGATCAAAGCTTTGTCTATAACTCCCTGCAGGCAGTGTCTTTCTCACATTCCTCCCCAAATTGCTCAGTCAAGTTGGGGGAGGGGGCGAGGAGACCGCACCTCATCATTTCTAACATGGCAAGCTGAACGAGAAGGTAGTCATTTAGCCATGTACTTGTATTTTTATTTATTCATTCAGTTATTGATAATCATTTCCATGGTTGCTTCCTTTACTCTATAACACTAGATTTTTTTTCCTAAATTAATCTAGACACAGTTGTAGTACATTCCCAAAGAGCTGTATAACAAGAACAATGACAACTAAAATTTACCCCCAGTAACAGAATCCTGCTCCCTTGCCTCCCCAAATGTCGAAAAGTATCCATCTTCTCGTGTTCTTTTCATATGTGCCTCATGCTGCCATCACATAAAATATCTTATGTAACATCTTCCACCGCCAAGATGCCGTGGAATGTCGGCGAACGTTCGATTCTAATATACTATAGAACTAGCCGTGTGTCTGTGTGTGTGTGTGTATTTTGGGCAGCCTAAACTACACATTCAAATCGCACCAAAATTGGCACAATCTAATATACTATAGCACTAGCTGTGTGTGTGTGTGTGTGTGTATGTGTGTGTGTATTTTAGGCAGCTGAAACTACACATTCAAATCGCACCAAAACTGGCACAAAAATCGCAAAAAATTCGCTGATGTGAAAAAACTTGGTCCCATCACGATTGAAAAACTTTTACTATATTTAATGAGCCCGAAAGGCCCACGAGCACTTGTGTGATACTAAAGTACAAGTATCCAACCCTAGGAACGAAGCCGAATTGTTTTGGCATGAACAGTAAACTCTGACAAACTTACATTTCTAGGTAGGACGCAAAATATATATATATATAATACCAACAACTTTTAGCCAGTAGCACATTGTCTTCTACAGCGTCAGGTAGACTCCTTCACTGTGAAAACGTCATAGTAATATTTGGCGTATTCTCCCTATCTCCAGAGGATATTCAGATGAGGTGGGAACATTGTAAGCTAGAGAAGTTGAATATAACCCTCATCAACCCATCACATTTAGAACTGCTTCCTGGCTTATAGCCTGAGTAAAAAAATACAATAAAAATCGCACAAAAGTGCCTAACAAATAGTGAAAAAAAAAAAAAAAACGTCACTGTAGAAAAGTGTCGACAGATATTAAGGCAAAAAATAATTTAATGTAGAAAAGTCTCCAACAGATACGGTCATCTTTATCATCAGTAAATCTGCAGGTGACACACTCTGTTTCCCAGTACAGTAGGGGAGGCAATAAATACCCACAAATATCTTGCTGGTTGCTCTTAAAGGCCTTGAGCTGACCTTGTGGGGGGCGGTGAAGGTGAGGCAAGCGGGGAAAGGGGGGATACCACACCTGTCTGCCCCCTCCACCTCCACTCCAGTAAGCAGGGTGGGAGAGGAGAGGGAGGAGAATGAGAAAAGGGGAAGCAGGAAATCAGGTGTTGGAAGAGAAATGGTATGAGACTGAGAGGGGAGAGGGGATAATATAGGTGGAATGTAACTGAGAGGGCAAGAGGGAGCCAGTGAGGAAGAAGGGAGGATAAGAATAAAATGGGCAGGGCAGTGAGAGGTGTAAAAGGGAAAGAGGAAAATGTAAGAGAAATGCAAGAGGAAGAGGATGGTGAAGGGAAGAGAAACAGGTGGGAAGAGAGGAGGGCAAGAGAGTCAGAGGGGAAAAGGGACTGAAGAGGAAGAAGGAAGAGGCTAATAGGGGAGGGTAATAAACTGGGAGAAGGAAACTGGGGTGAAAACAGGAGTTGTACCGGGGGAAGAGGGTTGAGAGCACATTCATTCAGTAGCAGGAAGGAAGATACTGCACTTGCTTCATATCCACTTTTTTTTTTTTTTTTTTTTTTTTTAGAGACCATGAACTAAACGCTGGACGTGTGCAAAATCTTGTTCCTCGGCATGCTTAACAACTCCAGTCTAAAGGCATCATTATTCCACTGTTGCTGCTGCCATATACCCTAATTGGGCTTAAAGTAGTGAAGTAGTGAACGGGGTACCAAAACTTATGTCCAACTCCTTGAAGTTCAGATAGTCTCCCCTGAACTTGACAAAATCGTCTGACAGTAACAATATTATGTAAAAGAGGTCCATGATCTAGCGAGACTGAAGTAGTTTTTGACACGTGTGCCACTATATTTGGCACATATACTGTCCAATGCGACTTAGGTACTATTGTATATGGGACATAAATTCCCCATCTGACACGTACAGTAATGTTTTGGACGAAGCAGTTGTAGTTACAAGCTTGTGTTACCTTTGACTCATGTGTTGCATACAGTTTTTTTATACTGTGCCATCCGACACGTGTGCTATTATACGTGACGAATTCATTACTCCTTTGGGCACGTGTACCTTGAACAACAGCATTCATTACCCTTATTATTGTTTTGAACGAGGCTACTGTAGGCATTTGCTTGTATTACCAATGACACGTGTACTGCTACAATTTGACACGTGTATTGCTAATACGTTTGACACGTGATACCTACTATAACATTTGACACGTGTACTACACTGTAAACGTGTACTACTATAACTATATCTGACCCGTGTACTGTTGTATCTCACACTACTATACTTGACAAATGTTCTACTACATATGATACAAAATTTAACACAGCCACTACTACATTTGACAAGCATACCAATGTTTCACCTGACATGGAGACTATTTTTTTTTTCTTTAAGCAAGATTGGTGTAACTTTCCGCCACTCCACAGTCAGCTGGGAATGTTGAGGGAGCAGTTTTGACCGACACCATCACCAAGCAACAGCTACAAAATGCTTTAAGTGGTCAGAATGGTATTTTTACATAGAATGTTTGAGGACAAACTTTAGTACTGGCGTTTCCTTTGATCCTCTACATTTCGCAAAGTTTACTGCTGTGAAGTGCGGGTGCACAGTTTTGCTGAGCATTTTATAAATATTTCATTCTGTATGTGCATTGCTGCCACTGACACGTGCGCTGCCCTAGTTTTTATCTGTACTGACTTTACAAATGTGTAGCAGGATTATGATAGTTGCTGCATTTGAAGTAGGTACCGTATTGTTTTTTGTGTCATATCTACTGTAATTATTGGGTCTGAGGACTGTTCATTCATGTGATCGTGCTTAAGTGGTGACATGAATAGTAGTAGTAATGATGATGATGGTAATAATAATAATAATAATAATAATAATAATAATAATAATAATAATAATAATAGTAATAATAATAATAATAGTAATAATAATAATAATAATAATAATAATAATAATAATAATAAAAGTAATAATAATAATAATAATAATAATAATAATACATTAACACGAAGAAAAAGTAGAAACTCATCTTGGTAATGGGGTCATGAAGGACACTCCCCTGTGACTACATGAAAGACCGAGGAAAAAGTGGAGGTCTTAATTCACTAGGGACGGAATAACTGGAGTTTTATTTACTATTTTATTCAAGACCACCCCTCACAGGCAGAGCCGTCGGGGAAGAGGTTGGTAGAAGGAAGCGAAGAAGGTGGAAGTAGGAGGCAAACCATCCAATAGATATTGTCCTTTACTATTATCTGGTTTGGATGAGAAGTGTGTGGTAGCTGTATGGACGAAGATATTATTCACCCTGGTTTGGTTGTGAAGTGTGGTGGATGTACAAGTGAAGACAACAGATATTTTAGCTTGGTTGTGAAGTATGTGGTAGCTGTGTGAGTGAAGACACTATTCATTGTAGTTTGGTTGTGTTGTGTATCGTAGCTGTATAAATGAACACATCTGTAGTCTGATTGCGAAGTATTTAGTAGTTATATGAGTGAAGACATTATGCACTCACCTGATTGTGATGTGTATGGCAGTTATTTGTGTGGAAGCAAAACTGTAAACAAATAATCTTATACAACTTCAGCTTACAAAAGTTTGCTAAAGTGGAGCCATAAGGCATGACACTCTAAGATACTGTGTATCTCACTGCAACCACACAGGATTGAAAAAGGTGTTTATGTAATTTCACCTCCAGGCGACCCCTAGCTACAGCCACCTCCCTCCCCCCATGCAGGCGCCGGGAATAGTGCCACACCACCCATTATGCAAGAGTCATATAAAGCATCTCCCACCCCATCCCATCATACAACCTCCCTTCCTCATCCCACCCCACACAAACTTAGCCTCCCATCCCTCCCTACCTATCCCAGCCCAGCCCTAACTTACACCCCTCCTTTCTGACTCCAACCTACAGCCCCCACCCCACTCAATCTACTCTTAACTTACACCCTCCCCTCCTCACCCCACCCCACCCCAACACACCACACCCAATACCCTCCTCATCTCCATACTACCCCACTCTGCCGTACACACTCCCCTCCCCTCTCTGTGTTACATTTTTTTCGATCTCCGTCCCAAATAACTCTGATCGGCACATTATCTCCTCTTCACCTCACCCCACTCTGACTTCATCTTTACCCTCTCACACCACCCCACTTGAATTACCTGTGACACGTGTACTGCTATATTTTACACGTATATTACTGATACCCATTGCACTCCATCCTCCACATCTTCCTTGTTTCCTAATCCTACAGCCCTCCCCTCCTTGCCCACCTCCCTCTCCCCAACGCATCATCTCTTGTTTCTTACTCCATCCCATCCTATGCATTCTTCCCTTAACACAGCCTGCCCCTCACCCGACACATCTTACTCCATTCTCCATTCTCTTATTTTTTGTACATTCGTTCTTACTTCACCTCTCTCCCTTTTAACCATCCCATGTCACGGTGTTTCTCTCTCCGCCATCTCTAATTCTGTATCTCTCCCCGTCTCTCTACACCCAACTCCTACCTTCCCCCCCTTCCACATTATGCTTCACACCCCTTTTCTTGCACACTGTTCCACCCAACACCCCCAGTCAGCATACCCCGAGACGGTTCCTTCATCCACCATAACTAGCCTTCTTCTCGCACTCTTATTCCTGTCGTCAATTTAGCATATCTACTTCACACCTCTTTTCTGTACACCCCTCCAGCAACTCACTCCTCACATGCCCTCCTTCCACCGTCAACTCCACCTTCCATCTTTCTCTCATACTCCACCCTCTTCACACACTCCGCTCTGCACCCTTAACCCAGATTCCCTCTCTCTACCAGTCACTCCACGATTCATTTCTAACCCTCACTCCATCCTAAACTTACACTTTACACCTGCTTTACAACCCAGCCTTTCACACACTACCACAATTGAAACCACAGCCCTTCCTCTCCACAAACAATTTCTTCTTCTTTAGCGCCCTCTCCATCCATCTCCCCTCCTTCCCTACCCCATTCACCCTATTGCTTTTCCCTAAGCACTCTCTTTATTCCTCTCCTCTCATTCCTTTCACCTGAGCTTCTCATTTCCTATCACCCTCACCCCCCATTCCGTACTCCTAACACTAGCCTCCCTTCCTCACCTTCTCAGTCCCTCGCCCTTCACTCTCATCTCCCTCTTTCTAAAACCTCCTCCCCATAACCCGCTTTCATTCCGCCCTGTTACTTCATGCACCCACTTTCGTCTTCTTAAGTACTCTCTTTGATTTCTTCGTCTTTCATTCTTCAGTCATATTCTCTCTTTTACATCTCCAATGACCTCTTTCTTTCATCAGTGTACTTAGTGACCACTGTTTCCATTTGCTGACTGGGGCTCCTGTTACTGAAAAGAGTTGTGCTAAATCTAGCCTACTCGCATTGGAATGAGGCAAAAAGGAATTAATATAATACTAATAATAATGACAACAATATTAATAATAATAATAATTATAATAATAATAATAATCTATCTATCTATCTATCTATAGCCCGACGCCCTAATCCCGCAAAGGGTGGCCGCAGACAAAACGCCTCCAAGTCACTCTGTCACCCACCATTTGACTCCCCTCCCCCCAACTCACCCCCCCCCCTCATATACCTCTCAACTCCATCCCTCCACCTCATCCTCGGTCTACCCCTCCCTCTCCCTCCCTCCACCTCACCTACATACACCCTCTTAGTCAGTCTTTCATTCTCCATTCTCTTCACATGTCCAAACCACCTCAGTGTATTTCTCCTAATCTTTTCAACCACATCCACATCTACCCCACAACGTTCCTTCACTTCTTCATTCGTCAACCTGTCCCTCCACGTCACTCCACATGCTCCTCTCAAGTAACTCATTTCCACTGCTCTCACTCTTGACTTGTTCCCCTCTTGCAAGGTCCACGCCTCGCTTCCATACGTCAGGGTAGGGATCACAATACCATCATGCAGTGACTTCTTAACTTCCATACTCACCTCCCTATTTCTCATCACTGCTTTCAGTGATAAAAATAATAAAAATAACATAACAACAACAACAACAACAACAATAATAATAATAATGATAATAATAATAATAATAATGATAATAATAATAATAATAATAATGATGATAATAATAATAATAATAATAATAATAATAATAATAATAATAATAATAATGATTTCATTTAGTTCTTCTATAAATACCCTCTTTCTTATCCCTCCTTCCCCTCTCTCTCCATCCTTTTCCCTTGCCCACCGCCATTCCTGCCTCGCCCCTTCTTCACCCTCACTCACCCTTTTTCTTTCTTTCTTTCCCAACCCCTTCCTTCCTCTCCACCACCTGCTCACCTTTTACTCATTCCCCGCCACTCTCAGCCCACTCTTCCCTCCCTCAGCATACACATACTCTCTGCTATTCTCCATACTCCACTTTTGCCATTCCCTGCTTCCTTTCTTTCTCATCCCTCATTCCCGACTCATGTCATTGCCCTTCAATCATTTTTTCTTCATTAACCTCCTACACACCATCTCCTCTTCACTCTTTCACCATTTCACATCCCATTCTTTCCTCCTGCTCAAACCCTCAAACTCTCCTCGTTTCCTACCTTCCTCCAACCTTCGCTCCTCCCTCCCAACCCTTCCCTCATTCCCCACTACCCTTGCCTCTCCCTCCTTCCCCACCCTCATCTTTCACCCTTGTCCTTTCACCTAGTTTCCCAACCTAACCCAGCCACAAGCAACACCTACCCACTTTTCAACAGTTCCTTTCTTTGTATCCCTCTCCCTCCTCTCCCATCCCAATCCTCTCCTCTATTCCCACTCTCCTTCCCCGTCCACACATCACCACCCACTCCCACCACCCATCCACCCTTTGCTATTTCCCCAACCATCCTCTCCCCCCTCCCCGTTTCAGTATCTACTATCCATCCCACTCAATCCGTCCCTCCCACAACCTATCCACCCTTCAAATTTCCCCACCACTCTCTTTTCCCTCCCTCTTCATCTCTTTTCTCATCACTCCACTTCACCTTCCTTTTTCTCCACCACCTTCATCTCCCCACGCACTCCCACTACCCATCCACCCTACGATACATCTCCACCACCCTCATTTCTCCCCATCCCAGTCTCTGCCACTTTATCCCACTTCCACAACCTTCCCACCCTTTGCTATTTATCTTGCCATCTTTCCCCACAACTCCCGCCCCACTCTCCTTCCCCACATCTCTCATCTCCCATTCCTTTCTCCTCCGCCACCACCTCCCCTTCTCACTCCCACCATCTCCTCGACTTTCTCTGTTTCCCTTGCCACCCTCCCCCTCTACCTGAATAAATCCCTGTCACCTATTCCTCCTTCCTCCACCACCTCCCCACTCCTCGCTATTTCCACCCCTCCCCTTCCTCATCCCTATCCCTGCCACCCCCTGCCACTCCCACCACCTCCTCACCCTTTGCTATTTCCCTTGCCATCCTCCCCGTCTCCCCATCCAGATCCCTGCCAAGCCAGTGACTAAGAATACTTGCACACCTGGCGCGCATGTTCAGGTGTGTACTCGAGGCCACATGTGCTGCGCTACCCTAGTGTTCCTTATACGGGGTACTTGGCGCCCCCCTCACCCACCACAGTCGCTACTTTTATATACACGAAGCAGGGGATCGCGCCGTCCTAGGGGTATATTTGGTGTGTGTGTGTGTGTGTGTGTGTGTGTGTGTGTGTATATGTGTGTGTGTGTGTGTGTGTGTGTGTGTGTAAGGGTCACCCTTAAATGCAATATTAGCATATATTTTAGTCTCTGTGTCTCTGTGTGTATATATATGGGAGCCCTTTTGAATTCTATTGTGTGTGTGTGTGTGTGTGTGTGTGTGTGTGTGGCTTTGTGTAAGGATCCCTTAAAGAATGCAGTGTTTTCATGTGTCTGTGTGAATCTGTGAGTCTTTGTATGTTTGTGTGTATTGTGTCCCTTTGAAACTTGTGTGTGTGTATTTGTCCCTTTGAAACTTGTGTGTGTGTGTGTAATTCACCGGGTCGGTCAGGATCACTTGATGGTCGTGATCGTCAGCTTTTACCCTCCCGGAAGGGAGCTGAGAGCTCATATAGTCCGATCTAAGGGCAAGGCTGTGACCTTCACACACGCACACACCCGTCCCCTTGCTCAAGGGGGACAGTAACCACCCACTTCGTCAGTGAAACTTTTCGCAACCTGAGCGAGGCGCGAACTCCCGTCCACCAGTTGGCAAGCGAGAACGTTACCACTGCACCAGCGAGCGGTGTGTGTGTGTGTGTGTGTGTGTGTGTGTGCAATAGTGTACAAAGAAAGCAAACGGCAACAGATCTAATGGTCCTTTCAAGGCTGCTTGTTAGAACACTACAACTTTGATAAGTAACTCTTTGAGGTGAAGGTAAGGATAACAGCAGGAATGTTTAGCTCTCTTAAACGTTCCTGATATGGTTTCGTAATCGGAGAATCAATTTTGTTACTCTTCATTGTACTCTCTCTAATTTTTCAGTTTTTCTTGTCATATGGTGACCAAAGCTGATTACAGTGTTCTATATGCGGACCTAGTATGGAAATGCATAAGGTATAGACAATACTTTCTGCTCTGAATTCAAATACTCTCTATACTCGTATACCCAGCTAGTTTGTTACCCTTCTTTATTGCTTCCGTGCATTCTCGACTCGCTTTGAAATAATTTATTATAATTATCCTTAAATCTTTTTCGTGGTTTACATTCAAGAATTTATTACTCTTTGTTGTATAGCAACATTTCTCATTTTACTCCTAATATTGCATTTGTCTGTACTGAAGTCCATTGGCCATGTTTGGGCCGGAGTGAACAGCTTATCAAGATCTCTTTGAATCATCATTCTATTTTTGGAGGTTTCTGTTCTGTTACCGATCTTCATACAGTCAGCGAATTTGGTAATTTTACGTAAAGCATCATCAATGTAAATTAAAAGCAGCGAAGGAACTAAAACGGAGCCTTGAGGCATTCCACAGTAACATTCATTCAGTCCGATTCCATTCCCCTATGAACAACTCTTTGTTTACATTTCATAAACCAGCATTCAATCCATCTTATTTAATTGCCATTGATACCATAGACTTTTAATTTTCCAAGGCAATAGACCGTGAAAAACCAATCTGAAAATCAAAATAAAATCAACTAATTTAGTTTTATCGTACATATCAATAATATCATCGAAAAAGTCAGGAAGACTGGCTGACACGATCGATTGTTCCATGCTGTGAGTCTTAAATTAGATTATTTTGTTCTAAATGTGTGAGTAATTTATCTCTAATTATTGTTTCTAACAACTTCCATACAACTGATGTTAAGGTAACTGGACGGTAATATCCTGGTTGTGATTTACTGTCTCCTCTATAATACTGGAGTTACATTTGCAAGTTTCCAGTCATGTGGTTGTGTCACTCCTTAATGATGTGTTGAATGTCTGGGCTAGAGGTTTTAATATTTCAGTTTTCACTTCCTTTAAAACTCTTGAAGATATTCTATCTGTGTATGTGCGTGAGTGCGTGCGTGAGTGCGTGCGTGCGTGCTTGTGTGTGTGTGTGTGTGTGTGTGTGTGTGTGTGTGTGTGTGTGTGTGTGTGTGTGTGTGTGTGTGTGTGTGTGTGTGTGTGTGTTTTATCTCAGACCTCTATCTATCTATCTATCTATTGCCAGACGCCTCAATCCCGTTTGGGGTGGGCACAAACAAATCGCCTCCAAGTCGCTCTGTCCCCCGCCATTTCACTCCCCTGCTCCCAGCTCACACCTCCCTCTCTCATATACCTCTCCACCCCATCCCTCCATCTCATCCTCGGCCTCCCCCTCCCTTTTTCCCCCTCCACCTCACTCACATACACTCTCTTCGTCAGTCTTTCACCCTCCATCCTCTCCACATGGCCAAACCACCTCAGTGTGTTCCTCATAACGCTTCCTATCACATCCACATCCACACCACAAAGCTCCCTTATATCCTCATTCGTCAGCCTGTTTCTCCATGTGACTCCACAGGCTCCTCTTAAATAACTCATTTCCACTGCTCTCACTGTTGACTTGTGTCCTTCCAACAACGTCCAAGCTTCACTTCCATACGTTAGAGTTGGTATCACAATACTGTCATGTAGTAACTTTTTCACTTCCATGCTCACTTCCCTGTTTCTTATCACTGCTTTCAAGGAACCAGCAACCTTTCTTCCCTGCTGTACCCTTTCAAGCACTTCACCCTCCAAACCTCCATCCTTACTCATCACACTACCCAAGTACTTAAACGTACTCACATTTTCCAATTCCTCACCCTCCAACCTCACTGTACATTCACTGACTTCACCTCTCTCAAAGACCATCACTTTACTCTTCCCTACATTCACCTTTAGATTCCGTTTCTTACACACTTTCCCAAACTCATCCACCAAGCCTTGCAGCTCCCCTTCGTCTTCACTCAACAACACAGTATCATCTGCAAACAACAGTACAGGGAGTTTCCAAACACTATCCTCTCTCACCATGGCCACTCCAACATCCACTACCCTACCTTGTACCTCTTTTATTACCCCATCCATGTACACATTGAACAACCATGGAGACATGACACATCCCTGTTTCAACCCAACCTTCAAAGAGAAAAATTCACTTAGTTCACCATCCACACGCACTGCAGCCTTCGCACCATCGTACATACTCTTCACAGCATTCAACAACTTTCCATCTACTCCATATATTCTTAACACTTTCCACAATCCTTGTCTATCCACCCTGTCATATGCTTTCTCCAAATCCATGAAAGCCGCATACAACTTCTTTCCCTTCTCTAGAAACTTTTCCACTAAAGATCTGAGAATGAATATCTGATCTACACAACCTCTTCCCTTCCTAAAGCCTCCCTGTTCTTCTCCAACTAATTTCTCTGTTCTTTCTCTAACACTGTCAGTAAGTATCCTACCATACACTTTTCCTATTATACTAAGAAGACAAATGCCCCTATGATTACCACACACTTCTTTTTCCCCTTTTCCTTTGTACAAGGGAATAATTATACCTGACTTCCAATCCTCCGGGACTCTACCTTCCTCCCAGGCCAATCTGCACATCTTCCACATCCATTCTACTACTTTCTCTCCCCCATGCTTCAGCATTTCACCACACACTCCATCAATTCCTGGGGCTTTCCCTGATCTCAGGCCTTATGACACTTAAACAAAGTCGAAGAAAAAGACCCGACCATCACTAGCACCGCCATGTTTGATTGGATATATGCCTTATTCTTATGTCCATTCACCCGCATGTTGTCTATGTCGATTGTGTCCATATTGATTAGATACGAGTAATGTGCATGAAAATACCAGGGTGTTATATGCAAAACGAACTGCTCTGAAAGATGTGCTACAAAACCTCCCAAGGTAATATTATCGTAGCTTCATTAGGCTGCCAGGTATTGTACCTTTTCTTTACCGTCTGAGTCTGCCTTTAGTACATTAACATTTTCTCGTGTGTTGTTTAAGCAATATCTGTTGATATAATAGCAGCAGTAGTAGTTGCAACTCCAGGCTCATCTCAACTTTAACTTAACAGACTGAAGGCCGAAATTACCCTTCTTCTGCAGTCCATGCGGTCCACCATCCTCCTTTCGAGGGACAGGCAGGGAACTGAGGGACGATAACCAGGAAGCTTCACCACCTGGTCATGCATGTACTTCTCCAATACTTGTCGTTATACTAAATATACATGTAAGATACTTATAATAAAGATACTTATATCTAGTTCAGGAAAAGTGCCAGAAAGCCTCCTAAGCTTACGAGGACCCGGCTCCTAAAAATGACGAGAATACGAGCCCGATGTGAGTGTGTTTGTTGGAGCTCTAGTGAGTTTGCAGCGAGAGGGATGAGTCAGGGAGCCGGAGGGGTGTGAGGTGGGCTGGTGGGGTGCGAGAGAGGTTAGAGAGAGTATGTGGAGGAGGAGAAGGGGAAGGAGACACTGGGGATTGGGGACAGGGGAGTGAGTGCTTGAGATCCCCCGTCCTCTCCGTCCTCGTCCTCCTCCTCTCCTCCACATACTCGCACACACCTTCGTCTATTTCCACCTCCTTATTTACTACTTTCTCCTGTCTGCATCTTTGGTTCTGCTCTCTTCTTTCACGCGTTTTAACTTCACCCACGCCTCCTCGCCTTTTCCTGTTTAGCCAGTCATAAATTCTACGAGCCGTTCACCATCTTAGTTTATTTTCTAGTCCTTTCCTTCTGTGGCGACGAGGTTTTTTTGTTGATATACGTATCTAGGATGTTCCGGGAAAAGTGTGCCAAACGTATGGGGTTTATTCTTGAGTTAATAATGAATAATGAATGCTATATCAACACGGGTCCAGTTCCCAACCACTGAGGAGATACAGTTGCTGACGACCTTAAGCCTGAATGATGAAGGGGACTGTTTCACCAATAAGGGTTTCAGCAATAGTAGGTAATTAGCGATTGAGAATTCGACTCATTTTGATATAGTACAGTATATATATTGCGTTTATTTAACCCAAGAATAACATCTCGAAGTTTATCACTTTTTTTTTTTTTTTTACTCCTGTACAACTAGCATTCTTGTCGATTCTTCAGCAACAGATGAGAGGAAAATGTGGAAATTGTTGAAATAGTAATAGTAGCTTATTCTTAACTGCCACCAAGGAAGGATTCGCAACAAGGCTAATGAGGCTCAAGCTTCAGGCCCCGAGCTTGCGGTGAGAAGCCAACAGATAAATAATACCGGTCTATAATAGTTTTAGTAGGTGGAAATTTCAGTGGCAGCGTTTCCTTTCGCGTTTTGTGGCAATGCGACATTTGACAATACCTTATTACTGTATGTATGTTTCTCTCTCTCTCTCTCTCTCTCTCTCTCTCTCTCTCTCTCTCTCTCTCTCTCTCTCTCTCTCTCTCTCTCTCTCTCTACCGGTATATAAAGCCAGAGGCAACGACTAAGCCCTTATCGTAAATAATCGTAAAAAGGAAACACAGCGTTAAAATATACAGTATATATATACAGTATATATATATATATATATATATATATATATATATATATATATATATAATGTGCTCGACTCTGGGCATAGGCTTTATACCCTGCTCCCAAGACCCAGTAGTCCTCCTACATATCATACACCTCTACATGTCACCACTTTGGCGCCAACACCCACCGTCTACATTGAATACATGCTAGGACTGTCTCATGCAGGACTGGTGTATTGGTATTAGCGGGGGTATTTTTACGACATGTCGGCGGGTCTTCTCGTAGAGCGATAAAGTCTGCATTACATAAAATTCAAATCCTTAAACTGCTCCCTGCCCCAGCGGGAATTTGAACCTGGGTCCAGTATACCGCAGACCACCCCTCTACCGACTGAGCCACCGCCTCCCCATCTCTTTATATGTATATATATGTATACATGTACGTACGTACTTATGTAAATATGTATGTATGTATGTACTAGTAGGTGTGTGTATGCATTCATGCATGTATGTATGTATGCATATAATTAAAAGGACTCTGAGGAGACGTAGCCTCACGCCCCAAATACTTACTTCACACCTGACTCCCACACTACGATAATGGCTGCCAAGAGCTGCATAAAGTAGTCTGGTGGCAACAATAACATAAGAAAGTCGTCAGTGTAGTGATAGGCTTAACAGATTTTTTTTTTTCGCCCCTGCAGTCAAAGAGATCCTTCTCGAGTTTAATAAAAGCATCCAGAGGTCGAATTAAAAGAAATGAAAGATGTCATCGTTGTGAATTGGTTAATGACAGAGACGAACATGCATGTCTCACTACCCCTCGGTCCTTCCCCTCACCTTCCACTCCTTTCCAAATAGTTTTGCTGGACTCGGATGGTGTTAGCCCCATCAGGACTGTCAATGTATTGCTATTTAACCTCCAGACGATGTAATTTGTTTCAAGTAAGGATGGCATGCAGGGAAGGAGTTAACGATGGCTATATCTGACTTTAACAGTTCGAAAAGTCTCTCTTACCCAAAATAAAACCGTTTGGTAATAAGAAAAGCAAACCGCCAAAGATGTCATAGCGTGGAGGGGGGCACAATACACGGTGACATGAGAACCTTAAGCTCTTCATGTTTTAGGCCGTCTCACGTAATGTCATCTTCCACATCTCCCTCTTCAGTGCACCTGATATTTTTAGTCCATCTTCCTCTACATTATTATCTGTCCTTCACGGCGTCTTTCTGTATATCTTACAATGTTGATTTTCCGCAACGTGTCTGTTCTAGTGTTGTGGGTTGGGGTGCCCATCAGTCACTCGATATAATGCTCTCTCTCTCTCTCTCTCTCTCTCTCTCTCTCTCTCTCTCTCTCTCTCTCTCTCTCTCTCTCTTCACAATGAATGACAAGCCTAAAGGTTCCCTATAAACCCAGGAGACCATTTACTGCGTTGGGTGGTAACCATTTAACCAAATGATGCCTGAAGCCTGATGGTCTGGTGGGTTAAGGCGCTCTAACCGGATGGAGCATGTAAGGGTTTCCATATGAGGGATGGTTGGGGCATACTGCTCACATAATGCCAATCTGGAGCTAGTGAGATTGGTCACCCGTAGCTTAAAGGTCTGGACTGAGAAGCCTAGGCCGGGCCCCTACGACCGTGATGAATGATGGATGGATGAACATGTCTGCTTCTCAGGTCACTTTATCCTCTAACTTGAACACATCCAGTCTCTCTGCTGCATAATTTTAATCCATCTTCCTCCCCAATATTTTCTATCTTCCATATCATCTCTTTGTGTTTATTCACCTTAACAGGTCTGCTTAGTTCTCACCTCATTTTGTCTCCTACACGTGTGGCCTATCTTTATCATATCCAATTTTTCCTTCCGCAATATTTGGAGTCCGTCTTATGGTACGTACATCACTTTCTATCTTCCGCAGCATCTTCCTCCATATGTCGTACTTTTTTAAAGTCTGCCTAGCAGTGTACTTTGTCTTTGTGCCCTAACTTTATCAGAGTCGCAATATACTCTACCCTGTGTTCCACGATATCATTATATTTTTCACAAAACCTTTTTCTAGACCTCGCACCAATGTAGTATATATCTTTATCCTGGTCTCTCTCTCAGTTTACTTATTTTGTTTTCTAGTTTTATTACTGAACATCTTGTCTCCCCGTCCAGCTATATTTTAGGTCTGTCTTTTGCATCACGTTCTGTGTTCCACAATATCATTTTCTGTATTACATGATTTTTACCCCCGCCAAGGAGATAACGTTTCACCCCGCATTTTTGTTTGTTTGTCTGTCTGTTAGCAGGATTACTCAAAAAGTTATGAACGGATTTTGATGAAATTTTGTGAATGGGTGGGCCATGGGCTAAGGAAATCCGGAGTATCCAGCACAATATCTTCAAAAGTCCTCAATGAAATTCATGAAATTTTATGGAAAGGTGAGCCATAGACCAAGGGAGAATTTATTGAATTTTGGGGCCGATCCGGATCCGGATCCTGTATCCACGGATCCGGACCTAGAATTGCTCAAAAAGTTATGAACGGATTTGGATGAAATTTTGTTGAAGGGTGGGCCATGGGCCAAGTAAGAAATTTTTAAATTTGAGGACTGATCCGGATCCGGATCCGGATCTTTTTAATGTCAGTGGCATTGACGGGGGTATGTGGTCACTGACTGCTTTCTGGGTTATGTCTGATATAGCCTACATACTTCTCACTTGACTATTTTGTCTTCTAGTTTTATTCTATCCAGAATTTGTCTTTAGTACTATTTTGAGTCCGTTTTATTCTACAACATTTCTCTATCTTTCACATCATCTCTCTCTGCGTCTCGCCACATTTAGATTTATTTCAATATGTCTTCTTTTGAATTCACTTACTTTGTCTTATACACTTGTGCCCTGGCGTTATCCCGTCAACAATGTTTTTAGTTCCTCTCCTCCTAAATCATTTTCTATCTTCCACACCATCGTTCTCTGCTTCTAGTAATAATTTTTCTTTATTTTTGCCCACGTCTACCTATGTCTCGCTTGTCTTCCTCCTCCACCTGTAAAGCTAAATAAAGTGCTATCTTGTGGGGACATTTTGTAGGTTCCCTCTGGATATACAGCTCTGATCTCTCTCTCTCTCTCTCTCTCTCTCTCTCTCTCTCTCTCTCTCTCTCTCTCTCTCTCTCTCTCTCTCTCATTTTCCTCCTCCCAAATCTTCCATCCCACCTCCTCACCTCCCTCCCCCTCCTCTCCTCATCCCCTCCCCCACCCCCTCCCCCCTCACACCCTTCCCCACTTCCTCCCCTCCCCCACCTCCACCCCTCCCCCACCTTCTCCTATCCCCCCTCCCCCTCCCCTCCCCCTCCCCCGTCCCCCTTCTCACACCTGCCCACACTCGCTAATATGCCAGCGGTAGTGACTGGGACGATATAATGTTTAATGATGTAGATTAGCACAGGTTCAAAGACGGCCTTGACTGTGACGTGTGTGAGGTGTGGCGGATTGTGGCAGGGTGGCAGGGTCTGCAGGGAGCGGGATTGATGGCAGGGGAGGCTGGGAGTGGCATGGTAACAGGAAGGTAAGAGACTGAAAGTTGCGTTGGTGGCAGGGGTTGCAGGGACCGGGGTTGATGGCAGGGGAGGCAGGGAGTGGCATGGTGGCAGGAAGGTAGGGGGAGAATGGGACCTGGTTGGTGGCAGGGGAGACAGAGAGTGACATGGTGGCAGGAAGGCAGGAGACTGAAAGTTGGGTTGGTGGCAGGGGAGGCAGGGAGAGGGTTTATTGCAGGGGAGGCAGACAGTGGGGTTGGTGGGAAGGGAAGGCAGGGAGTGAGGTTGGCGGCAGGGGAGGCAGACAGTGGTGTTGGTGGCAGGGGATGCAGAGAGTGGGGTTGGTGGCAGGTTGGTAAGGGGTGGCAGGGAGAGAATTGGCGGCAGGATTAATGTAACCGGAGAAAAGAAGTGGTTGGGTGAGGGTTTTGTAGCAAGGAAGAGGTTTGTGGCAGGGTGTATTTGTCAGGACAAATATGGTAGAGTTGCTGTGGTAGAAAGGTTGTGGCAAAGTGGGTGTGGTGAGGTGACTGTAAAGGAAAAGGTTGGATGAGGGCTGTGTGGGAGGTATGTGGGTGGATTGTGACAGGGTATTTGTGGCATGGTGACTGTGGTAAATTGTTTGTGGTTGGGTGATTATAAAGAGAGTAGTTGACTGAGGGCTGTATGGCAGGGCATGGTATGGAGGGGGGTAGCAGTATTGTGTGTATACGAGGGTAGATGTGACATGGTGGCTGTGATAAGGTGCTTATAAAGATAGTACCTTGTTTGGGATGTATCACGGGTGAGAGATGTGTGTGTTTGTGATAGAGTGGTTTTACTATTTTATTCTTGACATGAAAACTCACGGTGAAGAGAAGTGTATACCTAAATGAATACTATGAGGAGAGATGGCGCAAATAAGTTTAGGAGGCGGTTCTGGTTGGATAAATGGGGATGGTTTTGCTGCAAGGATGATGAGCATATGTAGCAAACTTATGACAGTGTGATAGGGTGCCTATGGGGATCAGAGATATGTTTCATTGTGTGTGTGTGTGTGTGTGTGTGTGTGTGTGTGTGTGTGTGTGTGTGTGTGTGTGTGTGTGTGTGTGTGTGTGTGTGTGTGTGTGTGTGTGTGTTAGGGACTAGAATGTGTTGCAGTTTGGTGGATGTGTGGCAGAGAGAGAGTTGTTTGCTGGGTCACTTGTGAATGTGAGGAGCGAGTGGTGTTTGTGGGTGTGAGAAAGTCAGGATGAGGAATGTTGGGTAAGGTGGGAACTGCATTTGACAAGGGTATGTGGCAGGGTGAGAACTGTTTGGCAGCGTAAGGAGGGCGTGGGAGTGGCAAAGGGAGAGTGAAAGAGTGGAAAATATGTGGCAGAGTAAAAAGTGAGTGGTAGAGTGAGTAGAGTTAGGAGTGTGTGTGCCGGTGTGAGAAAAAGAAGGAGGCTTTGATTTGTGCTTGTGTGCTATACAAGGATAGCCAATGCTGAGTCCACTTCTCCTAGAATACGACCCACAGTAGTCGGTTCACATCCTTGTCCTTAGGCGTACTTTTGGGTGGACAGGGACAAGAGGGAAACAGATTTTGTTTAAAAGTCAGACTGGACAGTGATAAGAACTGGTGAGAGGTGCAGACAATAGATGAGAGTGACAAGCTGAGAGAGTGGAAAGGTGAAGCATGTGAGGCAGGGAGAGTGACAGGATGACAGGGTGAAAGGTAAAATGTTACACGGGTAAACTATGGTGGCATGAAGAGAAGGATGAAGCTGAAATAAAGCAGGGTGATGATAAAGTAGAGGGGGTAAAGTCAGTGAGGTGTGTAAGAAGTGGGATGGGTGACAATGGGGTGGTGAGGATGGGGTGGCAGATAGGGAGGCGGGATGCTGCTAACAGGGAGACGGGAGGCATGGTGTGGGCGGCAGATATATGGGTGAGTGAAGCTAGGTGACGGGGGGGGGGAGAGATTAGGGAGGGAGTGACTGAAATGTGTTGAATGTCAGTAGAGGGGGTCAGGATGGGGAAGGAAGGAGTGACTTAAGGATAGTGGATTCAGTGGAAGGACATGAGAAGGAAAAGGTGAAAAGTTTATATAGGAGAACTCTATTTTTGTGTAGCATGAGTACACACACACACACACACACACACACACACACACACACACGCAATCAAATTTTGGAAAAATGTTGTATGAACCTCAACCTGTATCCAGCTTAACATCTTAAAATAGTTTTTTTTTTCCTCCGTGTAACATAGATCACAATTCCAGTATTGTCATGTTGAAGCGTATGTTTTCATAGATAGTGTGTGACGGGCTGCTGCAGACAAACATAAATCTACACAACACAACACACTTTATGTACTGTTTTTATATGTGCTATAAATCCAGTTGTAGGTTCATATATTCCACCAATCCCTCGTGGGCAGAGGCGGTGATTAATACAGCCGGCAGTAGTGAGCCTCTAAGTCCTCCCTGTGACAAGACAGCAATAACTAAAGCAAAGTCGTACCCGGAATAAGTGCCGGTGAGTGCTGTGGTGGGGAGTGGGGAGAGAGGCGGAAGAGCGAGGAAGGGATGAGGGGTAGAGGTGTCTCTTTAGTGTGATGGAGGAGTCACTAACTCTCCTGGTTTGGTGGCGGTGACGGTGGTGGAGGGGGTGGCAGTGGTGGTGGAGGCTGTGGTGGTGGAGGGATGTGGCAGTAGTGGCACACATAACCTGCCTTCACTTCTCCCCCACCTGCCTCCCTGGAGTGTGTCCTGGAGTCCTGGGGTCCCAGCTGCTGCTCTGGAAGTTGTTACAGTATAAATGTTACAGGGAATTCGTGTAACCAGTGATTTCATGAAATCTCTAGGGAATTCTTGAAGTGAGTTTAAATTAGAATGGGATGATTAAGGTTAGGTTACTTTAGGCTGCGGTTAGGTTAGGCTGGGATAATGTACGTTAAGTCTGGGTTAGGTTAGGCTAGGTTAGTTCGGTTAGGTTAGGTTAATTTAGATGAATGCATAACATAGATTAGCATTCATCTATATTAATCTAACCTAACTAACCTAGCCTAACCTAACCCACACTTAATCTAGGTTATCCCTGCCTAACCTAACCGCAGCCTAAATTAACCCAACCTTAATCAACAAATCCTAATTTAAACTCTTCTCATGAATTCCCTAGGGATTTCATGAAATAACTGGTTAAACAAAGTCCCAACAATATATATCTAATAACGAGCTAATGTGGACAAAATACCACAACCACATACTGCACCACTTGTCAAACTAAAATGACGATATCAGCATTGTTTAAGGCATACTGTATTTTACGTAAATTATATGTTTTATTGGAAATTGACGTATTTGTACTTAAAAGACGTTTTCAAACAAAACGTAAAGATAATCTTGGATGCATGTCTCTCAAAAATGATTACTGAGTTCGAAATATGTTGAACTTTAATGAGGTACATTTAATTAATGTGAAACCTATTGGTATCGTCATTTCCACTGAAAAGAAGAACACAAGTTACCCATTGTTCACACTCAACCACTCGCAAATAATTGTATATGACAGAGATGCCGGTAAAAACTGTTTTTGTTATTTTTTTCCCTCGGAGCTATGATTGTTGCTGGATTTGTGGACAAAAATAACATCTCACATGGGTGTTATGCGTATGTAGTAGACTCCTGCTGTCTGTCTCCTGCTCTCCACCCTGGTCAGCATCCTGACTACTAACACTCTGAGCATCCCTACACTGCCCTCACCATTACACCATCCTCACATGGCACTTGTTTTACTCTGTGTAGACTAAATTTTCCAAAGCAGGGTGATAGCAAAATAACCAGTTTGGTCACAGCCATCTTAAGTTTTTGCCATATCGCGCCGCAGTTGAAAATCCCTGCTATACCACCCTATCGTTAATGTTATCACTGTCATCATTATAATTAATTCATCACCGTAAGCGTCATTATCTGTACTTCAATCCTGAAAATGCTCAGGATTTTTCTCCGTTGAAAATCTGGCATTAGCCATAATAAAATATTCCAAATGTGCAATAGACTGAGAGTTTGTATCCCTGTTATACTCATCACACATACCAATAAAGTACAGTTATACTTAGCATCACCATCACTACCACACTACACGATCACCACTATTATCATCATCATATCATCATCATCATCATCATCTGCATTTATCAGCGCTACCTTCTTAAGCACTAACATCAACAAACAACACTTTAATCATCACTGTAGTTACTATCCTCTACACCATTGTCTTCTTCATCCTTAGAACATTCACTGCAGTGATGTCTTTTGTTTATCACTAAACAGTTTTGATTTAGCTGAGAAGAAGCTGCTCTTTGTGAAGGGGAAAAACTCTTTCTCATCAGTACTGTTACTTTTTGCAGTTATATCTGACGAACACCAAACGATTTCCTTCAGCTGAGAAAACTCCTGCCACCAAAACGGATGTTACTCCCACTCACACCACCACCTACACACTGTTGCCATTGTCAGTACCAGCAGATGTACCATCTCAGTTCAACAAAGCTGATATTCCCATTCTCACCACCACTGCCACACTGTTACCATCGTCAGCACCATCAGCTTCATTCTTCATCAACGATCAACACAACAGTCGTCATCTCAACCACCCACCCTTACTGTTGCAGTGGCAACTTCTTTTTTATCAGTCGGTACAATCGCTACTGCTACTGCTACCACTCCACCACCATTACCACTGCCATCTTTACCACCATCATCACAACCACAGCCACAATCACCATCACAAACCACCAGTCGTCACCACCACCATCCCCGCCGTTGCCACCAGCGTCACAATCACAACCATACCTATAATCACCACCACAGCCTTCGGTAGTCACTGTCATTATCAGTATCACCACCATAAATCTCACTACCATTACCATTACCACCATCATCAACCGTTAGTCATCATTATCACCACCACAACCATCGGTCCTCACTACGACCATCTCTTTCACGGACACTACCACCACTATTACCCATACAATCATAAGTTGCCACTGTCACCACCAGTATCACCACCATTATCACCAACAACAATCACTCACCACTATCACCACCAGCATCACCACCACCTTCCCCACCACCACCTAGCAACTCCAGCAGGTGTGCCTCCACCAGGAAGCTATGAGGTGACAGGAGGGCGTCTAAAGTGGAGCCAGGTTGCTACGGGAGGAGCTTACCAAAAAGGGGAGAGGCGAGAGAGACGGTGGGGGAGAGTGAATCAGTGTGTGGGGGAGACAGGGAGAAAATGTGAGGGAGGATGAATGTGTGCATGAGGGAATGAATGTGTGCGTGTAAGAGAGAGAGAGAGAGAGAGAGAGAGACCATATGAATGGGTGTGTGAGGCGAAGAAAGTGAGAGGGAGGGTGAATGTGTGTGTGGTTGAGAGAGAGAATATGCAAGGGAAGTTTAATATGTGTGTGTGAGACAGGGAGAGTGTGAGGAATGTAGATGAGTGTGTAAGAGAAAAGGACAAAATGTGCAGGAGGGTGGATGAGTGTGTGTGTGTGTGTGTGTGTGTGTGTGTGTGTGTGTGTGTGTGTGTGTGTGTGTGTGTGTGTGTGGAGAGGGGAGGGGGCAGTGGGAGTGATAAGGAGAGAGGGAGAGGGAGGGTATATGAGTGTGTAGGAAAGAAAGGAGGAATGTGAGAGTGAGAGAGAGGGAGATGGAGGAGGGTGAAGGAAACAGCCAGGGAGAGGGTTGGTGGCGCATAAATGAGAGAGAGAGAGAGAGAGAGAGAGAGAGAGAGAGAGAGAGAGAGAGGTTATAAAACAGATTGTCTGCGTAAATTGGAAGGTAAGAGTGTAACCAAAAGAGGAGAGAGAGAGAGAGAGAGAGAGAGAGAGAGAGAGAGACCCAACTTTCTCGCATATGGAGGTTCTTAGTTTAGTTTCTGATTCATTTCTATTTGAGGGCTGGGCCAGCCTGCCAGTTGAGGGAGGGAGGGAGGGGGCTTTTTACACTTCGGTACTTTAGGGGAGAGAGAGAGAGAAAGAGAGAGAAGAATTAGTAGTGAATGTGGTTGAAGGGGAACGTAGGCGTAAGGATTTACACAGGCACACATATCACATAGGTCTATTAATTTTTCAAGGTGATCCAGTTCTAATTGTTAAAAAGAAATTTTAAACTCAAGACTATTACATTAATCGATAAGGACAAGAAAGAAGTTTTCTCTCCAGCCAGATATGGAAAAAGTAAGAAAAAACACTGAACATTAATAAAAAAAAAATAAAAAAATCCTGACAGGACTTATAAAACAAGCTGGAAAGTTGATGGAATTCTGATCTGGCCAAGTACTGCTAGAGTCATTTTAGACTACCCATACAGTAGAATACCGTAATTTTTTTTTTTTAGTAAGTTCATATTATTTGCCACGTTTTGGACCTGCTGATGATATTCTGTCACCAATCTGATTTGCTATTATCATTCTGCCACCACTCATTTATGTTACCATAATGCTGCCATCATATATATTATATTGTCGTTTAAAAGCAATTGCCAATTTACTCATTACTTCCTCAACCCAATTAATTTATACGACAAGCACTTCTGAAATAACTTATTTCAATAGCTCTTACTGTTGACTTGATCCCCTTTAACATCAGTCACTCTTCACTTCTATACGTCAGTGCTGGCACTAGAATTTTCTTACGCAATGTTTTTTTTTTACTCACACTCTTACTTTCTCTGCAGCGAAATTAGAATTTAGGTTCGTATTAGAGCTGAAGGTAAAAGATAGTCTCTGAACCAGGACAGTGTTATATTTAGCTATGGTAAAGGCAGGTGGACAGAAGGCATTTTTACATGCATAGTTGTGTTTGTCAATACATATTCCTAAAGCAATGAGGGTTGCACTTGACACATTAAACCCTTCAGATCTTGGTATGATATACGGCTTCTATATGCAGTTGGTGAGCGGTATGAACGATTGCAGGTGTGCAGGACGTGTGTAGATGATGTGAAAATATATGTGCGGTTAACATGTGTGTTCCTATCTTCCTGTGTATAAGAGTATAGGCCTTTATCTATTCACTGAACAATCATCCTATTCTGAGGGGAGATAGGAAAATTTAATACGCCAGAGAGAGGGAGACTGCCCTCTCGACATAATTTCAAGTGACGTGGTGAGAAGGTAGAGTAATCTTCATCCAATGTGCTGCCCGGTGGGTTATCTGATGGACACTTTGAGATGAGTCACTGGAGGTCAAGTGGTTCTGGTTAACTGTCCGATGCACGACACTGATACAAGTCAGGATAGGAGGCATGTCTTGTTTGGGAGATCTGACAGCAGCCTCGTCGAATACAAGTGTACCACACCTTAACAGTGTACTTGAGTTGTGGCCCTGGCTATACTCTACCAAGACCACTGAGAAAGCTGGAATTCCCCAGAGTAACACAGAGAGTAGGCCAGCATGCTCTCCAATACAAGTTTCTCTAACTATCTACACCAAACTACATGCACAGTACACACTACACTCCCATTTCCCCCCCCCCCAAAAAAAAAACATGGCTACACAAAACACAGCCTCGGAGTCCCCAGGGGGGGGGGGACCATAAATGTCCCAATCTTCCGCCCCTCTACCGGTGACGACTTGAGCTGCCTGGAACCACTGTCTGACTCACTTCTCCATTAACCCTAGAATGCTTACGTCGGGTTAATTTCCCTGTTCGGCGATTTATTTATTTGCTATTTTGTTATGATAAGAGCTTTGGAGCTGTCCTTCCCTATACCTTCAATCCACCCTACCCCCTACCTACATAGGTAGTGGTGTGGTTTCATCTCGCATTTATCACCATGATATTTAGGTTTAAAGTGTTTTTTACCTGACAAAAGCATTTGTGTTACATTTTTTAAAAATTTTGTTTTCCTTTTTTTCAGGTGTATAATTAGTTTCTGATTAAATCAAAGAGACAAAAGCGTGAAAACAATCTAAAATAGTCTAAATTGATAAAAAAGGTATTTCACAGGTATAAAGTGGATTGTTTTTTACCCGACAAAAGCAAAAGTGTTACATTTTTTTTTTTTTTTTTTTTTTTTTTTTTTAGGTGTATAATTAGTGTATGATTATATCAAAGAGACTAAAGTGTACAGAGACTAAAATAGACTAAACTGAAAGAAAATGTCGAAAAAAAAAAAATTCTCCCAGCGAAAGCAGTACTGTGAGGATAATAACGTTATCATTCTAGGGTTAATGCAACATTCGTGGCCTTTCCTTTAACTTTCGCTCTGTTGAGCACCACCTCTCCTCCTTTAAACCTCACCTTCTTTTTCCAACTGAGACTCAGCTGTTTGAGGCAACTGACAGAAAACCCTTCTCTGTATCCTCCTACTTCCTCTATAATCATTTCAGAGCCAAAGGTGGCTGTTGTGTATATGATATTATACGCAACGACTTATCTTGCTCTCGTGTTCCTGAACTTGATTCTTCTGAATTCTCTACACACTGGCTTCGGCTTTCCCTGTCATTGTCTGACTAAATATATCTGTGCTGTTTATTTATCCCCTAATTCTACTGGCTATCAAAAATTCTTCGACTATCTTACTTCTACAATGAAACACATTCTATCCATTTCTCCTTTCTCTGAAATCTCCATTCTAAGAGATTTCAATGTTTACCACCATCTTTGGCTCTCCTCTCCTTTCACTGATCCACCTTGTGAACAAGCCTACATCTTTTCTATCCTTAATGACCTAGAGCAGCTTGTACAGCACCCTAACCGTATCCCTGACCGCCTTGGAAAGAGCTCCAACATACTTGATCTCTTCCTGACAACTAATCCTTCTGCTTACACTGTTAATCTTTTCTCTCCACTGGGCTCCTCCGATCACGACCTTATCACCTTAACCTGTCCTATCGCTCCAGTATGGCTTGTGGACCTTCCAAAGAAACGTCGTCTGTGGCACATTGGAGCTGTGGATTGGGAGGCCCTCAGGCAGTACTTCTCTGATTTTCCCTGGAATGATTATTGCTTCCATGGCCCGGAGCCATCTGAGTGTGCCTTACGCATTACAGAGTTTATTCTCTTGGGCATGGAGGCATACATTCCTTTCTCATATCCTTTAAGTAATGCATGAAAGCCTTGGTTTAATCATGCGTGTTCTAATGCTGTCTGCAACAAGGAGAGGGCCTACAGTATAAAAGGTACTGGAGCCAACGCACCCCTGAATCACATAATTTTTACGTTTCTGGCCGGAATTGTGCTAAGTCTCTTCTTAGCTCTGCTAAACCAAATTTCGTCTGTTCTAAATGCTCTCAACTCTCCAACTCGAATTCTTCCTGCTCCTTCTGGCACCTCGCCAAAAACCTTTCCAACAACTTTACCTCATCATCCTTCCCTCCTCTTTTCTACTCTGATGGCTCTGTAGCTATCTTTTCTACCGGTAAAGTAGATCTGTTTGCTCAGACTTTCTCCTCCATTTCCACCTTAGGCAATTCTGGTGCTGTTCCTCCATCACTTCCGCCCTGTGACTTCCTCAAGGCTGACATTAAATTTTCTTCAGCTGATGTATTTTCTGCCATCACAGGCCTCAATACTAACAAATCATATAGGCCTGATGGAGTCCCTCCTGTTGTTCTCAATAACTGTGCTTCTGTGCGTACACCCTGCTTAGGCAAACTCTTTCGCCTTTGTCTATCAACTTGTACCTTTCCTTTTTGCTGGAAGTTCACTCTCATTCAGCCAGTCCCAAAGAAGGGTGACCATTCCCAACCCTCTAATTATCATCCAACTGCTTTAACATCCTGTATCTCAAAAGTTTTCTAGTCAATTCTTAATCGAAAAATTTTAAAGCATCTTTCCTATCACAACCTTCTTTCTGATCGTCATTGTGGGTTCCGTCAGGGACGGTCCACTGGCGATCTTCGCACCTACCTTTCAGACACCTGGTCATCCTCCTTTTGGAACTTTGGTGAAAGTTATGCCATTGCACTTGACATCTCAAAGGCTTTCGATCGAGTCTGGCATAAATCTTTAATTTCCAAACTGCCTTCTTATGGTTTCTATCCTTCTATCTGTGCTTTCATCTATAGCTTCCTTTCTGGTCGTTCTATAGCCGCTCTTATAGACGGCCATTGTTCTTCGCCTAGATCTATCAACAATGGTGTTCCTCAGGGCTGTATCCTATCACCAACTCTCTTTCTTTTATTCATCAGTGACCTTCTAGGCTGTACATCTAACCCTATCCACTCGTACGCTGATGATTCCACCCTTCACTTTTCCATTCAGTTCCCTCAACGTCCATCTCAGCAGTTACTTCAACAAACAAGGGATGAAGCTATGGCACACCTAATGTCTGACTTGGCTCGTATCTCTGACTGGGGTAAAAATAATCTTGTTTTTAATGCATCAAAGACTCAGTTCTTACACCTATCAACCTGACAAAATCTTCCACGGGTGTACCCACTAATGTTTAATAATATTCAGCTCAATCATGCATCATCCTTAAACATGCTTGGGGTTTCATTCACTTGGGACTTATCTTGGAAAGATCATATTGCATCTCTTGTAAAATCTGCTTCCAAGAGATTAGGTGTGCTAAGCCGACTCCATTCCTTCTTTACCCCTGCACAATTGTTGACTCTATACAGGGGTTTTACCCGCCCCTGTGTGGAGTACAACTCTCATGTGTGGGGAGGTTCCCCACATACAGCTTTCTCAATAGGGTGGAGTCAAAGGCTTTTCGTCTCCTTAACTCTCCTCCTCTTACTGGCTCTCTTTGCCGCACTCTTGCATCTTAATTTCTTTTCTATCACTACTTCAGTGGTCACTGCTCCTCTGAACTGTCTGCTTGCATTCCTCCACCTCTACGGCGGGCGTGTAGCACCCGTCTAGCAGCAGACTCTCATCCCTTTTCTGTCCAACTCTCTAATGCAATAGTTAACCGTTACTCCCAGTCCTTCATTTATGCAACAGGTCAACTCTGGAACTGTTTCCCTTTGTCTGTATTTCCTGCTTCCTACGATCTCCAGTCTTTCAAACGCAGTGTGTCCAGGCATCTTGAAATGTTCAGATCTTGAATTTGGCTCTCTCTTGTATTTTGTTTTTCTCTTGGAAGGAACAGTTATTGAGGGCTCATGGCCTTTGGTTCCTTCTTCCTAGCATAAAAAAAAAAAACTTGATAAGGTACCATGTGGTCATTAGGTGCTTGGCCATCGTCCCCATTGCTGGACCGGCTGGGTTCTCACGTGGATGAATTGCAAGATATAGCTACTATATTCCGAATTTGTATAGTCGAAGGTCCTATAGCCACTTAATGAGGTGGTAGGAGATTAATAAGTACTTTTTAAGTAACTGTCCATAGATAATGAGGATTTAGTAAACTGAATGGGAGACTTGCTAAACACGCGAGAGGAGGTTGTCCATGTATTTCTCTTATTCTTGGGTTCTTTAAGGTAATTTCTTGTATTCATACTTTACTTCCATCGTTACTGTCATGCTAGGTATTTTTAGGTCGACTTCTCGCCTTAAGAACACTAGCTACTGAGCTGGGTCCTCTTTCGAGACTGGAACAAGAACACACACAAGAGGGCAGACCACCCTTACACATATATTGCCTTAATTTGATTTCCTTACAATATACAGCAATTATATACAGTACAAGTGATGTGGACAATGTCAGGCTTCGGTACACAATAATTACTGCACACAGTATATACAAGTGTAATCACCATCAGTCAACAATATGTCAACAATATTCACTAACAGTACATAGGAGTTATAGGCACAGTCTGTATAGTCCTTCCTGTACAGTCCTAATGTACCACTCGTTAGCTTCAGACGTAGGTAATTCTCACTGTACATTAGAGGTGTCACTGTGGTGGTTATGGACACTGTCAGTCTTCACTGTACCAGTGATGTGAATAAGCCATATAATACAGACACTGTCAGTCCTTGTTCTGTAGGGTGTCACTGTTATTACACTAGTGGGCTTCTTGGGCTGCTGAAACCTGGGCTTCATCAGAAGTGGTTCCCGGGCGTAGGGGGCTGGTCCTCGGGAATGCCCTCCCATAGGGGACAAAGGACTACTGCAGGGGGTGAGGTAGCCCAGGTGTGGTTGCAGTCCAGGGTGCAGGAAGGCCCTCCCATCATGGTGCCTTGACCTGGCAGGTGACCCTCGGGACTGGGGCCAAACAAGGCCAGAAGACGCGCCTGCTGCCATTTGCTCCTGGCAGAGGGTCGTCAGCGGGACAGGCTCGGGAGGGCCCGGCCCTGGGGTCCTGGGGACGACCCTGCGTGGCTGAGGGCTGCGGTCACCACTGGGCTGGACCGCCATCAGGAGTTGCCTGTGGTGTCCCTTCCGGGTGGCATCCGTCAGTGCCAGGCGTCGTCCAGGGGCGACTCGCAGTGCGTGGATTCCCTCTCCTGGGATCTGGCCCTGCCACCACTCCTCAAAGGGCAGCTCCTTCTGGGGACCACACCAGTTGGGGAGAGTGAAAAGGACGTCCCACTGGGCCTCTGGGCGACAAGTGGTCCGAGCCAGGGACTTCCTCCGAAGGGGGAGCCCTAGAGACTGCAGGTGAAGGGCGTACAGTGGCTGCTTCTTCCCTGACGTGGACAGTGGCCGACATCACGGTTCCACAGGCTCTGAGGGCAGCAGCAAAAGGGCGTACAGTGGCCGACCCATCCCCGGTATGGACCGTGGCCGATACCACGGTGCTGCTCCCAGAGGAGGAGGAGGCAGACGTAGGGCGTACAGTGGTGGACCCTTCCCCGACGTGAACAGTGGCCAACGTCGTGGTTCTGCCTTTCCCTGACTTGCCAGCTGATGTGTGTACAGTGGCCGTCATGTCCAACCCGGGACGTACAGGGCCGCCACCACGGGGCTGGTTCCAGGGGTGACTGCAGCAGAAGGGGGTACAGTGACCGCTCCTTCCCCAGTATGGACAGTGACCGATACCGCAGTGCCACAGGGGGCAACAGATGAGGGACGCACAGTGGCCGATCCTTCCCCAGTATGGACAGTGGCCCATACCGTGGTGCTGCTTGGGACTGCTTGTAGACAAATCCCACCCCGATCCTGGCGAGTGTTGGTCCAGCTGTGATGTAGTGCGCCGGTACTGTTTAGTTGTCGTTGGCCGTGTTGAGGGGTAGAGGGGTGTAGGGCAGTGGTATACCTGGGCCCGTATCGCTCGGACTTGGCGCGCTATCTACCTTCCCCTGCGTGGTCTCCTTCTGGGGTGGGGGTAGGGCCGTGGCTCTCTCCTAGAGGGAGTGTTTCCTCGGGGGGGTGTATTTCAGTTACAGATATATAAGTATGTTCGTGTCAAAAAATGGAAACATTGCATAGCTGTAAACCCTGTCTGAGTGACCTGTGCAGCTGAGATTTATGAGGCGAGTAGGGTGTATTTGATTCGAGGCTGCTGATTGGCCGCCGATGATGTAAATCCACATCTCTTCTTATTTTAGCACATACATTCATTTTTTTAAATTACCCTCAGTATAAGCAGCCAGTTTAAATATAGAATAATTCCGAAGCTAAAGAGGTCAAAATTAGCTTAAAAAGTTTACTGTTATCAAAGAAATATTAAAGTTCATTATAAAGTTTATAAAACGTAGAGTGGAGTTTGAAGTAGCCTATAATTATTATCCACCCAAGTTGTACATCTGCGTCTGCGTGTTGCACTGCATCCACCCACGGTGTACACCTACGTCTCGCATGTTGCTCTGTAATATCTACCCACTGTATACACCCTCGTCCGCATGTTGCACTACAGTATATGCCTGCATTTACTTCAGTGACATCATTGGCGGCCAATCAGTTGCCGCGAATCAAACACACCCTACTTGCCCCATATATCTCAGGTGCTCAGGTCAATCAAATATATATATATTTTTTTAAATAGTACTAGCATACAACAACGATGTGTGGACAATGTTGTTCAGGCAGAAAACAAGGAGAGCTGTGGACACAAATTACCACAGAATTGCTTGTGGGGTGACGTGGAGGGATAGATGCAGGTGCAGCTTCAGTGTTGGGGGTGGGTGGCACACACTTCCTTCTCTATTTTATGAAGACTAGTGATTACTAATGGTAAATGAAAACCAAAACATTCGGGGGCCGAATGCTAATCGCCCGCCGCAAGCTACCTACAAACGAAATTTAAAGAAAATATCTCTATCCATTGCTGAAATATTGGCCAAAATGCAATTTGATACATGGCGACTGACCTTCGGTTGTCTTTTGATCAAATCCTCACCAAAAGTTAATCACTTCTGCCCATCTACATAATTGCTATTTCCTGGACGTTTGTTGAAAATTATTCAACTTTTCGAGATATTTTGGGAACAAATATACACACACAGACACACGCCAACAAAAACTATACCGCCTTCCCTTACAGAAGGGGGCTATAATAAGTGTCATTTACAAGAATACATGCAGTAAATATATAAATGTTATTAATGAATCATTTCACCGAGAGAGAGGATTTGACTATTAATTCTGAGGACTTTAATAAGAAGCCGGCATGAATTTAAGCATTGTAAACCTCGAGGATCCATGCACCCCCACTTCCCATACTTTTCCAGTGCTGCATCGGGGCTTGAAATGTATTGATAAACTTAGGCTTATTGAAAATGTGGTATAGAAGTTGATGCAGTGGAGGAAATAACCTTTTTTTTTTTTTTTTTTTTTTTTTAAGTTTAATTCAACAATGCTGAATGAGTAACAAGTGGGAGATTGTATAGCATGTATGATAGTGAAGTGGTTAGGAGAATGACCAAGATCAGTGTGGGAAGATAAGGTCAGAGAGTACATGAAGGAGGGTAGCGTGTCACAGAAGAAGAGGACACTAGAGAGTAGGGACAGAAGTATCTCGCGATGCTTTTAAGCTACCCCTCACCGGATGCCGTGTCAGTAGATAGGTAGAAAATAAGATGGTGAAAACTATATAATCATTCAGCTCTCTCTCTCTCTCTCTCTCTCTCTCTCTCTCTCTGTATTTACCCTATGCGAAAGGGTTACTGCGGTTATTTTAAGTGCAGTATTAAACAGAAAGAAGTAATGAAAAAACATACATCCTGTCAAAATCTAAGTTGCTACCCAATTTACTCCTAAATGAGAGTTTGATACAGAGGAAGAATATGATAAAGTGAGTGCAAAGTGAGTTAAGGAGGCTGAGGTGGCCAAGGAGAAATGTGGGGCTTGAAGGAAATGAGGACAGAAGGAAGAAAAAAGGAGTAGTACGAGAAGTAGGACGGGAGAAGAAAGTGGGAAGGAAGTAAGAGAGAGAGAGAGAGAGAGAGAGAGAGAGAGAGCGGATGGTGAAGCCTATGTAATAACTGAAATATTATGGTAAGAATGAGATTGCGAGTGTGAGAGATTAAGAGAAAGAGAGTAGTGAAAGGAAAAATTAATACAGAAAGACAAGACTGCTAAAATGAAGTCAGTACAAGGGAAAAGGGGGTGTACGGAGGTGGAGGAAACTCGGAAGTGGAAAAGAACACACACACACACACACACACACACACACACACACACACACACACACACACACACACACACACAGAAAAGAAACAGGAAGAGTGAAACATGGTGACAGTAAAAACGCCCCTAATTGAAAGAGCAGCTGTAGACTAAGGATGGTGAGCAAGGGACCAGAATAAAAATAAAAGAAAAGAAAGAAAACGGAGAGAAAAATATAAAGAGAAAACAGGATGGAACGAGGGGGAATCTCAGCTAGACTGAATAGGCATCGTATCAAAACGTATACAACCATTCCATCCTAACTGCCTCCACTACACTACATTATCCACACTTCCCACACACAACGACTGAACCACTCCTAACAAAAATATAAACACACACACACACACACACACACACACACACACACACACACACACACACACACACACAATGAAACCCAAACCTCATACAAACATCCACACCCACACCTCCCAGACACACACATATCTCTCACAGACACTCCCATATCCCACAAACACACACCTCTTACAGACACCCCCACCTTTTACAAACACACCTCCTCAGACACTCTTACCCGCCACAGACACCTCCACTCCTCCCCCCTTCCTACAGGTACACAACACCTCAGACAGACATTCACACCCACACTTCCCACAGGCTCATACATCTTCCACAGATATCCTCCCTCAACTCCTCACACACACACCTGCCACAGACACGCAAACCCACATCTTCCACATACACCAACACCCACACCTTCCACAGACATCCCCACCTCTAACAGACACCTCCCACAGATCCTACACCCACATATCCCACAGACACACCCACCCACACCTCCCACAGACACACCCACCCACACCTCCCACAGATACTTACACCAACACCTCATAGACACCCACACCCACACCTCCTAGAGAAACCCATACCCACACCTACCTCAGACACCCACACCCACATCTTCCCCATACACCTACCCTCACACCTTCCACAGACATATACATTCACATCATCCATAGACACTTACACCAATATGTACCACAGACACCCACGCCTCCTACTGCCACCTACACCCACACTTTCGACACACACTTATACCCACACACATGCAATACACCCCCCTCCCCCCATACACACCATATTCTCCTTCATTCACACCTCATACCCACCCACACCCTTGCCCCATGGCCACCCACACCCTCACGCCATACCCACCCATACCCATACTCCATACTCACCCTCACTCATATCCACTCACAACCACACCCTCGCCCACATCCCATTCTCACCCACACGTACAGTCCGTATCGACCCACACCCACACCAGGCATCTCTGCAGGACTGACTCAGTAGATCCAGAACCGGTAGTAAGAGGCATTTTTAGGCTATAGTTGTTTTATATAAACCGCAGCAGCAGCTTCAGTCAGCCCCTGGTAACCCCTCCAACCCGATGGCGTACTTTTCACACTACTGTATTCTTGCTGTTTGCAGTCGATTTGATGGAGCTCTGGGGAGAATTCCTGAACTGGAGGGGTTAGATGTAGCCTCATTGACCCCTCTGGTTCTGTGACACTTTCCTAAACATAACACAATAATCTGTAAATAGCAGGAATAAAATGAAACAAAAATCGTACCTGAGCTGAAGGAGTAGTAGTTATAAATGAGCCTAATAAACATAGTCAGTCGGAAGCAGCAGCAGTAGCTTAAGTTAACCTGTAATATTAGCTTTAGTAACCCTCAGCAATAGTTTTACTTAGCTATTTCTCAGTCGGGCTACCTCGTGTATTGTATTCCAGTTAATGCCACGCTGTTCTATTAAGCTGAGATTGAGTTATGAGAACCTGAGAGTCCTGATAATGAGTTTTAGTCAACCGCGTGTGTGTGTGTGTGTGTGTGTGTGTGTTAGGGTAAACTATAAGAAAAGCCCGTCCACACCGCCACGCCTGCCACCCCTCTCTCACAGGCAACCGCTCCCTGATATTTTGAGACTTGAAAAATAGTACGTAGACAGCTTTCTCTCTCTCTCTCTCTCTCTCTCTCTCTCTCTCTCTCTCTCTCTCTCTCTCTCTCTCTCTCTCTCTCTCTCTCCCAGTAATTAACCGTAGCGATCATGTATCCAATAACTTCACTCTGTGTAGGTCACTGTTATGTAACGTCAATCCCTGGGGCTGTATAATACGGAGTAAGGGTACCCTCTTCAAATTACAGATGAGAGTTAGCTTATTTACACTCTCGAAAAGTGTGTGAAATCTGGATCTCGCATCGGAATCCCATCGGTGTAAGGGAATCATTGACTGGGATTGTACTGTACCTGGTTGTATGGAACTATGAAGAATAATGTAAAGGAAAAAGGGCACTGAGGTGAAAGTGATGTTTATGGAAATGGTGTTACTAAAGAGGAAAGATGGGCAAGTCATTTAGCACAGAATAATGATGCATCACTCCATTACATTTGCATTGCCTTATCTTCCCCGAGCACTCACTGACACATTAAACTTCTTGATTACGAAGCTTAACCAGGATGTAGGATGTTCCCTTGCATCTTTTCTTTCCAATTTATGACTTTCTGCAACACGTTAATTTTTACTTAAATTATTGATGCAGACTATGTGTATATTAGTATTACATGTAGCATTTAAAAGCAATTAAAGTATTATACAGAGACCACTAATGTCTGAAAACCCTCTAAGGTCTCGAAAACATGGTTCTTTGACAATAACAGCAGCAACAAGACTCACATCTGTACTATCTCTAGCCCCTGTAGTACTGTGACATCTTTTGCTGCTCATTCTTATACCGCCTAAACATTTTATCCAGCCTCTGATAGACCTTAGCTTTCTAAGAGGATCGGCGCAGTTCTATGCTGAATAATATTAATACTTTCTCGAACACCTGGACTGGAACTGGCATCTAATCTCAGGCAAATCCGTACATTGAAAAGTCCACAGCAGTCCCTTTAGTATGATTTTTTAAGTAATTGCTATCATAAGGCAATCTAACTGAGCTTATAACATATCTCTCATGGTGAAGACGTTTGCAAAATCCTAGCTTGATTTCGCCGATTCGAGAATGTGCAACTAAGAGGTATTCTTACTTAAGTCAGGTGATTTTATTCAGCTTAACATCTCCAGTAGTGACGGGGCCAGCAGGCGAGTTTATTCACCTCCCTTACTGACGACGCCAGCACAAGGAAGGGGAGGCGACGTTGGTCATTTGGACTGGAGGGAAAAAGGAATGTTGTGGTTGGCGGTGCTGACGGGAGAGGTGGAGGTCCCTGACTTGTACAGCTGAGTTCAGAAGTTCTTGGTACAAAAGCTTATATTGTCAGTTTTTGTAGATAAAGAAGGAATGACTAACTCCATAGTTTGAACACTATCGAAAGGTTGTTTCAGGCTTTTAACCTAGATGTATCTGTACTAAGGCTTACAGAAACTTATAACTACTGTCATAACCTAATCAATGTTACCCCCACTGTACCATGCACTTGTGGATTCCACTGTACACCTTCCTGGTTCATCTGCCGATCATGGTGGTCATTCTGATGGGGTTCGTATGAGAAGAAGCCTTTGATTAATGCCTGTCGCCTACTGTACATGACTTAAGGCAGACAATCAGTTTCTGCTTTGTTTCAACTTTCCCGTAGAATGTGACTCACAACTTCGATGGTCGTCAAGTGGCTAGAGCAGTTAGTTGCCTGCAGCCCGATAGGACACCATTTCGATCCCAGGCTGGAACAGGAAACATTCTGATTATATGCTTCGTTAAAATATAATTCACTGATCTTCCAAAACACTCATTGACATGTGGAAGCACCTCCGTTAATGCCATCACACCAGTCCTCAATGAGAAAACCTTAGCATAGGTATTTGCGCCGAACCGGTGGCATGTGAATGTGTGTGGCACGCACAGGGACTGCTGGGACTTAGGGAACGGACTCTCAGTTCTGTGCCCAGAGTTTGAAGCACAGGGATAATATATTTAGATCTTCAGTAGTACTGACGGATAAACAGGGACAGGGTCGTTATGAGGGTTGATTCTCTCTCTCTCTCTCTCTCTCTCTCTCTGGTAGTATATGCGATCAAGTAAACAACCTCCCTCCCCCGCAACCATCTCGAAGGTATCTTTTGCTTCTCACTCTAACAAACAGTGAGATGATCCACCTTCGTCTTGTCACACACACACACACACACACACACACACACACACCATGCAAACAATGAAGACGTATAGCACAGACCAGATGCTGTACATTCAGAATAGTAACCTCGAAGCGTAGACTATACAGTTCACTCCTGAGAATTATATGGGACAGGATAAGAAATGGAGTCTACGGCCTACATTCTCGAAGGTGTAGGAGGCTTTCTAGTACCTCATTCTTCAACCTATTGAATCCAGTGACGTCTCTTTACTTGCTTACTCTTGCTACCTTCTAACGATTGTATTCGGCTTGGGAAAGACAACTACGTAAGAGGTCAGTGAAGGCACTAGCTACCCCGTCATTAAAAAAAAGTCTCTCCTAAGCAGAATGAAATCACCTGGAGACCTCAAGAATACATAAAAGATGTCCTCGGGCTGAAGAGGTTAGTAAACTAGTATAGTGACATTTCTTAAGAAAAAAGAGGGGGGGGGGAAGAGGGCTAAGAAAACTGTATGCAGAATCAGGTTAATTATTGTTCCTTTTATTACCTGCTACATATTATTGTTCTTTAATTCTCAGGCTCACTCTTAGCTTATTAGGCTAATACCGCCAGGCGATATCTTCAACAGAATACTAGAGATGTCCCGAACATGAGAGGGTTCATGGCATCCGGTTATAACACTCAGGCTCCAAACTACTCACGCTCGGTTGAATGAAACGGCCTGGCATTTGACGGAATAAAATATGAGAGAAGACACAACCAAGAAAGCTTTGTATGTGTGTGTGTGTGTGTGTGTGTGTGTGTGTGTGTGTGTGTGTGTGTGTGCTTTGATATGTCGCTCTGTGTACAAGGATTTCTTCTTACTAGATATTATACTGTACAGTATATGTCTTCTCTATAAACACGCGACTTTATAGCTGGTTCTTGTCTTTTTTTCTTCAGTCGTTCGTGTCTTTTTAAGTTGTCATTACTTTTCTGTTCCTTCTTCATTATCATCATTATCATTACTCTCTCTCTCTCTCTCTCTCTCTCTCTCTCTCTTCTCGCCTGCCACCCTCTCCATTCCCCACACTCCCCCACATTCTCTCACTTTCGTCTTCCGCCTTCTAAGTCTCCCCTCCCCTTCCCCATCTCTTCCCCTCTTCCCGCCCCTCCCCTGACGCGTAGGCGGGTAGTCACAGGTGGCGGCGCATCGTTTATATATACCCCCCTCGAGAGCCTTATTAAGTCCTATGGCGGTACCTTCCCCCCATAAGCATCCCTGCTCTCCAACACGGCGGGCTGAGTTGTTTGAGATGGCGGGCGGGGTAGTCATGGGGTCTTATTCTCGTTGGTTAAGTAGGATTAGTGGAATCGTTGTGTTTTCATCTGACTAAACTGAGCCACTCTCACACATTCAGTATGAAATTTGATGAGCTTTAGTTATGAGGTAGAATGAGTCTCCTTTGTTACTAGTTAAAATTGCACTTGGCCATCTACTGAACTGAAATGTGTTAAGGATTTTTTTGTCAGGTTAGAGTAAATCACTCTATACTTCTTCCTTACAGGAATATTTTTGGAATGGCGCATGGATATATGTTGTATATCTTCTAAGCTTTCCATGTTCATATTGAAAAGATATAAGTGTACATATCAGTACAACAGAATACAGAGATGTAGCATGAATCGCTACGGAAGGGTATTTATAAGGCCTTCTATTTTGACAAGAATACAGACCAAGACAAGGCTGCCTGGCATTACTACACGTGCGTCTTGGCTAAACCTCTTCCCTCCCATGACTGAACGTAGGGCTTTGATCTAGCTAACCAAGAGGTGATTTTATTCAGCTGGCGAAATTACACGATACGAATGGGTTAAATAATTATTACCCATCATCCCTTTCACTTGGAATTTAGGGACTGTACCGTAGCTAACATCCCTTTCACTTGGAATTTAGGGACTGTACCGTAGCTAACATCCCTTTCACTTGGAATTTAGGGACTGTACCGTAGCTAACATCTCTTTCACTTGGAATTTAGGGACTGTACCGTAGCTAACTCCAAGCGATTTTATTCAGATGAGGGAAACTCCACCATCGTCACCACGACCAACAATTTCTCCTAAAGCACCGTTAATACCATCTCTCCCCTCTACCACTACTGTCACCAACATTCCATCCACAATTAACATCAGTTCTTCTTTCACTGCCACCATCACTACACTCAACGTTCCTTCCAGAGCCTTAATTAACACCATGTTTCTCTACCACCACCACCACCACCACCACCGCAACCAACTCTCCCTCCACAACTTAAAATAACACCACCCCTCCCCATTCTCCACCTCTATCATCACAACCAACATTCCCTCCACTTCCACAATTAATTCGACCTCCCTCTCCCTACCACCATTACTACAGTCAACATTCCCTCCACCACCACAAATAATACCATCTCCCCTAATCTCTTTATCATCATCACATCAACCAGCATTATCACACTACCACACTTAACACCACCTCCACTCCCTTTACCGCCAGCACCACAGCCAACATTCCCGCCACAACCACAATTAACACCTCTTCCCTCTCTCAACCACCACCACCACAACCAACATTTCTTAACACCGCCTCCTGTAGTGTCTCTGCCATCAACACCACAACCGAAAATCCCACCACCACCACAGCTACCGCCGCCTCTCCTCTCTCAACCACCATCACCATAGCCAACATTCCCACCACTACCACAGTAAGCACTACCACCACTCTTTTTGCTCTGTTGACACTAACAACAAAAACAAAGAAAAAAACAACAGCACAAAGAGTTCATTAATCTCTCTTACCACGGCCACCACAACCACTAGCACATACACTACCATCATAACACTGGAATCTATATTTATTCTATTTCTCTTTTAATGTACAATCTTTCTAAACTTTTATCAGCACCGCCTTCGCTAGAGCAATGACAATTTTATTTCATTTACTAATGCTATTGGTGGTGGCTGTAGTAGTTGTTGGATCTGAAACAGCAGTAATAGTAGTAGTAGGGGTGGTGGTGGTAGTGGTGGTGGTAATAGTTGTAGTAGTAGTCGTTGTAGGAGTAGTAGTAACAGTAGTAGTTGTAGTTGTAGTAATAATATCAGTTCGGTAAAAAAGAAAGCCCTTACTCAGGACACAATTACACTCCCATAGTAACAATTATATATATATAGTGCCTTAAATCACACATCAAATCCACAACCCCAGTACCACATGCACACCACGCCAAATCATACCACATCACATCACAGAATACTCATACCAGCAAATATCGAATACACAACAACACCAAACCACGCCACAACACCAAGAAACATCACACCACAACACACCACACCACACAGCACATGACACCACACCACATCACACCACACCACACAACACCACACATCACACCATACCACACCACACCAAACCACACAACTCTACATCAACCACTTCACACAACATCACGAGATAAAACACCACACTACACACACCAAACCACCAAGCACCACACATTACATCACAGCCACACGACACAACACCACACCCCACCCCACCACACCACACCACACCACTCCACACCACGCCACAGCCCGCACCCCTGCCACATGCGGGCCTGACTAAACTTATGTCAAGCTCTTTAATGTTCCCAAATATGGCCCCCTTTCCCTCCACCCTCACCATGGCCTCTCTGCTACTTCCTGGCTACCCTCCTACTTCCCTGGTTACCCTGCTACTTCACTGGCTACCTTGTTACTTCCCTGGCTAACCTGCTACTTCCCTGGCTACCCTGCTACTTCCCTGGCTACTTTGTTACTTTCGTGGCTAACCTGCTACTTCCCTGGCTAACCTGCTACTTCCCTAGCTAACCTGCTACTTCCTTGACTACCCTACCACTTCCCTGGCTACCTTGCTACTTCCTGGCTACCTTGCTCCTTCTCTGGCTAACTTGCTACTTCCCTGGCTACCTTGCTAAATCCCTGGCTACCCTGCTACTTCCCTGGGCACCCTGACACTTCCTTGGCTACCCTGCTGCATTCCTGACTAACCTGCTACTTCCCTGGCCACCCAAACATCCCTCCCATGGCCATCCACTGCACGTACGATTGCCACCGTATCACCCTTCCTATAACCACCTACCACCCTTCCCATCATCAGCCCACAATCCCTCCCGTGGTCACCTACCATTCCTTCCTTGGCCTCCTACCACCCCTCCCATGGCCAACACACAACCCCTCCCTTGAACAACCCTCCACCCCTCTCATGGGCACACCATCACCCATCCCATGATTACCCCACCACCCTTCCCATGGATGCCCCACCACCACTCCTGTGGACACCCACCACTCCTACTACTGCCACCCCACCACCTCTACCACATGCACTCCACCACCCCTCCCATGGCCACCCACCACCCCTACCATGTGCACTCCACCACCCCTCCCATGGCCACCCACCACCTCTACCATATGCACTCCACCACCCCTCCCATGGCCACCCACCACCTCTACCATGTGCACCCCACCACCCTTCCCATGGCCACCCACCACCTCTACCATATGCACCCCACCACCCCTACCATATGCACCCCACCACCCCCCGCATGGCCACCCACCACCTCTACTATATGCACCCCACCACCTCTCCCATGGCCACCCACCACTCCTACCATATTCACTCCACCACCCCGCCCATGGCAACCCACCACCCCTATCATTGCTACCCTACCACCCTTCCCATGGACACCTCACCACCCCTTCCATGGACACGTCAACGCCACTCTCATGGCCACTCAACCACTCAAGCTTCTCCCAGACCCACCTTAATTTCTCAAGAATGTGTGTGTGTGTGTGTGTGTGTGTGTGTGTGTGTGTGTGTGTGTGTGTGTGTGTGTGTGTGTGTGTGTGTGAGCCAATAACTCGTGTCCCCGTTATTATTTTTCCCGTGTGTCCAAGCCAGGAAGTAAGAGGCAGGGACACAGACGGCCGTGTTGTCTCAGACCTCGGCCCCCTTTACTTCTAATTATCAGTGTCTCATGCCACCCAAGTATTTCTCCTTATTCCTCCTCCATCACCACCACTACCCCCTCCCTCCCCTCGTGTCTACTTGTTCCCCCTCCCCCTCCTCCTTCACCACAGCAAGCCCTCCCTCCTCTGGCGTCTTCTTTCCCCCTTCCCCACACCTCCAACTCCTTCTCACCCTTACCCTCATATCTCCCCGTTCTCTTTCCTTCCCCACCCTCCATCCCTACTACCAGTATCCCATCACTCCCTCCCTCGCCTCGTTTTTCTTTATCCCCCAACCCCCAACCCCATCTCTCCATTCCTTTCCTGTTTCCCTGTTCTCTCCCCTGCCTCACCCCTCTATCACTACCTCTCTTGGCCTCGTTCTTCCTCTCTTGTCCTCACTAACGGCTTCCTTACTCTTTTATACTTCCTTAATTGTTTTGTAGGGCAGGACTGACAGATATAGCACGCAACGCCATTCTCCTCTACGACACACGACTGTCTTCTTAGCAATTCAGGTCCCTAACTCATTTTCAGGGAGATGGGATTTGGTTACAGAGAACCCGGATCTATCGTCTGCGTTTCGATTGTTTTCAACTATACCACCACCTCCTCCATGTTGGGCAGGGAGGTACGAAAGAGGTTTGTGCTTCCTTTTCCCTCTCGTCATCCAATGTCCTTATTATTTGCCTGGTACCTCCCTTACAGCATCTCTACTCTCTCTCCCTTCTTTCTTCTTCCCATACCCTCCATCATCTCCCGTTTAGTCTCCCTATTCAGTCACAGTTCCCTTCTCAGACTCTTCCCTCTGTCTCCTTTTTCCACCCTTCCAGTCCTTCTTCTCTTCTCAGCCCTTCTTCCCTTCTCCCTCCAAGTCTTTTTTCTCCCAACATTCCTATCATTCCTATATTATAAGCCTTTCTCTCCATCATGTCTTATTATTATATCCTCCGTCCTATTTTATCGCATTTACCTTCCATCTCCCCACCACGTCCTTATTCTCCCTGTCATTCTCCCCGCTCACTCTCAGGTTCCCTTTTCAGCCTACATCAACCTCAGTGCCGTTTTTTCAATCTTCCTCCATACCTTCCACAGTATTTCCCTCACCTTTCTATCCCTCTCCAAGTCACTGTACTCATTTTCAGTCTATGTATATATTAACTATCATTTCCTTCTTCCTTAGACCATTCTTTCCGTCCTTTCTCCAAATTTTTCCCTTCCTCTTCCCGTTTCCCTCCTATATTTTTATTTTCCTTCAGTCGATTCCTTCACTTTCAGTTTGCTTCTTTTTAGTCTCCTTACCCTCGCTTGTTCACTCATACGATGCCCCATTCTGTTTTATGCTCTCTCTCTCCCTCTCTCTCTCTCTCTCTCTCTCTCTCTCTCCCTAAGTACCCACCTATATACCTATCTGTCTATCTATATATCTATCTATCTATAGTGTTTTCATCCTTTCATTTACACTCATCTCTGCCTCAGGCAAGATTCAGGGCGATATGGAAGAGTAAGAGAGGTGGATAGAAATGAAAAGAGAGAGAGAGATAGATAGGTAGACAGATAAACATATATATATATATATATATATATATATGTGTGTGTGTGTGTGTGTGTGTGTGTGTATGTACGAGTATATACTGTACAGAGAGAGAGAGAGAGAGAGAGAGAGAGAGAATGAGAGAGAAAACCATTTTAAAGTAAGGGGGACTGAGACAAAGAAGTAATGAGGTTGAGCGAGATAATGAACTGGGTGACAGTGCAAGAGGGGGTAGGGGGTTTCAAGAATACTCCCCCAGTATCCCTGCTTGTCGTACGAGGCGACTAAAAGGGTTGGTGGTGGGTTAGTGCCCCACCCCGTAAAAAGAACTAACTAAAAAAGCAAATAAAGCGCCTCGGACCCGGACGGACCATACGTTGACGACTAAGGAACGGACAAAGGACATTCTGAGGTTAGGAACATGGAATGTGAGAGGAGTGAATGATGAAGTGAAAGAGAGAGAGATTGTCCAGGTGCTTGAGGATGCAAAAGTGGATATATGTGGATTGACTGAAACTAAATGGAAAAGTGAAAGGATGAGAGAATGGGAATACGGTGTAGGTATATGTGCGGGAGTCAGTGAGAATGAGAGGGCAAGAGAGGGAGTATGTCTGATGATAAGCAAGAAGTGGAAGGAGAATATAAGAGAGTATGGAACAGTGCGTGCAAGGATTGTATGGGTGAGGATGAAAGTAGGTATACAAGCATGGGCGATTGTATGTGTGTATGCTCCGACAGAGGATCGAGTGGCAAGAGTGAAAGATGAGTTTTGGGCGAGAGTAGAAGCATGTATGGACAAGTTTGAGAGGAGCGAGAGAGTGCTGTTGATTGGAGACATGAATGGCAAAGTTGGGAATGTACGAGTGGATGGAGTGGTTGGTCAGTGGGGTGTGCCAGCTGAAGTAGATGGGAATGGTAGTGCTTTGGTGGACATCTGTGCTGGTAAGGGGTTGGCAATAGCCAACACCTACTTTCGTCATAAGATGATCCACCGGTATACATGGAGAGTAATGAGGAGGATGGATGGTGAACTTGTTGAACGAAAGGCAATGATAGACTACGTGTGTGTGGATGAGCGAATGAGAAGACAAGTGTTGGATGCAAGGGTGTGGAGAGGGTGGGGGAATGGAGTCTCTGACCATCACTTAGTGATGGCCAAGGTAGAGCTGCAAAGAAAGTGGTTGAGGAGACGAAGGGGAAGACAGGAGGAAGCAGCTCCTGTGAGAAGAGTGGAGAAATTGCAAGATAGTGAGAAAAGGACAGAGTATAAGAGCATAGTGGAAGAAAGATTGGGAAGGTATGAGCTAGAGCAGATGGAAGGGGTGGAAGACGTATGTAAGATATTCACGGAAGAGATAAGCGCAGCGTGTGAGGCGGTTTGTGGAGTGAGGAGGAGATGCAAGGGTGTGCAAGGGACAGCTTGGTGGAATGATGAGGTGAAACGAGCTGTGGAACAAAAGAAGAAGGCATATGGTGAATGGTTGGCGAGTAGAGGCAGGGGAGAAGATGAGAGAGAGAAGAGAGAGGTATATGTGAGCAGGAGAAGGGAGGTTAAGAGACTGGTGAAGGAGAGTAAGAAGAAAGTGGATGAAGAGTTTGGGAGGAATCTGAGTGTGAAATGGAGGGAGAGTAAGAAATTGTTTTGGAAGGAGGTAAAGAAAGTAAGGCAGTGTGAAAGGGGAAATAGTAGGGGAGTGAAAGATAGGAATAATAGATTGTTGGTGGAGAAGAGAGAGAAATTGAGGAGATGGAAGGAGCACTTTGAGGATTTGTTGAATATAGAGAGTGAGAGCAGTGTGAGTATAAGTGGTTGGGGAATGGCTGGGAGAAGAAGAGATGAGAGGAGGGAGGAAGAGATCAGTAGGTCGGAAGTAGTGGAAGCGATGAAGAAGATTAAGCTGGGAAAGGCCCCAGGAATTGATGGAGTGTGTGGTGAAATGCTTAGGTATGGGGGTGAGATTGTTGTGGAGTGGATATGGAAGTTGTGTAGATTGGCTTGGGAAGAGGGAAGGGTTCCAGAGGACTGGAAATCAGGTATAATTGTTCCTCTGTACAAAGGAAAAGGGGAGAGAGAAGTATGTGGTAACCATAGGGGTATTTGCCTTCTTAGTGTGACTGGTAAAATATATGGTAGAATACTCATTGATAGGGTTAGGCATATGACAGAGGAGCTAGTTGGAGAAGAACAGGGGGAATTTAGGAAGGGAAAAGGGTGTGTAGATCAGATATTTGCTCTAAGATGTTTAGTGGAGAAGTATCTAGAGAAGGGAAGGAAAGTGTATGCTGCCTTCATGGACTTGGAGAAAGCTTATGACAGAATAGATAGGCAAGGTATGTGGAAGGTATTAAGAATATATGGAGTGGAGGGGAAATTGTTGAGTGCTGTGAAGAGTATGTACGAGGGAGCTAGGGCTACGGTGCGAGTGGATGGTGAGCTGAGTGAGTTCTTTGATCTCAATGTGGGACTGAAACAGGGGTGTGTGATGTCTCCATGGCTGTTTAATATATATATGGATGGGGTTGTAAAGGAGGTGCAAGGTAGGGCAGTGGATGTGGGGGTGGCCCTAATGAATGAGGGTGAGATTTGGAAGCTTCCGGTGTTGCTGTTTGCTGATGATACAGTATTGTTGAGTGAAGATGAATGGGAGTTGCAAGGTTTGGTGAATGAATTTGGGACAGTGTGTAGGAGAAGGAATCTGAAAGTTAATGTAAACAAAAGTAAAGTTATGGTGTTTGAGAGGAATGAAGTCACAGAGTGTGGAGTGAGGTTGGATGTTGAGGATATGGAGAATGTGAGTGCATTCAAGTACTTGGGTAGTGTGATGAGTAAGGATGGAACTCTGGGGGATGAAGTACGTGAAAGGGTACAGCAGGGAAGAAAGGTTGTTGGTACACTGAAAGCAGTGATGAGAAATAGGGAGGTGAGTATGGAAGTTAAGAAGTCACTGCTTGATGGTATTGTGATCCCTACCCTGATGTATGGAAGCGAGGCGTGGACCTTGCAAGAGGGGAACAAGTCAAGAGTGAGAGCAGTGGAAATGAGTTACTTGAGAGGAGCATGTGGAGTGACGTGGAGGGACAGGTTGACGAATGAAGAAGTGAAGGAACGTTGTGGGGTAGATGTGGATGTGGTTGAAAAGATTAGGAGAAATACACTGAGGTGGTTTGGACATGTGGAGAGAATGGAGAATGAAAGACTGACTAAGAGGGTGTATGTAGGTGAGGTGGAGGGAGGGAGAGGGAGGGGTAGGCCGAGGATGAGGTGGAGGGATGGAGTTGAGAGGTATATGAGGGAGGGGGGGGTGAGTTGGGAGGAGGGGAGTCAAATGGTGGGTGACAGAGTGACTTGGAGGCGTTTTGTCTGTGGCCACCCTTTGCGGGATTAGGGCGTCGGGCTATAGATAGATAGATAGATAGGACAGTGTAAGTCAGTATGAGACGGTAAACTGAGAGAGCCTGCCGTGAAAAAGAGTGATAGAAATAGTTTACTGGAGACGTAAGAGACAGCAACTCAACAGTTCAAAGTGAAAGTGTGAGTGATCGTAAAATGAGGATGAGTGTGACTTGAAAGTTAAGAAAATGCAAGGTTAAATAGGGTTAAAGGAGAGAGTACAGTAAGAGACAGTGAATGAGGAAGTGAACATAAGTTGTAATAGAGAGAATATGTAAAAAGTGATGGTGAGAGAAAAGGAATTCCTGATCTACCAGAAGACCCGCCGACATGTAAGAATACCCCAGCTAATACCAATGTACCAGTCCTGTATGAGAAAGCCCTAGCATGTATTCAAATATGGACGGTGGATGTTAGCGCAAAAATGGTAACATGTAGAGGTGTATGGTATGAAGGAGGACTACTGGGCCTTGGGAGCAGGCTGTGAAGCCTATGCCCAGAGTCGGACACACACACACACACACACACACACACACACACACACACACACACACACACACACAAAAGGAAGGTGGAGAAAGTAGGCTACTGGGGAAAATGAGAGAGGGAGAGAGAGAGAGATTAGGAATGAAGGTATGATGGGAAGAGATTAGAGTGGAGCCAAATGTGATTGTGTAGGTGTAGGTGGGTGTAAATGAGTGCCTGAATGGGTGTGGGTGGGTAGGTGGATGGTGGGTTGATTTGGTGTACTGTATATGGTTATGTGGGTGTAGGTGAGTGTCTGAGTAGGAGTGGATGGGTGTAAGTAGATGAATAAATGAGTGTGGGTGCTTGAGTATGAAAGTGAATAGCTGAGTGGGAAAATATAGGCGTCAGTGGGTGTCTGAGTGAGTGTGGATATTAAACAAGTGATTACCTGAGTGGGTGCTGGCAGGTGGCTGAGTGAGAGTGTATGGGGGTAGGTGAATGGATGAGTGGAAGTGAATGAGTGGGAGTGTATGAGGATGAATAGAAGGTTGCTAAGGTGTAGTAAATGGGTGTAGACTAATTGGGTGTGGGTGAGTGTCAATGGAAGTAAGTGTACTAGGATGTACGCGTATGCAGGGTGGGTACAGGAGGATAACAGTAAGGATGTCGTTGTAGAAACAGGCGTACAGTACATGTGTGGGAGGAGACTGTGCTGAATGACATCGCATGAAGGGACGTGATTGCAGTAAACAGTATCATCGGTGGCTGGATGCTCAATGGAACTCAGAAATTCATGGGCCAAGACTCACATCCAAATTCAAGACGACTTCCTCGGAGCAATTCAGATTTTTATTAGCAGGAAGAATTACAGACAGCAAATTTCTGTACTCTCCCTTCCGCCCCTTTCCTACAAAAATAAATATTTCAGGATAATTTTATTCTCGGATTTAAGAATTGGTTTCTAGATACGGAAAGAATGATTAGGCAACACTACAGTCAGAGTATTATGAAGTGTTTCTTCTTTTCATTTATGCTCTTTGGGAGTGGGAGTGGGAGAGGGGAGGCCATTCAACGTGATACAGAAATACTCACAGACACTCATGCAAAGTGCCACCTATCACTTCATGCCCTTGTGACTTCAAAGGAACATGTACGGGCGGAATAAAGTGCATGGGTAGATTTGATACTGAGGTGGAAAGTGATAGGTCATGGTGTGTGCGTGTGTGTGAGTGTGTGGGTAGATGTGATTACTGAGGTAGAAAGTAGTAGTTCATTGTGTGTGTGTGTGTGTGTGTGTGTGTGTGTGTGTGTGTGTGTGTGTGTGAAGGATGGGGTGGAAAAGGGAGGGAAACTATGCTGGTGACGGTAAGGTATTATGGGAACGCGTGGGTGTGTGGGTGTATTCTGGCGGGGGGACAGAGAGAGAGATAGAGAGAGAGAGAGAGACTTTACTATAACTTCTTACTACTGCAATAAAAGAATAAAAAAACATAAAACAGAAATGACAAAACCAAATTAAACGAAAACGGAATAGAAATAACCTAAAATGAAAGCAAAACATGTAAGAAATATAAACGAAAATAACAAACTATCATGAAATTTTCTGAAGTACCTGACAAAGACAGAAACCGCCTGGCATCTGCAGAACACACCTGACTCGACTCCTGTAATGTGGGATGCTGGCTAATTGGATGTAATATTCATAAGCATACAATAAATGACCGTCTGATATTGGTGGACTTTCATGCACCTACGCCCTCTCAATTTTATCCTCTTTATTCCAGTGAATTCTTTACCATAATGATGATGATAATAATAATAGTAATAATAATAATAACAATAATAATAATAATAATAATAATAATAATAATATTTTATTTTATGCAAGCAAGAAGGAACCAAAGGCCAGGAGCCCGCAAACCATTCCTTCCAAGAAAAAACAAAAACAACACAAAAGAGGGACAAATTCAAGATCCGTTCATTTCGAGATGCCTGGACACACTGTGTTTGAAAGACTGGATATCATAGGAAGGAGGAAATACAGACAGAGGGAGACAGTTCCAGAGTTGGCCTGTTGCATAAATGAAGGACTGGGAGTAACGGTTAACTCTTGCAATAGAGAGCTGGACAGAAAAGGGATGAGAGTTTGTTGTGTTACATAGCCTATGATTTCATCATCCTTTGTGTAATTTTAACGCACAGTATGCTGCATGTTTGATCACGAGCGTGTTCTGCCTCAGTCCCCCCCTTCTACCGTTATAGTAGAGTAAGTCGTTCTCTCTGTTGTCCAGAGCGGGATTGTCAACTCTATGTCCCCATGGCTTCATTTGCGCGTCCTTATTACAAGTTGTATCAAGCTCTCCTGGCTCCTATATAATGAGCTCAGTCTCTGCATCATGGCCACTTAGATCTGCTCCTCATTTTGTTCACATCTCTGTCCTCCCCTGTACAGATATTATTGTTGCGAGTGCTCAGGAAATCTCCAACCATCTAGCAGCTGTGTGTAATTTGAGTATAACTGTTGTTGCATTTTTTCTTGTACTGTATAGCATAAGTTTAATTTGTAGGCCTAGTGAAGTTTTTGTAATTCGTGTGGGGTTCTTTATGTCAGTCATTTTTGATAATAGTTTGTATCTGTAATTATTTATCTGGCATTCACTGAGTATTATCTGGTATCTCATTTTATCAGGGCTGACTTAGATAAATTTACTCTTGCTAATTTCGTGTTAATAGAGGCTATTGCAGTTAACCATATATTTAACCTGTTTATTTGCCATTACATTATCCTTATGAGTCCTGAATGTTTTGTTGTTAATTTAAGCATTAAACTTTAACTTGTAATTTTACCTAACTCTTTTGTTTTGAACCTGGAACTTTACGGGACAGTAGTGACTCTTCGTATTCTCACTTAAAGTGTACATTATCTTTCTCTGTTCCGTAACAGTTGCTAGACGGGTGCTACGAACCCGTCGTAGAGGTGGAGGGATGCAAGCAGTTCGGATGAGCAGTGACCATGCAAGTAACAATAGAAACGAGATAAAGATGCAACAGTGCGGCGAAGAGACAGAGGTTGATGGGAGCCAGTAAGAGGAGAGTTGATAAGACGAAAAGCCTTTGACTCCACCCTACAGTATTGAGAAGAGGTGTATGTGAGGAGCCTCCCCACACATGAGAGTTGTACTCTAAACATGGGTGATTAAAACCCGTGCATAAAGTCAACAATTGTGTAGAGGTAAAGAAGGTACAGAGTCGGCTTAGCACACCTAATCTCTTAGAAGCAGACTTTACACGAGATGCAATATGATCTTTCCAATATAAGTTCCGAGTGAATGAAACCCCGAGCATGTTCAAGGATGATGCAGGATTGAGCTGGGTATTATTAAACATTAGTGGGCACTCCTGTGGAAGATTTTGCCGGGTTCATAGGTGTAAAAACTGAGTTTTTGATGCATTAAAAACAACAAGATTATTTTTACCCCAGTCAGAGATACGAGCCAAGTCAGACATTAGGTGTGCCATAGCCTCTTCCCTTGTTTGTTGAAATAACTGCTGGGATGGACGTTGGGAAATCGAATGGAAAGGTGAAGGGTGGAATCATCAGCGTACGAGTGGATAGGATCAGATGTACAGCTAAGGTCACTGATGAATAAAAGGAAGAGTGTCGGTGATAGGACAGAGCCCTGAGGAACACCACTGTTGATAGCGATAGGAGAAGAACGATGGCCGTCTACAATAGCAGCTATAGAACGACCAGAAAGGAAGCTAGCGATGAAAGCACAGATAGAAGGATAGAAACCGTAAGTGGGTAGTTTGGAAATTAATGATTTATGCAAGACTCGATCGAAAGCCTTTGAGATGTCAAGTGCGATGGCAAAGCTTTCGCCAAAGTCCCGAAAGGAGGATGACCAGGAGTCTGAAAGGAAGGTGAGAAGATCGCCAGTGGAGCGTCCCTGACGGAACCCGTACTGACGATCAGAAAGACGGTTGTGATAGGAAAGATGCTTTAAAATTTTTCGATTAAGAATTAACTCGAAAACTTTTGAGACACAGGATGATAAAGCAATTGGACGATAGTTAGAGGGTTGGGAATGGTCACCCTTCTTTGGGACTGGCTGAAAGAGAGTTAACTTTCAGCAAGAAGGAAAGGTACAAGTTGGCAGACAAGGGCGAAAAAGTTTACCTAGGCAGGGTGTAAGCACTGAAGCACAGTTCTTGAGAACAACAGGAGGAACTCCATGAGGCCAATATGCATTGTTAGTATTGAGGCCAGTGGTGGCAGAAAATACGTCAGCTGACGAAATTTTAATGTCAGCCATGAGGAAGTCCGAGAGGGGAAGTGATGGAAGAACAGCACCGGAATTATGATTATGATGACGATGATGATGATGATGATGATGATTAGAGTAATAATAATAATAATAATAATAATAATAATAATAATAACTATAATAATAATAATAACAATAATAAAAATAATAATAATAATAATAATGATAATAATAATAATAATAATAATAATAATAATAATAATAATGATAATAATAATAATAATAATTATTATTATTATTATTATTATTATTGTTGTTGTTGTTGTTATTGTTGTGATAGTCTTGCTCTCTCCGGATGACTTTTTACAGGGAAGGATAGACTTTTCGAACCGTAGGGATTGGCTATGGCCTTCTTTAACTCTCTCACAACTAGAAATCCTTCCAAACTTCCAGGGTGGTATTATGAACAGATGAAAGACTACATCACCTTGACTTAAGGGGTTTGTGATTCAACCATTCATCTCACCCAACATCTTCTCCAGTAAGCCTTTACCAGTCCACCATGCCCGTGTTCTGGATCCACTCCTAAGGCACCGACAAGGGGTACTGACGAAGCAGAGCAAGAAGAAAAAGGCACAGACTTGTGCTTATCGGCTGCACGTGGGTCATCAAGGCACACAATTTTAGCCAAGTCTCAGTCCTACCCCTATAACACGACTCACAACAGTCAAATTTACTTCTAGGTCCCGAGTTACTGCTGGGTGAACAGGGTCAATAGGAAAAACAGGGGAGAGGAGGGGGAAGGCTTTGTAAACACATGACGTCACACAGCACACGTCGCTTCTATTGGCTGGCGATCTCGTTTTGGAGGGAAGGGGTCGGTGGATGCTCGTATTTTTAGCCACTGGTCTCTCAGTCAGTCAGCTCTCCCAGTCAGTTCTCCCCTCCGGCTGTCTCCATCCTTTCAGCTCGAAGATGGCTCTATTATTTCATTCCTGCTGTGTCAAGGCGATTTTTTTCAGCATAGGAGAAAGCTCCGGTAGTGTAGTTTATTGTCTCTACTTTCTGACGATTTTCTGCAACTTGAGAAATATCTCGTAATGGGCGGGTTAATGAAGACTGCATAAATCAGGCCTGCAGCTCCAAAAATCTCTCCTAGGAATGAATAAAATACCCACTAGGCAACAATGTTAAAATTTATATATTTTGTGCACTAACCGGCTAATTAAGGCTCTATTCAACCTCTCGAGTTGAAAGAGTCGGTCTTAGGCTGAACAAAATCGTCCAGAGAAAGCAGTGATATGTAAAATGAACTTCTGTTGGCTGAAGGCATTATTAGCCAGTCATCATTTAAGTAAGTTATATCATCAGCCGTTGTTTGAAATTAATATCAGATTTATGGTGCTAATTATGTATAGCCCGTCCTCTCAGTCCCCGCTCTTCTCCATCAGTCTTCAACGATGGTTGGTCTTTGCAGCCAGTCACCACCAGAATTCATTACATTATCCGTCGTTGTATTGTATGCTGTGACGCTATGTCTATGCACGGTTGACGCTCGTAGGTTCACCTTGTCCTTTCATTCGCATTTCTATCCTCTTTGTTTGTCCAAGAAGCCAGTCGTCACCTTAGTTCATTACATCATCAGTCGTTGTGTGATGTCTGGTTTAGGCTGTTGATCAGGGATGGGAAAGAAACAGAGTCCACCAGACTGAACTGCACGAGAAGTGAACTCATGTTCTTCCGGATGCAGTAACCAGTGTACCACTGGTTCCCCCAGTACTGAAAGAAACATAGTTGGATGAGCACTTGTTGACATAGGTGGCTTCGTAGTACACTTCTCATTAGCGATTTATTATCGTATGTATTTTACGCCTTGGTAGTTTCTTTTGTATTATTTTGGGTGTGTATTATAAGTAGCAACACAGCCAGCCTCAGTAATGAACTGAAAATAGCTGGATGTAATATGCAAGTAAACCACTCAGGAGGAAGCGTTACGAAGCCTCCTATGCCACTGAGAATACGGCATAGTAAGCGATGGTGTACTCGTCGCTGGTATTCTGAACACACTGGTTGGTACTGCATGACACACCACTATGCCACTCACACCCTCCACATGCCACACTCCACACTCAACCCCAAGGTCTCCCCAACGTATATGTAGCTATCACCAGACGTACAGTCTCAGAGTTCATTAGCTCCCTCAGCCTGATACTACTATTTTTGTTTTATTCTTGCTGCTATTTGACGATTTTGTTGAGTTAGGACAATCACAACATCTCTCCGACGGTATTCTGTATGCAGCACTGTCCCCAGGGTCCATTATCTCCTTCAGTTCGGTGACGCGTTATATTGCCATTGTTCTTAATGCACCAATGCTGTTTAATGATTTTATTGAGCTTTGAAGAGTCCCTCCCCCCACCAGTGAAAGGGTTAAAAAAGGCTGCGTCTAAGCTCTTCAGCCAATTACAATCATCTCAAGGTATCAAAAATAGGCTGACAAAGGAAGGCACCGGGTTTGATAAATTAAGGGTGGCCATGGAAAAATGGATCTGTTCTTCTCATCTCATCTCTGTGTTACCGCTCTTCATTCTCCCACAAAGCTTTACTCTTTGCACACACCAACAAACACAAGTTAAGTCTCAGTAGCATCATCAATCAATACTCCCGCTAAGTTCCTAGACCAAAAAAGCCACCATGGTAAAATGTGTGACGGTATTCAGTAGGTGCTTAGCGTACTGTGGTGTGGCGTAGCAGCGTGGGGCGAGAGGCTATACACACTGGTCCCCTGACGCCTGCTATCATGGTTCTGTAAATATTTGTGTGTAGTGGCTTTACAACAGAAGCGGAGGGCTTAGTTTACCGTACATTCGCCGAGGGCAGAATGTTGTTACATATTTGTGATGGGTATGTTGATTGTATTGTTGTAATAGTATCGTACTGGCATATTGCACGAAAGTATTGTATCTCTCTCTCTCTCTCTCTCTCTCTCTCTCTCTCTCTCTCTCTCTCTCTCTCTCTCTCTCTCTCTCTCTCTCTCTCTCACACACACACACATACACACTTTCCCTCCAACACAGACTCACGCACACTTACTTAAAGCTGTCCTACTACAGAAGACGACGGTTGCTATACTGTCATTGCCTTTGGTGCCAACGTGTGTGGCTGTGCAGACCAACCCTGGATCCGCAAACTTTGCCACACAATCGGCATGTCAAGTCCGAGTTTGCTGGTAGAACTCTGGTTTGGCTGTGCCTGCACTGTCTACACTCTTCTCTGTCCAGGGTCCGAGCTTCTTCGTGATGAATGACTCTCCACCGTTTTCTGTTAGAGGCAGTTTTCAAGATCATTTAGTATGATGTTGCATTCTTCAGAGTTATCCTTATATGAGCTTTATATCTCTTCTTCTGTCCCGCTGGGCTGTGGCGTGCATACAGAACCTGAAGGGGAAGGCGGTGCTCAGGCATGCGGAACATCCGACCCATCTCAGCTGCATTTTAGCCAGCATGGTTTCTTTGCTGGTTGACTTTGTACTCTAGCTAATTTATACCCCCATGTGAGTCCTAGGATTACCTATAAGTATCGGATGTGAGACAACTCAAGCTGTTTGATGTGACGCTGGTTGGTAATCCAGGATTCTGCACTGTGTAAGAGGGTGGAGAGGCATACGGCCATACATACTGATACCTTCGTCTCAATTCTCAAGTTGGTGTTTTCAAAGACTCTGGATCTGAGGCGTCCAAATGAGGCTGAGATGTGGCTGATTGGTACAATGGACTTCTGCATCAGTGTTTTATTTATCTGTGAGCACACTTGCAAGGTAGGTAAAATTTTACACCTGATTTACATCTTCGTCATTTATATGATATGTAAGAGGCTCTGCTGGGTTGTTTCTCTGATAATTTTTTTCTGTTCAGTTGATATTAACTCGGAACCCCATTTTGTGGTATATGTTGGAGACAGTGGTGAGACTGTTGCACAGCTTCTGCGATAAGTGCAAGGGCAACACAATCATCAGTGTATTAGGTTATTTTCGTTCTAAGAAATGAGCCATTTCAGTTTTGATTGTGCTCGAAGACGTGCGAGATTCAATAAGTTACCGTCTAGACGGAACTGGATTTTTATTCCATCATTATGGTTCATTAAGTTTGATGGTGACTTAAAAGGGTGACTGTAGTTACACACACACACACACACACACACACACACACACACACACACACACACACACACACACACACACACACACACACACACACACACACACTTTCTTTTTTCTCTCTCACTTACACACTCACGCACGAGCGCACTCACTCTTCTCACTCGTCTGCAAGCATATTTCTCTCTCTCTCTCTTTCACACACACACACACACACACACACAGTCCCTCGCTGAGGTCTGGATGAGCTCATGACTGAAATATTTACCACTCCACCCCCTATCCCTCCTCCCCCTTCTCCTCCCACTGCATCCCTTCTCCTCCTCCCCCCACCCTTCCCCCCATCCTCTCCCTTCTTGCCCTTCCCTCTCTCCCTTCTTCAACCTCACCCTTCTGTCTGCCCTGCTTCACATCAATCTTGGCACCCCTTTCATACCTCTCCTCCTTTCTCTTCTTCATCTCTCTTCCTCCTAATACTCTTATTCTTCTCTGTTCTCTCTCATTTTCTTTGTTCTTCCTGCCAACCTTCTACTCTTCTTTTTATTCTTCTTTATCTGTCTTCGGGTCTTTTTGTCTTCTTTTTCCTATTTTACCCACTTCTTTTCCCGTCTCCACATATTCTATTTCTCGTGAACCTCGTCCACTTCGTTTTTCTCCTTCCTTCTCTCCCCAGTTTGATGTTCTACTTTTCCACTCTCCTCTCCGTTCATCCATCTATCCCACCTCTCTCTCTCTCTCTCTCTCTCTCTCTCTCTCTCTCTCTCTCTCTCTCTCTCTCTCTCTCTCTCTCTCTCTCTCTCTCTCTCTCTCTATGTATATATATATATAACTAAGCATGGGAAATATTCACCAAAAAGTTTAATGAAGTGGTAAAGTCATGTGTGCCACTACGTAACAGACGTCCAGATGGAAATAGTAAATCAAAGTGGTGGTCCAGTGAAATTAAAAGTAACTTAATAGCCAAAAAAAAAAACGCATATCATAAATATAAAGCTACACAAAATAATGATGATAAATTACAGTACAATAATCTACGCCGCATATCGAAAAGGATTATTAAACAAAGCAAAAGAGCACTGGAGATCCACATTGCTAATACGTGCAAATCAAATCCTAAAGAATTTTACAGTTACATTAGAAAGAAAAAGGTTATGACTACATCAATAGGTCCTCTAGAAACAAACAATGGCAAACACACTGAAAATGAGGTCGAAATGGCAAACATTCTTAACGATTACTACCCCCCCTGGGGGTAGGGGGGTTTTCAAGAATACTCCCCCAGTATCCCTGCTTGACGTAAAAGGCGACTAAAAGGGTTGGCGGAGGGTTAGTGCCCCTCCCCGGAAAACAACTAACTAAAAAAACAAACAAGAAGCCTCGGACAAGGACTGACCAAACGATGACGACCCAGGACCGGACAAAGGACTTGATAATGAGTACATGGAATGTAAGAGGAGCGAATGATGAGGTGAAAGAGAGAGAGATTGTCCAGGTGCTTGAGGGTGCGAAAGTGGATGTATGTGGAATAACTGAAACAAAATGGAGGAGGAGAAAGTGTGAGAGAATGGGAGTATGGATGGGGTATATGTGCAGGAGTAGGTGAGAACGAGAGGGCAAAGGAAGGAGTATGTATAGTTGTGAGTAAAAGATGGAAGAGGAGCATAAGACAGTATGGATCAGTTGGATCAAGGATTGTGTGGGTAAAGTTGAAAGTTGGAATACAAATGTGGGCGATTGTGTGTGTGTATGCACCAGCGCAAGATCGTGCTAGAAGAGTGAGAGAAGAGTTCTGGACAAATGTGGAAGTGTGCATGGAAAAGTTTGGGAGGAATGAGAGAGTGTTTTTGATTGGTGATATGAATGGTAAAGTTGGGAATGTGAAGGTGGATGGAATAGTTGGTGAGTGGGGTGTGCCTGCTGAGATAGATGAGAATGGGAGTGCGTTAGTGGACATTTGTGCTGGGAGGGGGTTGGTGATAGCCAATACCCTCTTCAGGCATAAAATGATCCACAGGTATACATGGCGAGTGATGAGAAGGGTGGGTGGTGAACTGAATGAAAGGAAGGCAATGATTGATTATGTGTGTGTGGATGAAAGGATGCGAAGATGTGTAAAGGATGCAAGAGTGTATAGAGGTTGGGGGAGTGGACTTTCTGACCACTACTTGGTGGTGGTCAGAATTAGAATGCAAGTAAGATGGAGGAATAGAAGAAGGGAAAGACGAGAGGAAGGAGTAGTTGCAAGGAGAGTGGAAAGGTTACGAGAGGATGAGAAAAAGGCAGAGTATAAGAGAGAAGTGGAGGAACGATTGGGCAAATATGAATTGGAGCAGATGGGAGACGTGGAAGGTGTGTGTAAGATATTTACAGAAGAAATATGTGCAGCATGTGATGTGGTGTGTGGGGTGAAGAGAAGGCGGAGGGGGGTGCAAGGAACAGCGTGGTGGACTGAAGAGGTGAAACAGGCTGTGGCACAAAAGAAGAAAGCATACAATGAATGGATGAGAAATAGGGGCGTGGAAGAAGTTGAGAGGCGGAAGAGAGAGTTATATGTGGAAAGAAAGAGAGAGGTGAAAAGATTAGTAAGAGAGAGTAAGAAGAGAATGGATGAGGAATTTGGAAGGAATTTGAGTGTAAAGTGGAGGGACTGTAAGAAAATGTTCTGGAGAGAAGTGAAAAGAGTAAGACAGGGTGGAAGTGAAGTTAACAGGGGAGTGAAAGATAAAAATGGTAGATTACTAGTGGAGAAGGGAGAAAAAGTGAGCAGATGGAGAGAACACTTTAAGGAATTGTTGAATGTAGAGGATGGAAGTAATGCAAGTATAAGTGGCTGGGGAATGGCTGGGAGAAGGAAGGAGGTGAGAAGACAGGAAGAAATCAGTAGGATAGAAGTTGTGGAAGCAATGAAGAAAGTTAAATCGGGGAAAGCCCCAGGAATTGATGGAGTGTGTGGTGAAATGCTGAAGCATGGGGGAGAGATAGTAGTAGAATGGATGTGGAAGATGTGCAGATTGGCCTGGGAGGAAGGTAGAGTCCCGGAGGATTGGAAGTCAGGTATAATTATTCCCTTGTACAAAGGAAAAGGGGAAAAAGAAGTGTGTGGTAAGCATAGGGGCATTTGTCTTCTTAGTATAATAGGAAAAGTGTATGGTAGGATACTTATAGACAGAGTTAGAGAAAGAACAGAGAAATTAGTTGGAGAAGAACAGGGAGGCTTTAGGAAGGGAAGAGGTTGTGTAGATCAGATATTCATTCTTAGATCTTTAGTGGAAAAGTTTCTAGAGAAGGGAAAGAAGTTGTATGCGGCTCTCATGGATTTGGAGAAAGCATATGACAGGGTGGATAGACAAGGATTGTGGAAAGTGTTAAGAATATATGGAGTAGATGGGAAGTTGTTGAATGCTGTGAAGAGTATGTACGATGGTGCGAAGGTTGCAGTGCGTGTGGATGGTGAACTAAGTGAATTTTTCTCTTTGAAAGTTGGTTTGAAACAGGGATGTGTCATGTCTCCATGGTTGTTCAATCTGTACATGGATGGGGTAATAAAAGAGGTACAAGGTAGGGTAGTGGATGTTGGAGTGGCCCTGGTGAGAGAGGATAGTGTTTGGAAACTCCCTGTACTGTTGTTTGCAGATGATATTGTGTTGTTGAGTGAAGACGAAGGGGAGCTGCAAGGCTTGGTGGATGAGTTTGAGAGAGTGTGTAAGAAACCGAATCTAAAGGTGAATGTAGGGAAGAGTAAAGTGATGGTCTTTGAGAGAGGTGAAGTTAGTGAATGTACAGCGAGGTTGGATGGTGAGGAATTGGAAAATGTGAGTACGTTTAAGTACTTAGGTAGTGTGATGAGTAAGAATGGAGGTTTGGAGGGTGAAGTGCTTGAAAGGGTACAGCAGGGAAGAAAGGTTGCTGGTTCTTTGAAAGCAGTGATAAGAAACAGGGAAGTGAGCATGGAAGTGAAAAAGTTACTACATGACAGTATCGTGATACCAACTCTAACGTACGGAAGTGAAGCTTGGACATTGGTGGAAGGACACAAGTCAAGAGTGAGAGCAGTGGAAATGAGTTATTTAAGAGGAGCCTGTGGAGTCACGTGGAGAGACAGGCTGACGAATGAGGATATAAAGGAGCGTTGTGGTGTGGATGTGGATGTGGTAGGAAGTGTTATGAGGAACACACTGAGGTGGTTTGGCCATGTGGAGAGGATGGAGGGTGAAAGACTGACGAAGAGAGTGTATGTGAGTGAGGTGGATGGGGGAAGAGGGAGGGGGAGGCCGAGGATGAGATGGAGGGATGGGGTGGAGAGGTATATGAGAGACGGGGGTGTGAGTTGGGAGCAGGGCAGTGAGCTGGCAGAGGACAGGGCGACTTGGAGGCGATTTGTTTGTGGCCACCCCAAACGGGATTGAGGCGTCTGGCAATAGATAGATAGATATAGACAACCAGAAACCTACTGCTACCCACAAACCAGGCAAATAGCACAGTCCTTAGTAAATGCTATCCATAATAACGATATCCTTTCAGCCATAAATAGTACGAACATAAGCAAAACCCCTGGCCCCGATAAAATATCACCGAGAATTCTCAAAGAAGCAAAACATGAGTTACTGCTGCCACTCTCTGTCTTATTCAATAAATCATTAAGTACTGGGAAAGTTCCATGCGAATGGAAACTATCAAATGTAACACCAATTTTCAAAAAAGGAAATGAGTCGCACCCAGGAAATTACAGACCAATCAGCTTAACATCAGTAGTGTTCTAGTTAATGGAAAAAATCATAAGATATAAAAAAGTTGATTATCTAGAAGAAAATAATATAAAGACTCGCAGCATGGATTCAGACATCGTCGTTCATGCTTAACTAACTTACTGGACTTCTTCCATGATGTTTACAAATCATACAATGACTCAAGAGCAGTAGATATAATTTACCTCGACTTTCAGAAAGCATTTGACACTGTCCCTCACAAGCGTCTCATGAGAAAAATAGAAACACATGGAATAAAAGGAAATACGCAAAAATGGTTACAAGACTGGCTTTCAGACCGAAAACAGCGAGTTGTGATAAACGGAAAGGAATCCAAATGGCGTAATGTGATCAGTGGCGTTTCCCAAGGCTCAGTACTTGGACCGATACTTTTTATTATCTATATAAACGATGAAGAGAGAAACCTGAACTGTAAACAGGAAAAATCATCTGATAAGGGAATCGAACCAGGGACTCTCAGGTGAAAGCCAGGCAGCATACCACTACACCACAACCAGGTGGTGATGTAGTGGTATGCTGCCTGGCTCTCACCTGAGAGTCCCTGGTTCGATTCCCAGCATATTGGTAATTTATCAGATATATAAACGATATTGATGAGGGTCTAAATTGTAAAGTATCCAAATTTGCAGATGATACTAATATAACCAGTAAAGTCACTTCAAAATTACAGTGGCAGCAGTTACAAAATGACCTTAATATTTTAGCAAGCTGGGCAGAAAAATGGCAAATGAAATTCAACACAGAAAAATGTAAAGAAGTTCATATTGGAAGTAACAACGTCCATGCGAATTACAAAATGAACAATATTCAGTTATCAAGTACACACAATGAAAAGGATCTCGGTGTGATAATATCTATCTATCTATCTATTGCCAGACGCCTCAATCCCGTTTGGGGTGGCCACAAACAAATTGCCTCCAAGTCGCCCTGTCCCCCGCCATTTCACTGCCCTGCTCCCAACTCACACACCCCTCTCTCATATACCTCTCCACCCCATCCCTCCATCTCATCCTCGGCCTCCCCCTCCCTCTTCCCCCCTCCACCTCACTCACATACACTCTCTTCGTCAGTCTTTCACCCTCCATCCTCTCCACATGGCCAAACCACCTCAGTGTGTTCCTCATAACGCTTCCTATCACATCCACATCCACACCACAACGCTCCTTTATATCCTCATTCGTCAGCCTGTCTCTCCACGTGACTCCACAGGCTCCTCTTAAATAACTCATTTCCACTGCTCTCACTCTTGACTTGTGTCCTTCCAACAATGTCCAAGCTTCACTTCCGTACGTTAGAGTTGGTATCACAATACTGTCATGTAGTAACTTTTTCACTTCTATGCTCACTTCCCTGTTTCTTATCACTGCTTTCAAGGAACCAGCAACCTTTCTTCCCTGCTGTACCCTTTCAAGCACTTCACCCTCCAAACCTGCATCCTTACTCATCACACTACCCAAATACTTAAACGTACTCACATTTTCCAATTCCTCACCATCTAACCCCGCTGTACATTCACTAACTTCACCTCTCTCAAAGACCATCACTTTACTCTTCCCTACATTCACCTTTAGATTCCGTTTCTTACACACTCTCTCAAACTCATCCACCAAGCCTTGCAGCTCCCCTTCGTCTTCACTCAACAACACAGTATCATCTGCAAACAACAGTACAGGGAGTTTCCAAACACTATCCTCTCTCACCAGGGCCACTCCAACATCCACTACCCTACCTTGTACCTCTTTTATTACCCCATCCATGTACAGATTGAACAACCATGGAGACATGACACATCCCTGTTTCAAACCAACTTTCAAAGAGAAAAATTCACTTAGTTCACCATCCACACGCACTGCAACCTTCGCACCATCGTACATACTCTTCACAGCATTCAACAACTTCCCATCTACTCCATTTATTCTTAACACTTTCCACAATCCTTGTCTATCCACCCTGTCATATGCTTTCTCCAAATCCATGAAAGCCGCATACAACTTCTTTCCCTTCTCTAGAAACTTTTCCACTAAAGATCTAAGAATGAATATCTGATCTACACAACCTCTTCCCTTCCTAAAGCCTCCCTGTTCTTCTCCAACTAATTTCTCTGTTCTTTCTCTAACTCTGTCTATAAGTATCCTACCATACACTTTTCCTATTATACTAAGAAGACAAATGCCCCTATGATTACCACACACTTCTTTTTCCCCTTTTCCTTTGTACAAGGGAATAATTATACCTGACTTCCAATCCTCCGGGACTCTACCTTCCTCCCAGGCCAATCTGCACATCTTCCACATCCATTCTACTACTATCTCTCCCCCATGCTTCAGCATTTCACCACACACTCCATCAATTCCTGGGGCTTTCCCCGATTTAACTTTCTTCATTGCTTCCACAACTTCTATCCTACTGATTTCTTCCTGTCTTCTCACCTCCCTCCTTCTCCCAGCCATTCCCCAGCCACTTATACTCGCATTACTTCCATCCTCTACGTTCAACAATTCCTTAAAGTGTTCTCTCCATCTGCTCACTTTTTCTCCCTTCTCCACTAGTAATCTACCATTTTTATCTTTCACTCCCCTGCTAACTTCACTTCCACCCTGTCTTACTCTTTTCACTTCTCTCCAGAACATTTTCTTACAGTCCCTCCACTTTACACTCAAATTCCTTCCAAATTCCTCATCCACTCTCTTCTTACTCTCTCTTACTAATCTTTTCACCTCTCTCTTCCTTTCCACATATAACTCTCTCTTCCGCCTCTCAACTTCTTCCACGCCCCTATTTCTCACCCATTCATTGTATGCTTTCTTCTTTTGTGCCACAGCCTGTTTCACCTCTTCAGTCCACCACGCTGTTCCTTGCACCCCCCTCCGCCTTCTCTTCACCCCACACACCACATCACATGCTGCACATATTTCTTCTGTAAATATCTTACACACACCTTCCACGTCTCCCATCTACTCCAATTCAAATTTGCCCAATCGTTCCTCCACTTCTCTCTTATACTCTGCCTTTTTCTCATCCTCTTGTAACCTTTCCACTCTCCTTGCAACTACTCCTTCCTCTCGTCTTTCCCTTCTTCTATTCCTCCATCTCACTTGCATCCTAATTCTGGCCACCACCAAGTAGTGGTCAGAAAGTCCACTCCCCCAACCTCTATACACTCTTGCATCCTTTACACTTCTTCGCATCCTTTCATCCACACACACATAATCAATCATTGCCTTCCTTTCATTCAGTTCACCACCCACCCTTCTCATCACTCGCCATGTATACCTGTGGATCATTTTATGCCTGAAGAGGGTATTGGCTATCACCAACCCCCTCCCAGCACAAATGTCCACTAACGCACTCCCATTCTCATCTATCTCGGCAGGCACACCCCACTCACCAACTATTCCATCCACCTTCACATTCCCAACTTTACCATTCATATCACCAATCAAAAACTATCTATCTATCTATTCTATCTATCTATAGCCCGACGCCCTAATCCCGCAAAGGGTGGCCACAGACAAAACGCCTCCAGGTCACTCTGTCACCCACCATTTGACTCCCCTCCCCCCAACTCACCCCCCCCTCCCTCATATACCTCTCAACTCCATCCCTCCACCTCATCCTCGGTCTACCCCTCCCTCTCCCTCCCTCCACCTCACCTACATACACCCTCTTAGTCAGTCTTTCATTCTCCATCCTCTCCACATGTCCAAACCACCTCAGTGTATTTCTCCTAATCTTTTCAACCACATCCACATCTACCCCACAACGTTCCTTCACTTCTTCATTCGTCAACCTGTCCCTCCACGTCACTCCACATGCTCCTCTCAAGTAACTCATTTCCACTGCTCTCACTCTTGACTTGTTCCCTTCTTGCAAGGTCCACGCCTCGCTTCCATACGTCAGGGTAGGGATCACAATACCATCATGCTGTGACTTCTTAACTTCCATACTCACCTCCCTATTTCTCATCACTGCTTTCAGTGTACCAACAACCTTCCTTCCCTGCTGTACCCTTTCATTTACTTCATCCCCCAAAGTTCCATCCTTACTCATCACACTACCCAAGTACTTGAATGCACTCACATTCTCCATATCCTCTCCATCCAACCTCACTGCACACTCTGTGACTTCATTCCTCTCAAACTCCATAACTTTACTTTTGTTTACATTAACTTTCAGCTTCCTCCTCCTACACACTGTCCCAGATTCATTCACCAAACCTTGCAACTCCCATTCATCTTCACTCAACAATACTGTATCATCAGCAAACAGCAACACCGGAAGCTTCCAAATCTCACCCTCATTCATTAGGGCCACCCCCACATCCACTGCCCTACCTTGAACCTCCTTTACAACCCCATCCATATATATATTAAACAGCCATGGAGACATTACACACCCCTGTTTCAGTCCCACAATGAGATCAAAGAACTCACTCAGCTCACCATCCACTCGCACCGTAGCCCTAGCTCCCTCATACATACTCTTCACAGCACTCAACGATTTCCCCTCCACTCCATATATTCTTAATACCTTCCACATACCTTGCCTATCTATTCTGTCATAAGCTTTCTCCAAGTCCATGAAGGCAGCATACACTTTCCTTCCCTTCTCTAGATACTTCTCCACTAAACATCTTAGAACAAATATCTGGTCTACACACCCTTTTCCCTTCCTAAATCCCCCTTGTTCTTCTCCAACTAGCTCCTCTGTCATATGCCTAACCCTATCAATGAGTATTCTACCATATATTTTACCAGTCACACTAAGAAGGCAAATACCCCTATGGTTACCACATACTTCTCTCTCCCCTTTTCCTTTGTACAGAGGAACAATTATACCTGATTTCCAGTCCTCTGGAACCCTTCCCTCTTCCCAAGCCAATCTACACAATTTCCATATCCACTCCACAACAATCTCACCCCCATGCCTAAGCATTTCACCACACACTCCATCAATTCCTGGGGCCTTTCCCAGCTTAATCTTCTTCATCGCTTCCACTACTTCCGACCTACTGATCTCTTCCTCCCTCCTCTCATCTCTTCTTCTCCCAGCCATTCCCCAACCACTTATACTCACACTGCTCTCACTCTCTACATTCAACAAATCCTCAGAGTGCTCCTTCCATCTCCTCACTTTCTCTCTCTTCTCCACCAACAGTCTATTATTTCTATTCTTCACTCCCCTACTATTTCCCCTTTCACACTGCCTTACTTTCTTTATCTCCTTCCAAAACAATTTCTTACTCTCCCTCCATTTCACACTCAGATTCCTCCCAAACTCTTCATCCACTTTCTTCTTACTCTCCTTCACCAGTCTCTTAACCTCCCTTCTCCTGCTCACATATACCTCTCTCTTCTCTCTCTCATCTTTTCCCCTACCTCTACTCGCCAACCATTCACCATATGCCTTCTTCTTTTGTTCCACAGCTCGTTTCACCTCATCATTCCACCATGCTGTCCCTTGCACACCCTTGCATCTCCTCCTCACTCCACAAACCGCCTCACACGCTGCGCTTATCTCTTCCGTGAATATCTTACATACGTCTTCCACCATTTCCATCTGCTCTAGCTCATACCTTCCCAATCTTTCTTCCACTATGCTCTTATACTCTGTCCTTTTCTCACTATCTTGCAATTTCTTCACTCTTCTCACAGGAGCTGCTTCCTCCTGTCTTCCCCTTCGCCTCCTCAACCACTTTCTTTGCAGCTCTACCTTGGCCATCACTAAGTGATGGTCCGAGACTCCATTCCCCCACCCTCTCCACACTCTTGCATCCAACACTTGTCTTCTCATTCGCTCATCCACACACACGTAGTCTATCATTGCCTTTCGTTCAACAAGTTCACCATCCATCCTCCTCATTACTCTCCATGTATACCGGTGGATCATCTTATGACGAAAGTAGGTGTTGGCTATTGCCAACCCCTTACCAGCACAGATGTCCACCAAAGCACTACCATTCCCATCTACTTCAGCTGGCACGCCCCACTGACCAACCACTCCATCCACTCGTACATTCCCAACTTTGCCATTCATGTCTCCAATCAACAGCACTCTCTCGCTCCTCTCAAACTTGTCCATACATGCTTCTACTCTCGCCCAAAACTCATCTTTCACTCTTGCCACTCGATCCTCTGTTGGAGCATACACACATACAATCGCCCATGCTTGTATACCTACTTTCATCCTCACCCATACAATCCTTGCACGCACTGTTCCATACTCTCTTATATTCTCCTTCCACTTCTTGCTTATCATCAGACATACTCCCTCTCTTGCCCTCTCATTCTCACTGACTCCCGCACATATACCTACACCGTATTCCCATTCTCTCATCCTTTCACTTTTCCATTTAGTTTCAGTCAATCCACATATATCCACTTTTGCATCCTCAAGCACCTGGACAATCTCTCTCTCTTTCACTTCATCATTCATTCCTCTCACATTCCACGTTCCTAACCTCAGAATGTCCTTTGTCCGTTCCTTAGTCGTCAACGTATGGTCAAATGACCTAAAACCAAGCAAGCAGTGTACCGAGGCGGTTAAAATTGCAGACAAGCTGGTGGGTTTTACTGGAAGAACTTTCGAGTTTAAATCGGAAAAACGTCATACTTGCCTTGTACAACTCGCTAGTGCGCCCCCATCTTGAGTATTGTGTGCAATTCTGGTCTCTGTACTACAGAAAGGACATTGAAAAATTAGAGAAAATTCAGCGAAGAATCACAAATATGATACCACGACTTAGAAACAAACCATATGAGGAACGCCTTGAAGAACTTAAATTATTTAGCCTAACGAAGCACAGGTTAAGAGGGGACCTTATTGAAGTTTTCAAAATCATGAAGGGATATGACAACTCATACATGAATAAATATTTTGATACAGACCGGTCGAGTCAAACCAGAAGAAATGGCTGCAAAGTTATGGGAAAGCGATTCCAATCCCATGAAGCAAAATACTTCTTTAACAGAGTTGTAAATATCTGGAACAGATTACCCTCAGATACCGTGAACAGTATCTCAATTGACACATTAAAAAACAAATTATACAAGAATTTGCACGAGAATCCTCAGCTGACTCTTTTTCTGTCCGAGTAACTTGCTTTTATAGCTACATGTAAGTTCATGCCCCTTTTGTCTACAAGACACCCCGTAAACAACGTACCCATACATAGTGTTGCAACACGGTATTATACATTTTTCAATTTATTCAGTGCAAACAAAGCAATATAAGCACAGATTAGGATCTGCACAGATAACCCTGAGTTAACGGTCACTACTCTTACTTTCGACCTGTGATGGGCTGTGGATCACTGAGGGTCCCTGTTAGTCAAGCGACCACCATCGGGATTTTTTTTAATGTACCAGGGGTCACTGCTTCAGGATGAAACTTGTGTACTTGTCCCATATGGGAGAGTTCCTTGTCTCAGTGGAGTGAACGGAGCTAGGGCCTGATGGACTGCTGCCTACCCTAAAAGCGCCAGGCAAGGCTGCCGCACCACCCCTAAATATCCACACTGTGCAGTCCCCTCGTGTCTACAGGACACCCCGTAAACTTAACATAGCGTCATGTCACGTTATTATACGTTTTTCGATTTACCCAGAGCAAATGAGGTAATACACAGTAAGCACAGATTAGGATCTGCACAGATAACCCTAAGTTAACGGTCACTACTCTTACTTTCGACCTGTGATGGGCTGTGGATCACTGAGGGTCCCTGTTAGTCAAGTGACCACCATTGGGATTTTTTTAATGTACCAGGGGTCACTGCTTCAGGATGAAACTTGTGTACTTGTCCCACATGGGAGAGTTCCTTGTCTCAGTGGAGTGAACGGAGCTAGGCCTGACTGACTGCTGCTTACCTAAAAAGCGCCAGGCAAGGCTGCTGCACCACCCCTAAACATCCACTCTGTGCATTGCACATCCACACTGTGCACTGTGCAGTCCTCTTTTATCTAAAAAACCCGTCTTATATATTTTTCAATCTCCCCAATTAAGAAAGCAATATAAGCACAGATTAGGATCAGCACAGATAACCCTGAGTTAACGGTCACTACTCTTACTTTCGATCTGTGATGGGCTGTGGATCACTGAGGGTCCCTGTTAGTCAAGTGACCACCATCGAGATTTTTTTAATGTACCAGGGGTCACTGCTTCAGGATGACACTTGTGTGCTTGTCCCACATGGGAGAGTTCCTTGTCTCAGTGGAGTGAACGGAGCTAGGGCCTGATTGACTGCTGCCTACCTTAAAAGCGCCAGGCAAGGCTGCTGCACCATCCCTAAACATCCACACTGTGCAGTGTGTAGTTTCCACGTTATGTCCACAGACTTCCCATTAACTCAATGTACCGGTTTATAATGTCATACCGTAACTATTATTTTATTTGTTTACTTTCTCTTTCAGGTTACTCAATCGGGTAGCTTATAGATAAAGTATTATAGAATGTGACTTTTCCTTTCCAGTGTTTCCTATAAAATTTCCATGTCAGTTTTTCCATGCTGCATGGTGGTTTTTCTCACTTTTTCCTGGAGAGTTTGGTGGTGAGGGGAGCCTTCTTGCTTTACTATCCTTATCCTTCAGCATGTAGAGTTAGATCTTGTAGTCATAGTTTTCTCTGTAACAAGCAGCCTCGAAAGGACCATAAGGTCTGTTGCTGTTTGCTTTCCTGTGTAATCCTGTGTAATACTTTAATCTCACTCCCCTCCCCCTCACCGCGGTATGTATACACGCATATTTTTACCTGCGGCGACAGCCAGCAGGTCAATGAGTGGCCATCGTCCTTCATCTTCTGCTTTTGGCGGATTTGTTAAATGGAGGCCTTTAGAGACATAAATGTCGTACCATATATGGTAATTTGACATGAATCCAAATCTGCCATCAGCTGACACCTGAGGTAGTGCCATCTAGCGACAGCTTTATTAAAAGTGCTTAATTTAAGCCTATTAAGACATAAAAGTGGTCCCATACAAGGTTATTTGACATGGAGAATCCAAATTTGCTGTCAGCTGACACCTGTGGTGGAGCCATCTAGCAGCAAAGGCACTCTGTTAAGGCACCTTTAGAATCTGGATAGTTGATCTCTCTGTTAAGGCTAGTTACATTTTACACCAAATTGTTTGAAACAACGGCCACGCAGCAGGTCCCAGAACAGTTCTACTCTTGTTCGCCTCTATTCACATTTGAAGAATATCCAGGTTGGGTCTTTACAATATACACAATTTCAACATTTGGGTATGTGCTTTTAATTAATACACTTTGACAATAATTACATTGCATATTGTTACCAAATGTTTTCTACACATCTGTCAGAATATGAAGATGAAATTCTCATGGAATTTTCATTGGTGATTATTTGAATACCTCTAATTACCCAGTGGCAGCCACTAACAGGAATAAGAGAGACTGCTAGGCTTTACTGCATTTAACTTTCACAATATACCGAATATAATCTCCAGACTATTGTATATACGTCACTGAAGCGAGTTTAATGCTTCGATTTCTGTTTATGTGAAGGGAAACATGAATGAATGTATGCATGTATGTATGGATATATGTATGTGTGTGTGTAGGCAGACAGGTAGGTCAGTAGATATTTAAGTAGGTAGGTAGATATGTATGTATGGTACATGTGTAACACTGACATGAGGACAGTGTATAGATATTAGGCATTAGATATTATCACAAAGAAGGTGACCACTTGAAGACGAGAACGTCATTTTTTGTATTCCATGCTGGTAGGAGATGATTTCATTCAGCTTCGAGAGAACTCCTACAGAGAAGATAATAAAACCTATCCCTGACTCCTGGAGGTAGTAAGAAGAAAATAGCAGGAGTCAAGTAAATAGTACGTACGTGGACTGAAGTAGTTAATGTCAAAGAAGATGTCAAAACGTGTACCAATAAAAAAAAAAATAAAATAAAATCCTGCCAACTTCTCCATAGAAGGGCAAACTCTCGCCACCATTCAAGCCTTATGGAATGGCGTTGGGAAATTTACGAACTGAACATAGTGACAAAAACCACTGTTTTATCGAGAGAAAAAATATTACCTTGGCAAGCTTGTCTTCCTCTACCCTATACTCTCTTCCTTTCCATGCTTTCTCCCTCATCCCAATATCATCTGCCCCTACCTATTCCTTATTCTCTCTCTCTCTCTCTCTCTCTCTCTCTCTCTCTCTCCCTGAGGTGAAGCCGCTCCTTTACGATATAAAGACCCACCAGATTAATTGACCTGGACTGACCTGAACTTCCCTGCCCTCCTCTCCTCACCCGGACATGGAATAGACTTCCATTTTATACATCTATTTATAATTTTTTCTATCTCTGTTTGTTCATCTGTCTGTCTACCAGTCTGTCTGTCTATCTATCTATCTATCTGTCTGTCTGTCTGTCTGTCTGTCTGTCTGTCTGTCTGTCTGTCTGTCAGTCTATATCTATCTAGCTATCTATGTACACACCTGTCTGTCTGCCTATATCTCAATCTGTCTAGCTATCTATACACACCTGTCTCTGTCTGTATCTCTATCAGTCTAGTGATCTGTATATAAACCTGTCTGTCTGTCGGCTTCTCTGTCTCCAGTATCGAACTCAAAATAGCCGGTACAAAGGGAACACAACAACCTTCTAGTCCATTTTTTATTTTCAACCTTCAGACGAGTGTATTCAACTTAGGAAAGGCTTTTCATAAGAAAAGAGTTCTAGAAAACCACTCATGGTCACTCAGCTCAAAAAAGAATATCTCCTAATTAGAAAAACGTACAGTAGTATATATATAGCAAGATAAAATGCATTCCACACAGCTATTTATTTATCCACGTCATCCACTGCGATCTATTGTGTGACATCTTATCCCGATATCACATCAAGCGTGGCCACCACGAAACACCTCCTGTTTATCTGTCTGTGTATCTGTGTGTATGCTGCCATCTTCCACTGTCGCGTCCTCTCCTTTCTTCTCATTTTTCCTCTTTATATTTCCCCCGTTTTCCTCCTGTCTTTTTGTTTTTTCTTACTTCTGTCCACATGACCCCATTTTACCTTCTTCCCTTTTGTTTGGTATATCGTCTCTGCCCTTCTCTCCTTGTCACGTCCACATACTCATATATAACGAAATAACGTGTATATCTTGATGCTGACATGTCATGGAGGTAGGTGCACGAAAAAGACCTCCCTGTAATCGGCCACATGCTGGTCTACCTAGAATAATTTCTATGTAGGATCCTAACTATTTTTTTTTTCCAATAAGCAAGTCTCTATACGAGTAACAGGAAACTATATCTACACACCTTTTAGTTTTTCGTTTTTTTTTTTTTTTTAAATAGTAAATTGACAGTTGAATATTGGCTCTAATCTGCTCATGAAGTTCTTTGTAACTGTATGTGTGAAGACAAACTACTGTGCAATCAGTCTTTAGCACAACATGAAAGTGTCTATAAATACGATTCCTGCAGTTCATCCCACTCCACCCTCCTGCAGCATTTTCACTCTATCATCTTCATACTCCTACTGGCGCAGCTCTTTACCTGCTCCGGGTTTCCCATTGGTAAATAAAATCATTTGGCCACGGCAAAAGTAAATTCTTCCGTGAACACATTGCCCTGGAAAGTGTTAATCAGTTTCCTATCAGCTTTGTCTTCTACGTGGTTTCCCTTTGTTATATAAAGTCTTCCGGCGAGGGCCAAAGTAAAATCTTCGGACGGTAGCCTAAATAAAGCCGTTTGACTGTAGGCAGAATAAGATGAAATCCTAAATCCCACCTGCGTCTCCTGCTAGAAGGAGTGTTGAATAGCTCTCAGCAACCAATTCAGTCCAATGGCATGTTTCCCATTTCACTCAAGCTACCATCAGACGATTTTATTCAGTTTTAGGAGGAATCTCTATAAATGAGGTCGTTAATGAAGGCTGTAACTAACCCTTCCATTTCGAAAAGTCTCTCCAAAGCTCAACAGAACTATCTAATAAGATAAAAGAATAAAATGAAAAATCGCATCGTCGTAATGAAGGGGTTAAGGTCATCAGTAACCAACAACAAAATCTCCTCCTCCTGTTCATTCATACTTCCTTATATTTATGTTCTTCCTTCCAGTCTTCTACTTTTCCTTCTTGTTATCGTCATTATCACTGTGTTTTCTTAATCTGTCTTCATCTTCGCAATTCACGCCTATCAATAGTGGTGGGCGCTGCAACCAAAATATCGATACATCCCATACCACTTCTGTACGTGAAAGTTTCGATACTGAATGCCTAATATCGAGTATTATAAGTGATTGAGAAAGATAGGCCAGGTAATCGTGAAATTAAAAATAATGCCAAATAATGCCACATTCCAAATGTAATTCTTGAGCGTCTGGCAACTCCCTACGACTTCAGTGGATAGGCAGGTGTGTGTGGTGCAGGGTGGTAATTTCAATGGAGTACGGGGAGAAACAAGTGGTCATTAGGCAAACTGATCATCTTGGCTGGTGGAAGACCAGGAAGGAGTGATTGAAATTTTCCTCCAAATTAGCCAAAAAACATCTAGGCATTGTCGCCGCCTCAGTTCCCTCAGAGCTCTTGTTTTCAAAAGCAGGGCAGGTTATTATCGATAGGCGAGCCAGCGTCAGACCCACAAATGTAAACATGGTGTTATATTTGAATAACTATCGTTTGCAGTAATTTTGTATCACTGTAAAAGATGTGTAAAAATAAAACAATGAGTAATCTTAATATTTTATCATCTTTTTGCTGTATTTCTGTAAAGTTCCCATAATAACCGATACTGGAAGCAAAGTACTCTGGTTCGGTACTCGATACCACCGGCACAGGACTGAAAAATACTTGGTATCGTATCAACACAAAAGTACTCGTACCGCTTAGCTCTACATGTCATCAGTTTCTCCTTTTTGCATGTTTTTGTTTTGCTTTATTCTTCTTTGGTATCACTGCATATGTTCCTCTTCCTCCTTCCCATTTACTTCTCTTACTCTTCATTACCTCCTTTGTTCCTCCTCATTTCATATTCATTTACTTTCTCCTGTCATTTATTCTGTCTCCCTATTTTATCTCCAGCGTCCTGCATCTCGTCTTGTCTCTCCTTAAATACGTCGTCCTTCTCATCGTCTCATCTCGTCTACCCTTATTTCTTCCGTACTGTCTAGATTCTCCATCATTATCTCCCCTCACCTCTCCTTATCTCTTATTACTTTCTCCTTTCACTTTTCTCATTTCGCCTTTTGCTACCTCTTCTTCCTTGTTTCCAATTATCCTTGTTCGCCATCACTTTATCTCGTCTCTCCATTTCCTCCCTTGCCTCTCTTCATTTCCTCCTCATCAGTTACCACGATCATCATGAACAGAGGTAAATTAATTTGGTAATTAACGTCTCCGACTGCGCACCAAAATTATTAAGCCAGTAGCAGCAGCAGCAATAACAACACCAGCAGCAATAACATCGTCAGCAGCAGCAGCAGTGGCAACAGCAATAGCAGCAGTAGCAGTAGTAAGTAGTAGTAGTGGTAGTAGTAGTAAGTAGAAGTAGTAGTAGTAGTAGTAGGAGTAGTAATAGTAGTAGTAGTGGTGGTGGTGGTGGTAGTGATGGTAGTTCGGTAGTTGTAATAGTAGTAGTAGTAATAGTAGTAGTAGTAGTAGTAGTAGTAGTAGTAGTAGTAGTAGTAGTGGTGGTGGTGGTGTGGTAGGTCTCCATATTATAATTGCAAATCATACTAGATAGATAGATAAATAGATAGATAGAGAGACAGATAGAAGCAGGAAGTCAAATGATGAGAAGGTGTTGTGTTTGCGAGAAGTGAGCAGCGCTAAACGCTTACACGGAGGAAAGCTGACGACAGCGGCCAGTAAGGAGATGATGCAGTTAGCTGTCAGCAGTCCTCTCGTGAGAAAGTTCTGTTGCCATGAGGAACTTACGTGACACACACACCCTACTACACGAGATGTTAGGAAAGAGAGTTTAGAAGGAGACAAGCGACCCTAGAGAGAGGTCGAAACGGAGTTTAGCCTTAGAACAGAGAGAGAGAGAGAGATAGCGAGACAGGGAGGTAGCTACCCAGGACTTATACTATTATACCTGTTTAATATTTCCAAGACAAATAAAAATAGTCCCATACTATTCTTTACCTCTCCCGTCACTACATGACATCTGGTGGGGAAACTACTACAAGATATAAAAGCCGCTCGACCACAAGTCTAAAATATACTTCTCTACAATTAACTACAAAGTCCTTACGACAGTGGTGGTGGTGGTGGTAATGATGGCAGTACGGTAGTAGTAGTAGTAGTAGTAGTGTCATAACAGTAGTAGTGATGGTGATGGTAGTAGTGACTATGGGCTCATTTGGATGTGAGCCTGATGGAGTGAAGGTCGAAGTTGGCTGTGTCTTGTAGTCCATTGTCATCCTCGAGGGATAAGAAGGGAACTGGGAGAAGGCTGTATAATCAAACAGTGGAGCTGCCCACCTACAACGATGTCTTCACGTGAAGGCGTCTTTCTCAAGGATCATGATTCATTCACAGTATAATCACTAATATAAGCTTGGCTCTTGCCCATTGCCAACCAGTAATTCTTTTACAGTTTTTGAGCTATCGAACTTAGGAAGCGGAATTTCGATGTCTCATTACTGTTTATTAACCTAGTAAGGCCTCATGATGTTGAGGGAGGGACTCCTTCACGTGGTGCCACTGATATAACCAAGCGGCTCCACTGCCTGGCTATACAAATACCTGTCAACTACTCCCCTATCCCCCAAAAGAAGGATGGAGGGCTTCAGAGCGGCACTAGGTCTGAAGTTCACCGGGTTCACGTTTCAGATGAGCCTGGAGTCAACAACAACAACAACCACAACAAGAACAACAACAAAAACAACAACAACAATGCCTCGTTACTTTATGGCATGGTTTCCAGACGGTGTTTGGGCGATACCTGCAGCATCTTTTTTTTTTTTTTTTTTTTATGCGAGGAAGAAGGAACCAAAGGCCATGAGCCCGCAGTAACAGTTCCCTCCAAGAGAAAAACAAAACACAATATAGAGCCAAATTCAAGATCCGATCATTTTGAGATGCCTGGACACACTGCGTTTGAAAGACTGGAGATCATAGGCAACAGGAAATACAGACAGAGGGAGACAGTTCCAGAGCTGACCTGTTGCATAAATGAAAGACTGGGAGTAACGGTTAACTCTTGCATTAGAGAGTTGGACAGAAAAAGGATGAGAGTTTGCTGCCAGACGGGTGCTACGCGCCCGTCGTAGAGGTGGAGGAATGCAAGCAGACAGTTCAGAGGAGCAGTGACCATTAAAGTAGCGATAGAAAAGAGATAAAGATGCAACAGTGCGGCGAAGAGACAGAGGTTGAAGGGAGTCAGTAAGAGGAGGAGAGTTAATGAGACGAAAAGCCTTTGACTCCACCCTATTGAGAAGAGCTGTATGAGGGGAGCCTCCCCACACATGAGAGTTGTACTCCACACAGGGGCGGATAAAACCCCTGTATGGAGTCAACAATTGCGCAGGGGTAAAGAAAGAGCGGAGTCGGCTTAGCACACCCAATCTCTTGGAAGCAGATTTTACAAGAGATGTAATATGATCTTTCCAAGATAAGTCCCGAGTAAATGAAACCCCAAGCATGTTCAAGGATGATGCAGGATTAAGCTGAATATTATTAAACATTAGTGGGTATACCTGTGGAAGATTTTGTCGGGTTGAAAGGTATAAGAACTGAGTCTTAGATGCATTAAAGACAACCATATTATTTTTACCCCAGTCAGAGATACGAGCCAAGTCAGACATTAGGTGTGCCATAGCCTCATCCCTTGTTTGTTGAAGTAACTGTTGAGATGGGCGTTGCGGGAACCGAATGGAAAGGTGAAGGGTGGAGTCATCAGCGTATGAGTGGATAGGGTTAGATGTACAGCTTAGAAGATCATTGATGAATAAAAGGAAGAGAGTTGGTGATAGGACAGAGCCCTGAGGAACACCACTGTTGATAGATCTAGGAGAAGAACGATGGCCGTCTACAACCGCGGCTATAGAACGACCAGAAAGGAAGCAAGCGATGAAGGCACAGATAGAAGGATAGAAACCGTAGGAGGGCAGTTTGGAAATTAAAGATTTATGCCAGACTCGATCGAAAGCCTTTGAGATGTCAAGTGCAATGGCAAAGCTTTCGCCAAAGTCCCGAAAGGAGGATGACCAGAAGTCTGAAAGGTAGGTGAGAAGATCGCCAGTGGAGCGTCCCTGACGGAACCCATACTGACGATCGGAAAGAAGGTTGTGATAGGAAAGATGCCTTAAAATTTTTCTATTAAGAATTGACTCGAAAACTTTTGAAATACAGGACGTTAAAGCAATTGGACGATAGTTGGAGGGTTGGGAATGGTCACCCTTCTTTGGGACTGGCTGAATGAGAGCAAACTTCCAGCAAGAAGGAAAGGTACAAGTTGACAGACAAAGACGAAAGAGTTTGCCTAGGCAGGGTGTAAGCACAGAAGCACAGTTCTTGAGAACAACAGGAGGGACCCCATCAGGCCCATATGCCTTGTTAGTACTGAGGCTAGTGATGGCAGAAAATACATCAACTGAAGAAATTTTAATGTCAGCCATGAGGAAGTCAGAGGGGGGAAGTGATGGAGGAACAGCACCGGAATCGTCTAAGGTAGAATTGGAGGAGAAAGTCTGTGTGAAGAGATCTGCTTTATCAGTAGAAGAAATGGCTACAGAACCATCAGAGTAGAAAAGAGGAGGGAAGGATGATGAGGTAAAGTTGTTAGAAAGATTTTTGGCAAGATGCCAGAAGGAGCGGGAAGAATTCGAGTGGGAGAGTTGAGAGCATTTAGTATGGATGAAATTACTTTTAGTAGAGCGAAGAACAGACTTAGCACGATTCCGGGCAGAAACGTAAAGATGATGTGATTCAGGGGTGGGTTGGCTCCGGTACCTTTTGTAGGCCCTCTCCTTGTTGCGGACAGCATTAGAACAAGCGTGATTAAACCAAGGCTTTCTTGCGTTAGTCAAAGGATATGTGAAAGGAATGTATGCTTCCATGCCCGAGAGAATAACCTGCGTAATGCGCAAGGCACACTCAGATGGCTCACGGCCATGGAAGCAATAATCATTCCAGGGAAAATCAAAGAAGTACTGCCTGAGGGCCTCCCAGTCTGCGGCTCCAAAATGCCACAGACGACGTTTCCCTCCAGCTAATAAAAACTATCTGCACCCTTTGGCACAATCACTTAAGAAATATGCGTAAAGGTTAACTTGTGTTCATTTGGTAGTGCTGATAATTTTGAATTCTTTATGTGTGTGAAACAATCTATCACACCACAAAGATGGTGTTGGTCCATGCTTTTTTGGTTATATATTTATTTTTAAAGGAAATATGGAGTGAATGGGAAGTTGTTGAATGCCGTGAAGAATATGCGTGAGGGTGCTAAGGCTGCAGTGCATGTGGATAGTGAACTGAGTGAATTTTTCTGTCTGAATGTTGTATTGAAACAGGGATGTGTCATGTCCTCATAGCTGTTCAATCTGTATATGGATGGGGTTATAAACGAGATATAAGGTAGGGCAGTGGATGTTGGAGCGACCCTAATAAGAGAGGGCAGTGTCTGGTAACTCCCTATACTGTTGTTTGCGGATGATATTGTATTGTTAAGCGAAGACAAAGGGGAACTGCAAGGCTTGGTGGATGAGTTTGGGAGTGTGTATAAGAAACGGAATCTAAAGGTGAATGTAGGGAAGAGTAAAGTTATGGTCTTTGAGAGAAATGAAGTCACTGTATGAACAATGAGGCTGGATGAGGAGGAACTGGAAAATGTGAGAGCGTTTAAGTACTTGGGTAGTGTGATGAGTAAGGATGGAAGTTTAAGGATGGAAGTGCTTGAAAGAGTACAACAGGGGGGAAAGGTTGCTGGATTTTTGAATGCAGTGATAAGGTACGAAGTGAGCATGGAATTTAAAGTCACTGCATGACAGTATTGTGATACCAACTCGAACGTATAGAAATGAAGCTTGAACCTTGTTGGAAGGACACAAGTCAAGAGTGAGAGCAGTGGAAATAAGTTATTTGAAAAGAACATGTGGAGTTACGTGGAGGAACAGACTGACAAATCAGGAAGTGTATGAGCGCTGTGGTGAGGATGTGTAAGTGATAGAAAGCGTTAGGAGAAATACACTGAGGTGCTTTGGCCATGTGGAGAGGATGGAGAGCGAGAAACTAATGAGGAGAGCGTATGCGAGTGAGGTGAAGGGGAGGGAAGGGAGGGGGAGGCCGAGGATGAGATGGAGGGATGGAGTGGAACGGTATATAAGAGAGGGGAGGTGTGAGCTGGGAGCAAGGCAGTGAAGTGGCACTGGACAGGGCGACATGGAGGCGACTGTTTGTGGCCATTCCTTACGGGATTGAGGCGTCTGGCAATAGATAGACAGATTTATTTATTTACTTACTGCACAGGGAACATCCACACACTTTCAAGAAACTTTCAAAGTTCCTGCATAGAAAGTAAAACTCAGTTTTGTTTTCAGAGACAAAACAGCATCGTATGATCAAGCAACAGAACAAAAAATTTTCTTTATTATGCAACCAGGAAATTGCAGGTGACGGTTTTTGATAGCGCAATAACTGACTCGATTCCCAACAGATTCAATTACATAAACGAGACAGCCGAGTATATTATGGTTTCCTAATAGCTAATATTCCCAAATTGCCTCTCTAATGAATTGAGGCTTAGACCGGCAGTCTCCGGCGCTTCCAAACGTTTCAGTACTAGCTCATTCCTGTGATGCAGCAACCTTTATGTCGAGTGTTTATATCTTCAGTGACTCGGTGCATGGCCTGTATGCTTGACTTCATCACAGGAGGAAGCTTGGGTGAAAATTTACGAAATGAGTAATGAAAAATGAAGTCTTTATGTGCCACCTGTTTTAACGCTCGTCTTTTGCTATTATATCCAGAGAAGTATACAGAAATTGCCACTACGAAGTTCCATTGCTGCCATTAAAATAGGTGTATCGGTTTTCACACATTTACAGCACCTGCTGTGTGGAAAATGTTGTGATATTCGAAACACATCAACGACGTACAGCAAAGACTTTAAAGACTCCTGCAGGGATGTTGATGCAGATCCAGCAACCTAACCAAAAAAGCAAGTGATTCTGCTTAGTGATGGTGTTGTACAGGTATTTCGAGTCCTATTGTGCAGTATCCTGAAATCCTGAATAGTGTTGGTACAGGCGTGTAAAAAAAAAAAAAAAAAAAAAATAGGCTGATAGAATTCACTTAGAGGTTAAATCTTCATCGATCATCAGTAACATGGCTGCACCTCCGGTTATACCACCCACAACCACACCCCCACAAAGCCAAGCACACAACCACACCTACACACAGCCACACCACACAATGGCACCTCTACACAACCACACCACACCTCCACTCAGCCACACCACACAACCACGTCTCCACACAGCCACACCACGCACCCAGACCTCCACACACACACAATTACACCTCCACACAGGTACACTACACAACCACACATTCACACCAAACAACCACATCCCCTCACACAGCCTCACCATCTCACGCACAGACACACCTCCATATTCTGTACACAGCCACACCACAAAACCTCATCTCCACATGCACAGCCACACCTTCATATTCCACACAACTCCACATAGTCACACCTCCACACAGTCAGGCTTCTACACAGTCACACTTCCTCACAGACGCAATTCCACACTGCTATATACTGTTGAGCACAGTTACTTTTCTAGACACCCATATCGCCACACGGCCTCACCTACGCTATGTTACATTGCCACACACACATTGCCACACCTTCACAGAACTTTGTCTCCACACAGCCACACACTCAGACGACTAACCCTGCACACACACACACACACACACACACACACACACACACACACACACACACACACACACACAAACAAAATTGCTTCCCCCCCGCACACACAGACACACACACACACACACCAACTCCTCTACACAACCACTTCACACGTTCACACGGCCACACCTCCATACCTCTATAGAGCCACACGTTTACACAAACACACTTTCATAACCCTATCACATTTACCTTTCTGAATTTTCACAAAATGGTTATCATTTTTCAGAGCCCCATTAAGTTGCTGATAACTGGATGTATTTTCTTAACTTAAATCCACTAAAAATTAAGACTTCTGTTATAGATTATGGGTAACATAAGCTGTACAGAGAGATGCACTTGCTTTACAAAGAGGTGAATGTAGTGGACGTGGTACCTGAAGTGTGCAGGATAGAGTAAGACAAATGACATGAAACAGGAAACCATAGGTATTGATGTCATTTATTAGCACACATCTGTGAATGCTTCCCCCAGTCTATTTCACACACCACAACGAAGCAGTAATAGCCGGTCCTGTGTCATAGAGATGAAAACCAGTTCCATACGTGACGTACTTAATTATACTACAGTAAATACTTCTATTATTATGCTGATAATCACTGAATGCTTAGTGTCTGTCGTTATCAAAATCTGTTCTTACTTGACGTCAGGTGCAATGTTTGTAACGGGAAAATATGCTTAGTTGTTTAATAACTGCACACCAGCAATTTCTTTTAAAAATTTTCATATTCAGAGAATACAACAAGGCCAACTAAAATTCACGGCCTTAATAGACACCACCAAATCTTTCAGACACATCGCACTCCGTCATATCTCGCTTCTCCTATTGGAGACTTTTATATCACCCTGTTGTACAATTTTGCTTATATGGTCAGATGTATATATAAGCTCTCAATATTTTGTGAGCAGTAAAGATACGTTCTTATACCTCTTCTTCCGTAGGCTAAAGGAGCGGCCAGGAGAAAAGAGTATAAAGAAATGGCACCTCATTGCAGCAATGTCTCATCACCCACACCACACTCCACCACACGTCTTCGCCAATCCTTCGCCACTCACAAATCGGCAAAACCTCCAAACAACAGTTTCAGAGTAAGATCATTTTAAGATTTATATGAATTTACGTCAGTTAATATTGTGTCGAAACTCTGTCTTACCCTGATGATGTGTGCAGAAAAAGTAGAGTTATGTTATTTCATTATCCCCTTTACAGGTGCTCTTTGTGAGCACGTGACGAGCAAGAGAACGCCAAATTATTACAAATTTCCCTCTGATATACGGAGTCTGGGTTGTCTCGTTTGTTATTTCTCGAGTTCGAGTCAAGAATGTCATTTCCATAGTTACACTGATAAGAGTTGAATATTCAACAGCACATCGCCTTACTACAAAAGAAATTCACACGTGTTGTTTTCAGCTTTGTTTCCGCATAATAGAAGCATCGCATCCTACAAACCACGTGGAATATTCACAAAGGACGAGTAGTTTCAAGGAACTACGTCAAAATGTCGGTTATCAACTGCAGTGTGAAAGTAAGAAACGGGGAGTTTCCCCTGGATGATTTCCTCCAGGATGATTTTGGGTTATTGATTGAATTCAGATTCGCTCATTGAGTATTGTGTAGCACATATTATGAAGCAAAGAAAACCCAAGTTTTTAATATAGCTCAGGGTTTGTTTGAGCAACACAGGTTCCAACGGTACACGAGCGCTGGTGCAAAGCGTGTCGCCGTAGCATTCATCAGACGCGCAATGCCAAATTATACAACTGACAAATGTACACAAGAAGCCGAGAACAGAATTCTGATAGCCAACAAATAACCTGTTGATTTATTCATAAACAAGAGTACCCCATCTGAAACTATCGCTGGTGTAAAGTAATGGACATATTACTTCACAACAGTGTGCTACGTATTACGGATCTTAAATCAGCAATATAACTGAGACAGTGCTAGCCTGTTCTTATACAATCTGTTATAACTTAGAGTAACCGAGTAAATTTAGCGTATCCCAAGGAGTATAATTAAACGGCACATGTATGTATGTTGAGAGCGAGAGTTTTATCTATCTATCTATTGCCAGACGCCATAATCCCGTAAGGGGTGGCCATTTGACTTAGAGTTATTTGTTTTACGGGAATGGGCATTAACCCTCCACCAACCCACTTGTTGACACGTAGGGAGTACGTATGGTTTGGTTATAGAGTTACCACCCATCGTTGTAAATGTTTTTTTTTGTCTTACAGGAAACCATTTGACTTGTCACTCAATGTAAAGCCACCTGTAAAGGAAAGAAAGGCAATAAGAAGTGACAGGAAAGATGGGAGAAATAGGCAGAGAGGAGGGCAGGCACAGAAAAAGAATGATAAAGGCTAAGGAAGAAGTAGGTAGCATTACATCAAGTGAGTGGATGATGGTCGCCACCACCTATCTCTAAAAGTTAGTAATTCATTATCCAGTTTAAAGTAGCTAATATATATATATATATATATATATATATATATATATATATATATATATATATATATATATATATCTATATCAATATCTATCTATCTATATCTATCTATCTATCTATCTATCTATCTATCTATATATATATATATATATATATATATATATATATATAGATCGATAGATAGATAGATAGATAGATAGATAGATATATTTTGTCAGACGCCTCAATCCCGTTTGGGGTGGCCACAAACAAATTGCCTCCAAGTCGCCCTGTCCCCCGCCCTTTCACTGCCCTGCTCCCAACTCACACACGCCGCGCTCATATACCTCTCCACCCCATCCCTCCATTTCATCCTCGGCCTCCCCCTCCCTCTTCCCCCCTCCACCTCACTCACATACACTCTCTTCGTCAGTCTTTCACCCTCCATTCTCTCCACATGGCCAAACCACCTCAGTGTCTTCCTCATAACGCTTCCTATCACATCCACATCCACACCACAACGCTCCTTTATATCCTCATTCGTCAGCCTGTCTCTCCTCTTAAATAACTCATTTCCACTGCTCCCACTCTTGACTTGTGTCCTTCCAACAACGTCCAAGCTTCACTTCCATACGTTAGAGTTGGTATCACAATACTGTCATGTAGTAACTTTTTCACTTCCATGCTCACTTCCCTGTTTCTTATATATATATATATATATATATATATATATATATATATATATATATATATATATATATATATATATCTGTGTGTGTGTGTGTGTGTGTGTGTGTGTGTGTGTGAGTGTGTCAGGAAAGAAGGTTGTGCATTTGGAACTCGTGTTTCAAACATAAAAGTGCACATGAATATACATGGTATGAAGGGAACGGGGAGCGTGTTGCAAGGAGCCTGATTGATTACGTGCTCTTGGAGAGGTCGATACTGGGAACGGCTGGTGATACGAAGGCCGTGAGAGGACTATGTGGAGGTCTGTCAGATCATATGACTATGGTATGCAAAATCATGCTGAGAGGAAAGAGGTGGACCCGGAGAGAGGAGCAGTCAGGGAGAAAGACTGAAAGTCGAGAAGCTGAGGATCAAAGAAGTGCTACATGACCACAGGACCAAAATAGGGGAGGAGTTAGAATCACTGAATTGGAATGAAATGGATCTGGACAGTACGGGATGGTGGGATGAAAAGGTTAAGACAGCAGTGGAGGAAAAGAGGAAGAAGTGGCTACAATGGTTACAGGACAGGGGTTCAATTGAAATAAGAACTGAATATCCTGAGAGCAAGAAGCACGTAAAGAGACTAGCGAAGAGGAAGAAGAAGGAGGTAAATGATGATCTAGGAAGAAAAATGACTGCAAATTACTCAGAAAATAGGAAGTTATTTTGAAAAGAGGTGCAGAAATGTAGAAGAGACAGCGGAAAGAAATGTGAATGTGTGAAGGATGTATGTGGTAGATTAATAACCCATGGGGATGAAGTAAGAATCAGATGGATTGAATATTTTGCCAGCCTGATGAATGGGAATATAGAGAGCAGAGCGACTGTAAACATGATTGGTTTTGGGGATGTGCAGAGAAGGAATGCAGTGCTAGGAAACATGACACTCACACAGGTGAAGAACGATGTGAGGCGGCTGAATACTGGGAAAGCACCTGGGGTTGATGAGGTGTATGCAGAGATAATTAAGTCTAGTGGAGAGAGCGGAATGAAGTGCTTGCTGGAGATATGCAAGAAGGCATGGATGAGTGAAACTGTGCCAGCAGAGTAGGAAAAGGCTGTCATTGCACCCCTGTACAAAAATAAAGGCGAACGAAGTGAATGCAAGAATTATTATCGTGGCTTATGTTTATTGAATGTAGTAAGAAGGTCTATCCATCTATCAATTGCCAGACGCCTTAATCCAGTACGGGGTGGCCACAAACAAATCGCCTCCACGTCGCCCTGTCCCCCGCCATTTCACTGCCATACTCCCAGCTCACACCCCCCTCCCTTATACCTCTCCACTCCATCCCTCCATCTCGTCCTTGGCCTCCCCCTTCCCTCTCTCCCCCTTCACCTCACTCACATACACTCTCCTCGTCAGTCTCTCACTCTCCATCCTCTCCACATGGCCAAACCACCTCAGTGTGTTTCTCCTAACACTTCCAGTGACATCCACATCCACACCACAACGCCCCTTCACATCTTCATTTGTCAGTCTGTCTCTCCATGTGACTCTACATACTCCTCTCAAATAACTCATTTCCACTGCTTTCACTCCAACAAGGTCAAAGCTTAACTCCCATACGTTAGAGTTGGTATCACAATACTGTCATGCAGTAACTTTTTCACTTCCATGCTCACTTCCCCGTTTCTTATCACTGCATTCAAGGAACCAGCAACCTTTCTTCCTTATTGTACCCTTTCAAGCAATTCACCCTCCAAGCTTTCATCCTTACTCATCACACTCCCCAAGTACTTAAACGTACTCACATTTTCCATTTCCTCACCATCCAACCTCACTGTACATTCACTGACCTCATTTCTCTCGAGGACCATAACTTTACTCTTCCCTACATTCACCTTTAGATTCCGTTTCTTACACACTCTCCCAAACTAATCCACCAAGCCTTGCAGCTCCCCTTCGTCTTCACTTAACAACAGAGTCTCATCTGCAGACAACAGTACAGGGAGTTTCCAAACACTGCCCTTTCTCATTTGTGCCACTCCAACATCCTCTGCCCTACCTTGTATCTCTTTTATAACCCCATCCATATACAGACAGAACAACAATGGAGACATGACACATCCTTGTTTCAACCCATCCTTCAAATAGAAAAATTCACTCAATTCACAATCTACAACCACTGCAGCCTTAGCCCCCTCATGCATACTCTTCACAGCATTCAGCAACTTCCCATCTCCTCCATATATTGTTAATACTTTCCACAATCCTTGTCTATCCACCCTGTCATATGCTTTCTCCAAATCCATGAAGGCCGCATACAACTTCTTCCCCTTCTCTAGAAACTTTTCCACATAAGATCTAAGAATGAATATCTACTCTACACAAACTCTTCCCTTCCTAAAACCTCCCTGTTCTTGTCCAACTAATTCCTCTGTTATTTCCCTAACTCTGTCAATAAGTATCCTGCCATATACTTTTCCTATTACACTAAGAAGACAAATGCCCCTATGATTACTATACACTTCTTTTTCCCCTTTTCCTTTGTACAAGGGAATAATTTTACGTGACTGCTAGGTGCCGTAAAGAGTTTTATGATGGTAATGAAGCATGTGTAAGGGTAAATGGGTATCTAAGTGAATGGTTCACGATCCGTGTGGGCGTGGGACAAGGTTGTGTGATGTCCCCATGGTTGTTAAATATATATATATATATATATATATATATATATATATATATATATAGATAGATAGATAGATAGATAGATAGATAGATAGATAGAGAGAGAGAGAGACAGAGAGAGAGAGACAGAGACAGAGAGAGAGACAGAGAGAGATGGGTGATGAGAGAAAAAACACGAGTAGTGGAGAGAGGGATGGAGTTGGTAATCAACGGTAAGGGATGGAATATCTCAAAGTTGTTGTATGCTGATGATGCAGTACTATTTGCAAATGCCGCACAAGAACTTAGTAGACTAGAACAGAGTTTTGCTGTCTGTGAACGTCGTGCCTTGAGAGAAAATGTAGAAACGAGTAAAGTGATGGTTACTGAGAGAGAAGGTGAATCCCAATGTGATGTTACGGGGAATGGAGAGACTGGAATTGGTGAAAGAGTTCAAATACCTGGTTACAGTGATAGAAAAGGGAGGACAATGTGCAAAAGAAGTGGAAAGTAGAGTGACACAAGGAAGGAAAGTAGCTGGTGCTATGAAGGACTTGTTAAGAAACAGAGGCTTGAGTGTTGCAGCTGCACAAGACTTACAGGAAGGAGTGTTAGTGCCAACTTTAACATATGGATGTGAGACTATGGTTTGGCATGAAAATGAAAAATCAAGAGTGAAAGCAGTGGAGATAGGGTTCCTGAGGAATGCATGTGGAGTACTGGGAGTGGATAGGATACAAGGTAAATTTTTACAAGTTGCCAATACACCCCCTAGGTTCTGCGGTATATTCTTCTGGTATTTTTGGATGTGATTTGAGTGATTTAGACCTTCATTTTTGTTGGAAATGCCCCATTTTCCCTCTTTTCCAGCCATGAACTTTGACTGGATAAGAAGGTGAAATCAAACATTTTCGGAAAAAAAAATGAAGGCAAAAATCACTCAAATCGCATCAAAACCACCAGAAAAACATACTGCACAACCAGTTAACGTAACCAAATAGACCAAACCTAACCTAACTTAACCAAACAGACCTAACCTAACCTAACCTAACCTAACCCAACCAAACCTACCAAACAGACCTAACCTAACCTAACCTAACCTAACCTAACTTGCTGTAGTGGAATGCTTACTCTAGAGATAAAATGGTCCATGATGAGGGTCATCTGGGTCGTCGTCGTCTTCCAGGGGTAGGCCTAGTCGGATTGCAGCAACAGCACCTGATCGTTCACGTGGCTGGTCTGACTGCAGTGGGTATAGTGTAGCTATGGCAATGAGGAAGTGGTGTAGCATCTGCTCAGCATTCGCGTGAAGGAACAGATACTTCAAAAAGTACAGTTCAAAGTACTCAGTCCGCAGTCCTGGGCGCTTAGACCACTCCTTCACGTCACGCCACAGTCTTTCAATTGTCCGCGTATTGATGGTTGGGTCGTCTGGGTCCACAAATGCCTCCCTGAGGTTGATGACACGATATGTGTACCCCTTGTCTGTCGATAGGCAGCCCAACAGTCACTGTTGATGATGCGCCCTGGCCGAATGAATTTCTTGATAACAGGTACGAGGTTCCCACATTCCTATCAAGTACCTGATCCCTTTTCACTAAAGGCACCAAGAAAAACTTCTTGCCGACCCTCTCAGTGCCTCCGAACAGCCACACGTCCCTCAGGTTTCTCCCACGATCATACTTTGCTCTCACAAAAAATGTCTCGTTGATCTCGATGACAATGCCAGGTCCCCAGATGAGTGACTGGTTCTTTAGCCATGAAAGGGTAACCTCGGAACAAAAGCTTTGCCAGTCTTTGTAGTCAGAAACACGAAAACCACACTGGATCCGTTTCTTGTTTTTTGCGTATTTTTTGTACTGACCACAGTACCAGTGTTGTCTTTTCTAAATTTGCACGGTTCCGGACAATCAGGGCAATTAACTTCAAAAGGAAATGCACCATGTTTTCTAAAAAAAAGTGAACAGCCTCCTCAGGTTCCGAGTGGAAATGCTTAATAACCCGTAAGTAACCAGCATCACACCCGGTGCACAGATCACGTCCTACTTCTACGGAAGCCATAGCGAGAAGGATTTGAATTTTCCACCCAGAAGGAAACAAAGACTGCTCTTCAAATTGATTGGTAGAATACCATCACATGACCTAAAGTATGCCCATGAGTGTATGAAACAGACCTAGCAGATGCATACGCAGTCAAAGGAAGGAGAAACACACGTACAAACGCACGCATTATATACACGGACTAGCCGAGTGAAGATACAAGGTATGGTTTTGGGGGAAATTAAAATAAAATTCATTATCTCTGTAAATATCAATTTCCGATTGGGGTTATGGGGGATCATTAGCATTCTTAGGTAATATACTATTTTTTTTTTTAATGCGAGGAAGAAGGAAACAAAGGCCGTGAGCCCGCAATAAGAGTTCCCTCCAAGAGAAAAACAAAATACAAGAGAGAGCCAAATTCAAGATCCATTCATTTCGAGATGCCTGGACACACTGCGTTTGAAAGACTGGAGATCATAGGCAGCAGGAAATACAGACAAAGGGAGACAGTTCCAGAGTTGACCTGTTGCATAAATGAAAGACTGGGAGTAATGGTTAACTCTTGCATTACAAAGTTGAACAGAAAAGGGATGAGAGTTTGCTGCTAGACAGGTGCTACGCGCCCGTCGTAGAGGTGGGGGAATGCATGCAGACAGTTCAGAGAAGCAGTGACCATTAAAGTAGCGGTAGAAAAGAGATAAAGATACAACAGTGCGGCGAAGAGACAGAGGTTGAAGGGAGTCAGTAAGAGAAGGAGAGTTAATGAGACGAAAAGCCTTTGACTCTGCCCTATTGAGAAGAGCTTTATGTGGGGAGCCTCCCCACACATGAGAGTTGTACTCCACACAGGGGCGGAAAAAAAACCTGTATAGAGTCAACAATTGTGCAGGGGTAAAGAAAGAACGGAGTCGGCTTAGCACACCCAATCTCTTGGAAGCAGATTTTCAAGAGATGTAATATGATCTTTCCAAGATATGTCCCGAGTAAATGAAACCCCAAGCATGTTCAAGGATGATGCAGGATTAAGCTGAATATTATTAAACATTAGTGGGTATACCTGTGGAAGATTTTGACGGGTTCATAGGTGTAAGAACTGAGTCTTAGATGCATTAAAAACAACCAGATTATTTTTACCCCAGTCAGAGATACGAGCCAAGTCAGACATTAGGTGTGCCATAGCCTCATCCCTTGTTTGTTGAAGTAACTGCTGAGATGGGCTTTGCGGGAACCGAATGGAAAGGTGAAGGTTGGAGTCATCAGCGTATGAGTGAATAGGGTTAGATGTAGAGCTTAGAAGGTCATTGATGAATAAAAGGAAGAGACCTGGTGATGAGAAAGAGCCCTGAGGAACACCACTGTTGATAGATCTAGGAGAAGAACGATGGCCATCTACAACAGCGGCTATAGAACGACCAGAAAGGAAGCTAGCGATGAAGGCACAGATTGAAGGATAGAAACCGTAGGAGGGCAGTTTGGAAATTAAAGATTTATGCCAGACTCAATCGAAAGCCTTTGAGATGTCAAGTGCAATGGCAAAGCTTTCGCCAAAGTCCCGAAATGAGGATGACCAGGAGTCTGAAAGGTAGGTGAGAAGATTGCCAGTGGAGCCTGCCTGACAGAACCCATACTGACGATCAGAAAGAAGGTTGTGATGGGAAAGCTGCCTTAAAATTTTTCTATTGAGAATTGACTCGAAAACTTTTGAAATACAGGGCGTTAAAGCAATTGGACGATAGTTGGAGGGTTGGGAGTGGTCACCCTTCTTTGGGACTGGCTGAATGAAAGCAAACTTCCAGCAAGAAGGAAAGGTACAAGTTGACAGACAAGGCGAAAGAGTTTGCCTAGGCAGGGTGTAAGCACAGAAACACAGTTCTTGATAACCACAGGAGTGACTCCATAAGGCCCATATGCCTTGTTAGTATTGAGGCCAGTGATGGCAGAAAATACATCAGCTGAAGAAATTTTAATGTCAGCCACGAGGAAGTCAGAGGCGGGAAGTGATGGAGGAACAGCACCGGAATCGTCTAAAGTGGCTTTGGAGGAGAAAGTCTGTGCAAAGAGATCTGCTTTATCAGTAGAAGAAATAGCTACAGAACCATCAGAGTAGAAAAGAGGAGGGAAGGATGATGAGGTAAAGTTGTTAAAATTATCTTTAGCAGAGCAAAGAACAGACTTAGCACAATTCCGGGCAGAAACGTAAAGATGATGTGATTCAGGGGTGGGTTGGCTCCGGTACCTTTTGTAGGCCCTCTCCTTGTTGCGGACAGCATTAGAACAAGCGTGATTAAACCAAGGCTTTCTTTCATTAGTCAAAGGATATGAGAAAGGAATGTATGCTTCCATGCCCGAGAGAATAACCTCCGTAATGCGCAAGGCACACTCAGATGGCTCCCGGCCATGGAAGCAATAATCATTCCAGAGAAAATCAAAGAAGTACTGCCTGAGGGCCTCCCAATCCGCGGCTCCAAAATGCCACAGGCGACGTTCCCTGGAGGGTCCACAGGCCGTACCGGAGTGATAGGACAGGTTAAGGTGATAAGGTTACACTTATGGTGGTAATATTCCTGAACTGCATATTGGCAACTTGTAAATAATACCGGATACGAAATAAAGTGATTCATGAAAGATGAGGAGTGAGGAAGTCTGTGGACACCAGAATCGAAGAAAGTGTACTGAGATGGGATGGTCATGTGGAGAGAACGGAAAAACAAGAGTGGTGAAAAATGTATATCTGAGTGAATTTGAAGGAGGAAGGAGGCGAGATAGGCCAAGGAGAAGGTGGAAGGATATGGTGGATAAGTGTGTGAGGAAGAGACGTATGGAAGTCGGTGAGGCTGGGGAACTGACAAGAGATCGAGCTGGCTGGATAAATATTGTGAGAAGACGTACATGACCAGGGATTTGGCACCCCTTTTTAATGTGGCAGCATCCGGATTGACTTTATCGGATAATTTTATGTGAAGCTACAGAATTTGGTGAATGTTTTTGGCTCATCAGATAGAGCCAGGATTCTGGGGGCTTGAGTGATGAGTGAATGGAAGCGTGGCCTATTGGACTGGGCAAACTTAGGCTCTCTGGACGTGCTGCTACTCATTCTGCCCTAGGGTGGGAAAGGAGGTCCGGATGATGATGATGATGATGATGATAGCGCATCACACTTAATAACTAAAATGTAGCTCAAAACATTTCATATAGGAGAATAACAGAGATATTACTGAAAAGACAATGTGATACTTAAATTAGACACATGTCATAATAGGTGTGAAATAAATCAAATGTAGACTAATATAGGGCAATAAAACAAAAATGCAGTGTAAAGGAGAGTGATTAGTAAAATATGTAAAAAAAAAAAAAAATGTTAACTAGGTAAATTATTGAGCAAATGAAACAGGTGATGTAGAGTTGTTGTGAGTTTTGTTGAGGTAGATAAAAGTAAAGGCCCAAAACCTGTGGTTTACTGCTGCTTTACAGATGAGCCAGGGAGGTGAGACGAGGGAAAAAAAAAAAAAGGAGAAAGCTCTATTGAAACAGATTTAGGAAGCTGAGGCACAGGTCCAAAGCAAGTAAAAGATATATCCAGTTTCCTTCCAAACAACTTGGACTTCAGAAGAGGTCCTTTCAAAGGAGCTGGTACGACACTTATAGCTGGCTAGAATATTCAGTCAGCCAAAATTCCGCCTTCTGCTTCTGCTGCAGACTGTTCAGCAAGCAGCAATGCAGTCAAAAGAAAGATGATCTAGCCTCTACTGGCTACAGCAACTGGAAGAGGACTCTGGATTCATTTAGGGATCATAAGAAGACTTCATTACATAAGGCCTCCATGGTGGCATGGATGAGCTATAAAGCAAGCAAAGTTCATGGTGATGTAGATGAGCGGCTACAGACTGCTAGCGTAGCTGAGATCAGTGAAAGAAGGGAGTATTTATGCCGCATTATTTCTGTTACTGCCTTTCTAGCCAAACAGGGCATTTCTTCTCATGGCTACAGTGAAACGGATGACAGCTCCAATCAAAAGAACTTCCTTGAATGTATGCAGCTGCTGCATAAGTTCCACCCTTTCCTGCAGAGATACAAAGCTCCTGCCAGTTGTACATACCTCTCGTCTTATTCTCAAAATGAATTAATCGGATGTTGCTCCACAGAAGTCACGGCACAGATTATTCAAGAAGTAAAGGAATCAAAGATGTTTGAGGTAATGGCAGACGAAGCCAAGGATGGGCACACAGAACAGCTCGCTGTATATGTGCGTTATGTTCCACCAGACGGTAACATCAAGGAAAGTTTCCTTTGCTTGAAGAAACTAGATGGCTATGGTGCAGGAGTGATCACAAATGCAGTTGAGCAGGTTCTTGTGTCCAACAACATTGCTGACCTGAAAGTTGTCGCCCAAACATATGATGGTGCAGCAGTGATGAATGGATCTGTCCGAGGTGTGCAAGCTCGTTTCTGGGAAAAACATCCAGAGGCTGTCTATGTGCACTGCTATGCACATGATCTAAACCTGGTCCTTTGCCACACTGCAAGGCCATTCCTGAAGCCAGTGATTTTTTTTTTTTAAATGGCTGTGTCTACAGACAACCACAACCAGTTTCCTGCCGTTCAGAAAGAGCTCCACATTGAGCAGAGAGAGCTTCTACAAATATCAAACACCCGATGGTCATGTCAGTTGTCCTCTGTTATTGCACTCCTGGAGAATTTTCCTGTTGTCATGAAATCTCTTCAGAAGATCAGAAGACCAACAGCACTAGGTCTGCATGCAAAATTATCCCAGCTCCCTGTGGTATACCTGTTGGTTGGGTTAAAAAAGTTGCTTGGCATCACTGAAGGGTTTCTCAAGGTTCTTCAGAAAGAAACTGTCGACTTGGCACAGGCAGTGCACTACAAAAGTGCGGTCCATGACACCGTGGTTAGTCAGCGAACTGCAAAGGCAGCTGAAAAAATCCGTGCCACGACAAAGGCAGCATGTGAGAAGAATAACACCCAGGAGTCTTCTCTTGGTCCAAGAAGGAAACAAGAAGATGGATGATTATGTTGTGGAGGTGTCTAGTGGTTCCAGATCAGATCTGCTTAATGATTCAGAATATCTCAAGCAGAGACTTTTCTACCCTTGCATCGATCGAATGACCAATGATCTGGAGAATCATTTTTCTACTGTTGGGAGAGAAGTCATGATTGGCATCCAAGCATGTCACCTGGCCCCTGAAACCTTCCTGTGCATGCTTTCCCTAGAGAAACTAGCCTCGCAATGCGACATCCAACGAGTCCCAAATGAGGTCATGGTGGCATAAAGCTTTTTGAGCAGGAAGGGGCCAGTAGCCATCCAAGACATTCTGGGTGTGTTCAAGTTCCTTGATCCCATGATGTTCCCATCACTGAAGACTATCTTACAGGTGGCCCTTACCATCCCAGTCAGTAGCTGCAGTTGTGAACGATCATTTAGTGCTCTTCGCCGACTACATACATGACTTAGGCGCACCATGGACCAGGAGAGGCTGTGATCTTGCAGTGTTGTCAGTCGAGAGAGAGTTGGTTGGAAGCCTTGATTATGGCAAAGTGATTGACACATTCGCCCAACTAAAATCAAGACACCATACCCTGATCCTTCCTCCCCAGGAAAAAAAATCTATGTTAAGTCTATGTAGAAATAAATTGATCAATAACATGTTTATGATCTAATCATCACATTAAAAGATGAGAGATTTGGTTAGATGTTGCTTGGCATATGCTGAGTGCATCCTTTTTATGACAAGGACAGGAGAGAGAAGGAGAGAACAGGAGGAGAAAGCAGAGGAGATGAGGAGTGTGACAGACAAATGAGACACCAAAAGTGCTTGAGGAGAGGTGAAGAGGAGAGTTTCAGATGGACAAGACAGTGAGTTAATGCAACTCAGATTGTACTCATTTTATTTTTATTTCATGTTGCTAAAGTTAGCCTGAAACTTTTTGGTAGAGTACAGTACAGTCTCACATCTTATATTCATTTTATTCTAAAATAACTTGAAAATTATCTGGTGAAAATCTGAAGGATTCTGGGCTGGGCTAAGTCCCCAGTGTTTCAAGATCTTATGTCAGAAATTTTATGCACTCTCTTCTCTGACGAGTGTTGGGCAAACAACAAATATTAAATTTAAATAATAGAAGTCTCTTAGGAAATTAGGGTACAGTTAATATTCTGACTCAACTACCTTTCAGACTCTTGATCATCCTCCTTTCGGGACTTTGGCGAAAGCTTTGCCATTGCACTTGACATCTCAAAGGCTTTCGATTGAGTCTGGCATAAATCCTTAATTTCCAAACTGCCCTCTTACGATATCTATCCTTCTATCTGTGCCTTCATCTATAGCTTCATTTCTGGTCGTTCTATAGCTGCTGTTGTAGACGGTCATCATTCTTCTCCTAGATCTATCAACAGTGGTGTTCCTCAGGGCTCTGTCCTATCACCAACTCTCTTCCCTTTATTCATCAATGATCTTCTAAGCTGTACATCTAACCCCATCCCCTCGTACGTTGATGATTCCACCCTTCACCTTTCCATTCGGTTTCCGCAACGTCCATCTCAGCAGTTACTTCAACAAACAAGGGATGAGGCTATGGCACACCTAATGTCTGACTTGGCTCGTATCTCTGAATGGGATACAAATAATCTTGTTGTTTTTAATGCATCAAAAACTCAGTTTTTACACCTATGAACCCGTCAAAATCTTCCACAGGAGTACCCACTATCGTTTAATAATATCCAGTCCAATCCTGCATCATCCTTGAACATGCCTGGGGTTTCATTTACTCGGGACTTATCTTGGAAAGATCATATTGCATCTCTTGTAAAATTTGCTCCCAAGAGATTAGGTGTGCTAAACCGACTCTGTGCCTTCTTTACCCCTGCACAGTTGTTGACTTTATACACGAGTTTTATTCGCCCCTGTTTAGAGTATAACTCTCATGTGTGGGGAGGCTCCCCACATACAGCTCTTCTCAATAGCGTGGAGTCAAAGGCTTTTCGTCTCATCAACTCTCCTCCCCTTACTGGCTCCCTTCAACCTCTGTCTCTTCGCCGCACTGTTGTATCTTTATCTCTTTTCTATCACTTCTTCAACGGTCGCTGCTCCTCTGAACTGTCTGCTTGCATCCCTTCACCTCTATGACGGGTGCGTAGCACCCGTATGGCAACAAACTCTCATCCCTTTTCTCTCCAACTCACTAATGCAATAGTTAACCGTTACTCCCAGTCCTTTATTTATGCAACAGGTCAACTCTGGAACTGTCTCCCTCTGTCTGTATTTCCTGCTTCTTATGATCTCCAGTCTTTGAAACGCAGTATGTCCAGGCATCTCGAAATGAAAGAATCTTGAATTTGGCTCTCTTTTGTATTGTTTTTGTTTTTCTCTTGGGAGGAACTGTTTTGCGGGCTCAGCCTTTGTTTCCTTCTTCCTCTCATAAAAAAAAAAATCTCTTTATATCCTATTTAGTCCCCCCGATTTGGCCAAACCATAAAGGTTACTTAACTAGATAGAATCGGAATAACAAATGACGACGGGCTTAAGGTTTCGGTCGGTTTTCCTGGGGTTTTCTAAGCGTCCTGGGTGCGAATTTTACAAGGTGCGGCTCGAACGAGCTTTAGGAACAGACAACAGAGTGAAGAAATGGCGAGTCTCTCTCCCTTATAGGATTCAGAGATGACAAATATTATTTAATGACAGTCACCTAAATACAGTGATTTACTTCATGCAATACACAAGGAAAATCCAACGTAACTTAATCTTAGTTTTAAACAAAACTAAAGCCAAATATTCACTTCATCTATGTGAAGATGCATTAAACCTTCCTCCGTTCTCGTCAGGATACACGTCATCCTACCACTCAGGCGCAGTCAGGTCAATGGAAAATTCCTAAGTATTTAAACATATATAAAATATAGTTGTCCACAAGGGTTAAACCCAGTAGCATATTGTTTATTGATAAGAATTATTAAACAGAACTAGAACTAAATCTCTGGGTTAATAAACCGCTAGACTGTTTTTCCTCTGTTTTCAACATGAACAACTACAGTATTTTAAAACATAAAAAGCGCCACCGCTCTGGGGGAAAATATTTCCCACATCCTAAATACGTCACTGAACTCATCAGAATATTTAAACTTGTCCATTATGATAGTAGCAGTAATTGTAAAACTAAGACAACAATATGGCTTCCAAGAAACAACGATAAACACTAAAGCAAATTGCATGGAATAGAATGAATATTAATAACAGTTTCCCATTTTCGAACCGAAATTAACGTTTTCTTTATACCAGCAACGTAAGGTGAATTTACATAATATTTTTCATGTGCTCACATCTGACAAAATAATTCTCCCTGCATCCAGGGCCGGATTACCAGGTATAGGCAAAATGGGCAACTGTCTACCAGGCCACAGCCTGTTACAGGCCATCCAGACTTCCAGAGAGGAATAAATATACTCTTTGGGAATCCAAATAAGGGCAACCACCTATCAGACCTTCAAAAATGGCCATTATATGTCATGCTAAAATTTCACTGGAAATAACGGAAAAAAAGAGATTTATATGTTGCAGGCCAACCGTCTGCGTTGTCTACCAGGCCACAACGGTTAATCCGGCCCTGTCTGCAGCACATGCAGGGCAATATCTAGTTACCAGTGGATGGCAGAATGGGCAGTCGTCCTGTGGTTAGTGTAAGAGGACGCAAAATTCCTTATGATTTTATTTATTTATGTTATGTTAGGTGTTTAAGGGTCGGCTTCCCGTCACTTGAACGCCCATCATGCAGCTGGGTTCCCTTTCTAGACCGATCCTTAGGAGACTAAGAGAGACACAGGGCACAAAAACTCAGGGCAACAACTTTACACGTATATTGGTAAATTCTGAATGTGGAACAGGTAGACATGACAAAACAGGAATCTAGATTATTACATGACATATACTGAGATCAGGGGTAGTAATAGTATCTCGCAGGATACGGCTTGGACAATAGTTCTGGATAAAAGTGAATAGCACAATGAACAGCACTTAAGGTATTGGGCAGGGGAATCGGTCACTGTCACTTTGAGGGAAATCTACACTGTAATTAGAATGGGCAGCTCTTCTATAGGTCTTATGTCGCGGAAGAATTATGTTACTAGAATCGAGATACACATTCACTGAGGTCACTGTAATCACTGCTCGGCTTCTCTCACTCTGTCACTGTTTCACTGTTGGTCTACACTTCCGTCACTATAGCACTGATAGATCTAGGACTTAGTTTCCCTCTAATATCTTAACACACTGCCTGATGTCTAGGTCACTGTTTCACTGTCACGGCACTTCCACTGTCATTCACTGTCAGGACTGGGTATGGTGGCGGCATTTTGGCAGTGGGCGGCGGGAGAGCTCACAGCCCGGCTCCTGATGGGGGTTGAGCTCCACCAGGGGCCTCTGTGTCCGGCGGCCATGGGATCACTTGTAGGGGTGTCCTCTCTCGTCCGGGGCTGTGTGCGGCTGAAGAGTTTCCTGGAACGCTCACTCAGGCGCATGATGGAGGACGAGTGTTGTCTGCATCGGGGTGGGGAGAGGCCTTGCCCAGAGGTCCTGGGGGTGGCCTCGGGGGCCTGTCGGCTGCAGTCTCCTGCCGTCAGGGATGATGTCAGGAGTGGGCTGTGGTATCGGCCTCCGTCGGAATCTATCAGGTAGGGTCCCTCTGGAGCCGGCTGGATGGAGAATAACCCTGGGGATAGCACAGGGCCTCTCCACGCATCCTTGGGGCTGAGGCCTTCCTCCTGAAGGTTGCCTCGCTGGTGGTGGACAGTAGGGTTGTCTGTGCCCCCGCCGGTCAGCAGGTCTGATGGCAGAATGCCCTCTTGTAGTGAAATCACACGGGGCGAGGGGCTTTGGTGATCCTCCCTGGTGCGGCTGCCAGCCGTGGCTGGGTTCCCGTGGGCAACAAAATGAGGGCAGCTGCAGTCTGTTCCTTTGTCATAGGCGCGGCTACCAGCCGCCGCCTGGGCCCGACTCGCTGACGGGGATGCAGGCAAAGTGCAGCTACCGGCCATCACTTGCCTGTAGGTGTGGCTACCGGCCGTCGCCAAAGTCTCGTGTGGAGGACGATGAGCTGACAAGGAGCGGCTACCAGCCGTCTCCTGCCGACGGTTGCGACTACTGTCTGTCGCCTGTGTCTAGTCCTCTGAGGCAACTACAGAGAGGGGACGTACCCTTCTCCCTCCAACGCGGCTACTGGCCATCACTGGTTATTGTAGGGGGGTATAGCGACACCTGACGGGGGAGCGGCTACTGGCCGTCACCTGCCGTGGGGCCCAGCTACAGGCTGTGGCCTTTTAAGGGCGCGGCTACCGGCTGTCGCCTGAGCCTGGCTATAGGCTGTGGCTCTTAGGGTGGAGTGGTTACCAGCCGTCTCCTGAAGGGCAGAGCAGCTGCATGCCATCTCTGGAAGCTTTCCGAGTGGCTACTGGCCGTCTCCTGAAGGTCTGAGCGGCTACTAGCCATCTCACAAAGGGTGCGGCTGCTGGACGTCACTGGGGTGCTGCTTGGGACTAAGGAAGTAGCTCCACCCCAATCCTGTCGAGGGTCAGCTCGCCTGCAAGGCAGTCTCCATATCCTGCTATGGTGGCGGCGGGCGAGTTCCAGGTCATAGGGGCGCTCGGCCCAGGCGAACTTACATCCCTGTCGCCCAGGGTCGGGTCGCTCTCTGTCTGCCCCTCCGTAGGCTCTTCCTGGGGATGTTGTGTCCCCGGTAATTTGATTTATTTATTTATTTTTGTGTGGGGGGAAGTTAAAGCAAAAAGATTGCTCTAGTACAAAAATCCGCATCAGGCTACTGCTTAACTGGAAAGGATAATTAATAATTTTCAGCTTACGAACATATGTTAATAGCCTATTATTAACATTTTTCTTCTGTCAATATAACAGTGTTCTGGTGGTGGCAGGTGAACCATCTGGTGTCACACGTGTTTCTTATCCAGCTACGCCACTGTCAGTAGCCTACTTATTAAACAATGGCAAATCTATCAGTTTCTTTAACCCATTTGTGCTCGGTGTCTTTTATAAAGGACAGGACTGGGCATTTTCAAAATTTAAAAAAGAAGGGAACCCCGGGGTAGGGACTGATGAGCTTCGCGACTATGAGCCGATAGGCGGAGGATGGTACGCTTAGTGCCCTTCCACCAAAATCCCTCGCACAGGAACTCTGGTCGCCAATGGGTTAATCTTTCGATACGCTATCAGGCACGTGCACAGATAGACCCCAGTGATGCTTAAGCATCTGCCATCTTCGAACAAAGTAACCGTTTTAGAACAGGATATATATATATATATATATATATATATATATATATATATATATATATATATATATATATATATATATATATATATATATATAAAAACATCCAGCCACCTATCTATCTATATATCTATCTATCTATCTATCTATCTATCTATATATATATATATATATATATATATATATATATATATATATATATATATATATATATATATATATATATATATGTATATATATATATAAGCCATCTATCTATCTATCTATCTATCTATCTATCTATCTATATATATATATATATATATATATATATATATAAGCCATCTATCTATCTGTTTATCTATACATCTATATCTATCTATCTATCTATCTATCTATCTATCTATCTATATCTATCTACCTATCTATCTATATATATATATATATATATATATATATATATATATATATATATATATATATATATATATATATATATATATATATATAATAACAGAACAGAGGAAGGAAAAACATATGAATAAAAAAATAATAATACATACACCAGATTACTGGTGTCCTCTGTTCATAAAATATCTGTAACAGTTAGACTTGAACAGCTGTGGGTTGAAGTTTGGAGGGAAATAACTCTGGGGAAGCGAGTTCCAAAGAGATGCAGTTCGGGGAATTAAAAAATTCTGATACGCAGAAGTTCTGCAATTTGGATGAGTGACATTCCATTCATGAGCGCTACCAGATGCCCGTGTAGCACGAGGGAAGGCATGGAGAGGTGGCACCATGGACGCAATTTCGTCTGAGCATTTGCCATAAAAACGTCTGTAAAATAATGCAAGGGAGGCAACATTCCTTCTTACTTGCAGGGGAGATAGTTTATTTGTAATGACAGGGTTGTTAATAATTATAACAACCTTGTTCTGAATTTTGTCTAGTTGTTTTAATGCAACCTATCCACATCCATTCCACAAGGGTGAGCAATATTCAAGCTGAGAGCGCACATGACTCTTATAAATTATAGCTAACTGCTCGTCAGTGAAGAAGTTACGGACTCTGTACAATAATCCAAGTTTCTTTGAGGTGGTTTTAGCAAGTGATCTAACATGAGAGGTCCAGCTGAGGGCATTATTAAGTGAGATGCCAAGAATTTCAATACTATTGGAAATGGGAGTATTAGTAGTACTGAAGGTAATATACGAATCTGGCAATATCTGTCTATTAGTAAATTGTATATATTTAGTTTTACAAGCATTAAATGAGACAAGGTTGTTTTGTCCCCATTCACTGATCGTAGATAGGTCTTGATTTATGGAGATGGCTGTTCTGAGTTGAGAGTTAGAGATATTAGACTTAGTAAATGGGTGTCTCAGTGTGAATGAACTATGTAGTGTTGAGTTATCTGCATATGAGTGGATGGGATTGTGGGTGACAGATAAGAGATCATTAATATGAACCAGGAACAGGGTTGGGGCCAGAACCGATCCCTGTGGCACGCCGGCGTTAATTGAGTGGAATCTGGAATATACATCATCTACTTTTACTCATATTTTCCTGTCACTGACACATGAGGAGATCAAAGGAACAAAAGAGTTTAGTCCATAGCAAGGGAGTTTGGACAACAGGGAACGGTGCCATACTCTAACAAAAGCTTTTGAAATATCAAGGGCTACTGCATGAGTTTCTCCATGTAGGTCAATTGATTGATGGATGGTATGAGTTAGGGGACTGAGTATGTCAATGGTGACTCTTTCGTGGCGATAACCATATTGTCTATCACTAATTAAATTGTTGGATTCAAGTTGTTTAACAATGTGTTTATTGATTAAAGTTTCAAATACCTTACCAAGAGAAGAAGTGACTGCTATTGATTTGTAATCAGAGGGGTCAGAGGAACTTACTTTCTACGGAATTGGGTGGATATTGGCTTCTTTCCATGAATTTGGAAATAAAGAAGTATGTATGCATAGTCTGAATAATTTAGCTAGAAAAGTGGCAAGTTCAGGGGAACACTTTTTCAAAACAATTGGCGGAATTCCATCTGGGCCTGGAGCTTTGTTGGTGGGTAAATTGTCTAAGATGGATTTTACGTAACCTGTCTTTATTTTAAGTGGAACAATTTCGGGAGAGTCAAATTCTAGTACTGGGACGTTCCGGCTGGCATCGTCTATGGTAGAATTTCTGGCAAATGCACTGGCAAAAATATCTGCTTTCGCACGTGGGTCATTTGTAATTTTGCCATCTGAAGGTTTGAGTAGGCGAATGGATGATGATTTGTTAAAGTTATTATCGAAAGAATTAAGAGTTGACCAGAATATTCTATTGTCATTAGGGTTGTGAAGTAGTTTTGATGCTTGCCTTTGAAGAAAGTTTGATTGAGCAAGATTTATTACAGTTTTTGCATGATTTCTAGCAATTTTAAATTGAGAAAGTAATTCAGATGTTTTTTATTTTAAGTAAGAGTTATATGCTGATGATTTTTGGGCTGTTGCTCTGGCACAGTTGTCACCAAACCATTTTGGAGAGTTCGATCTCTTAGTGAATTGCTGACTTGGGATGAATAAATCCATACCAGCTAGTATTAAGTCGCAAATGTGGGACTGGGTAGAATTGGGATCACTAGAGAAGAAAGACTGCCATGGAATGTCAGCAAGATAATTTCTAAATCCATCCCAGTTTGCCCTATTAAAGTGCCATCAGGTCACCCTAACAGGTTCAGAACGGGAAGGTGTGGGGTGGTTAACTAATGAAGCTTTGATGAGATTGTGGTCAGAGGATCCAAGTGGTGACAGTACCTCTATCCTGCATTGATCTGGATTATTTGTCAAGAATGAATGCAAGAGATGGGCATTATGGTCAGGATTATCAGGTATTCTGGTTGGTTGCTTTACCAGCTGGGTGAGATTAAACGTTTCTGCAAACAGCTCGCACTCTAGATCGGCGTCATCAGTCCTAACCATTCAACATTATGTATGTTAAAATCACCCAAAATGGTAATTTCGGTGCTAAGGGCAAGGTTAAGGTTACTCAACTGTGTGGATATGGAATCAAATAAACTGGGTTCCGAAGAAGCATTAGGGGACCGATAGACTACACAGATATATTTGGTAGTATTTTGACAATTTAGTTTATACAATGGGTAATCAAAAGTGGATAATGTGAAGTTTATAATTGTGTCAACTGCATATTAACATTTGATATAACAACAGGTGCCGCCCTTGTTACGGAAATTTGTGAGATGGTAACCGGGAAAACAAAATGGGGATAAATCAGTAGAGGGTGAGATTTGTGGTTCTGTGAGGAAAAGGGCCAGAGGGGATATGGATTGAAGGAAAAAATGAACTGAGTTTAAATTTGTGCTAAGGCCGCGTATGTTGGCGAAAAATAAGGCCGCACTTTCACTTCTCCGCTGACGAGCATCATTGGAAATTGCACGAGTCGCTGCCGGCACAGTAGCTTGAAAGCGACCGGGAGGACCCTGTGGTGGCAAACCGAGGTACCACCTCATCTGACTGTAACACTGCAGCGGCCATTGCTAAAGAGAGTGAATAGAAGGTGTGATATGTTATGCGCATGCTGTGTGGTGTTGACAGTTGAAGGTAGAGGTATTATGAGAGCATGCTGAGTCTCATAATAAATGAATGCACTGAAAATGTTCAGCAAAGGGAGATGGTCAGGATCAAGTCCTGAGGGCTGGTGAAACGGGAGCTCCAGCTCTCCCTATCACCAGCTTACCATCCACCTCGGGAGTACTGCCCTGTTCGACTGGTGCTACAGTCTCTCTCTCTCTCTCTCTCTCTCTCTCTCTCTCTCTCTCTCTCTATATATATATATATATATATATATATATATATATATATATATATATATATATATATATATATATATATATATATATAATAACAGAACGGAAGAATGAAAAACAAATGAATAAAAAAAATAATAATCCATACACCAGATTACTGGTGTCCTCTGTTCATAAAATATCTGTAACAGTTAGACTTGAACACCTCTGGGTTGAAATTTGGAGGGAAACACTCTGGGGAAGCGAGTTCCAGAGAGATGCAGTTCGGGGAATGAAAGAATTCTGATAGGCAGAAGTTCTGCAATATGGCTGAATGACATTCCAGTCATGAACGCTACCAGATGCCCGAGAAGCACGAGGGAAGGCATGGAGAGGTGGCACCATGTATGCAACTTCGTCTGAGCATTTGCCAAAAAAATATCTGTAAAATAATGCAAGGGAGGCAACATTCCTTCTTACTTGCAGGGGAGGTAGTTTATTTGTAATGGCAGGGTTGTTAATAATTCTAACAGCCTTGTTCTGAATTTTGTCTTGTTGTTTTAGTGCAACCTCTCCACATCCATTCCACAAGGGTGAGCAATATTCAAGCTGAGAGCGCACATGACTCTTATAAATTATAGCCAACTGCTCATCAGCGAAGAAGTTACGGACTCTGTACAATAATCCAAGTTTCTTTGAGGTGGTTTTAGCAAGTGATCTAACATGAGAGGTCCAACTGAGGGTATTGTTAAGTGAGACGCCGAGAATTTCAATACTTTTGGAGATGGGAATATTAGTGGCACTGAAGGTAATGTACGAATCTGGCAATATCTGTCTATTAGTTATAATAGAAAAAATATAATTTGGTTTTACGCCAGGTATTCCCGAAGGGCTAAGGCGTTGCCCCTGGGTAGAGGACTTTGGACTGGATCATGTAGCATTTCATGACCGGATGCCCTTCCTGATGTCTACCAATGACCCTTGGGTGGATTCGATCCTCTTACCCTTCGGTCAGAGCAGAGCGCTCTAACCCACTGAACCACGGCTGCTGTAAATTGTATATATTTAGTTTTACTAGCATTAAAAGAGACAAGGTTGTTTTATCCCCATTCACTGATCGTAGATAGGTCTTGATTTATGGAGATGGCTGTACTGAGTTGAGAGGTAGAGATATTAGACTTTGTGAATGGGTGTCTGAGTGTGAATGAACTATGTAGTGTTGAGTATTCTGCGTATGAATGGATGGGATTGTGGGTGACAGATAAGAGATCATTAATATAAACCAGGAATAGGGTTGGCGTCAGAACTGACCCCTGCGGCACGCCGGCATTAATTGAGTGGATTTTGGAATATACAACATCTACTTTTACTCTTATTTTCCTGTCACTAAGATATATATTTTTTTAAATAACAGAACAGAAGAAGGAAAAGCAAATGAATAAAAAAAAAAAAAAAAATCCATGCACCAGATTACTGGTGTCCTCTGTTCGGACTCTGTACAATAATCCAAGTTTCTTTGAGGCTGTTTTAGCAAGTGATCTAACATGAGACTTCCAGCTGAGGGCATTGTTAAGTGAGACGCCGAGAATTTCAATACTTTTGGAAATGGGAATATTTGTATCATTGAAGGCAATACACGATTCTGGCAGTACCTGTCTAGTAGTAAATTGTATATATTTAATTTTAGTAGCATTAAATGAGACAAGGTTGTTTTGTCCCCATTCACTGATCGTGGATAAGTCTTGATTTAAAGAGATGGTTGTACTGTGTTGAGAATTAGAGATATCGGACTTTGTAAACTAATGTCTGAGTGTGAATGAACTATGAAGTGTTGAGTCATCTGCATATGAATGGATGGGATTGTGGGTGACAGATAAGAGATCATTAATATGAACGAGGAACAGGGTTGGGGCCAGAACTAATCCCTGCGGCACACCAGCGTTAACTGAGTGGAAAGTGGAATATACAGCATCTACTTTTACTCTTATTTTTCTATTGTTGAGATATGAGGAAATTAAAGGAACAAAAGAGTTTAGTCCATAGCAAGGGAGTTTGGACAACATGGAACGGTGCCACACTCTGTCGAATACTTTAGAAATATCCAGGGCTACTGCATGTGTTTCATCATGTAGGTTACCTGATTGATGGATGGTATGAGTCAGGAGATTGAGTATGTCAATGGTGGATCTTTCTTGGCGAAAACCATATTGTCTATGACTAATTAAGTTGTTAGGTTCAAGATGTTTAACTATGTGCTTATTAATTACAGTTTCAAAAACCTTACCAAGGGAAGATGTGACAGCTATTGGTCTGTAATCAGAGGGGTCAGAGGAACTTCCTTTCTTTGGAATTGGGTGGATATTGGCTTCTTTCCATGAATTAGGGAATGAAGAAGTACGTATGCATAGTCTGAATAATTTTGCAAGAACAGAGGCAAGTTTTGGGGAACACTTTTTCAAAGCAATTGGCAGAATTCCATCTGGTCCTGGAGCTTTGTTGGTAGGTAAATTGTCTAGGATGGATTTCACGTACCTTGTCTGTATTTTAAGTGGAACAATGTTGGGAGAGTCAAGTTCTAGTGCTGGGACATTCTGGCTGGCTTCCTCTAAGGTAGAATTTCTAGTAAATGTACTAGCAAAGATATCTGCTTTCGCACGTGGGTCATTTGTAATGGTGCCATCTGGAGATTTTAGTGGGGGAATGGATGATGACTTGTTAAAGTAATTATTGAAAGAATTGAGAGTTGACCAGAATATTATATTGTCATTAGGGTTGTTAAATAGATTTGATGCTTGGTTTTGAAGAAAGTTTGATTGAGCAAGATTTATTACAACTTTTGCATGGTTTCTAGCAATTTTAAATTGAGAGAGTGATTTAGATGTTTTTGATTTCAATTATTAGTTATATGCTGATGACTTTTGGGCTGTTGCTCTGGCACAGTTGCTATCAAACCATTTTGGAGAGTTCGATCTTTTAGTGAATTGTTGACTTGGTATGAATAAATCCATACCAGCTAGTATTAAATCGCAAATGTGGGACTGGGTAGAATTGATATCACTAGAGAAGAAAGACTGCCATGGAATATCAGCAAGATAATTTCTAAATTCATCCCAGTTTGCCCTATCAAAGTGCCATCGGGTCACCCTGACAGGTTCAGAATGGGGAGGTTTGGTGGGGGGGGGGGGCTAACTAATGAGGCTTTGATGAGATTGTCGTTAGAGGATCCAAGTGGAGGCAATACTTCTATCCTGTACTGATCCTGATTATTTGTCAGGAACAGATCCAAAAGATGAGCATTACGGTCAGGATTATCTGGTATTCTTGTTGGTTGCTTTACCAGTTGTGTGAGATTAAACGATTCTGCAAACAGCTCGCACTCTAGACCAGCATCGTCAGTCCTGGCAGAGTGCAGTAACCGTTCAACATTATGTATGTTAAAATCACCCAAGATGGTAATTTCGGTGTTAAGGGCAAGATTAAGGTTACTCAACTATGTGGAAATGGAATCAAATACACTGGGTTCAGAAGAAGCATTGGGGAGCGATAAACTACACAATATATATATATATATATATATATATATATATATATATATATATATATATATATATATATATATATATATATATATATATATATATATATATATAATATGCATAATATGCACTGAGACTCAGCAAACGCTGTGTGTCGTTGCCATAATTAATGCACATTGCCTTCACAGTACCACATAGCCAAGTCCACTCAGTTCATAGTCACCCTCTGACCTTCATATGATGGCTCCTGTGAACCACAGCGAATTATTTGAAATATGTAAACGGAAACAAGGAAGCGGACAGGTAGGATGGCATATTGACAGGGTGGCAGACAGGCAGGCTGACAGGAAAGGTTAAAGACAAACAGGCAGGCCCGTAAGCAGGTCAAAGCAGGTAGGCATCGTGGAAAATATGCAGGACGTCGGGCAGGATTACAGACAAGCAAAGTGATAGGCAGGTAAGCCTTCCCACTTGTCTGCCTGCCTGCTTGCCACGTTTGCTCTGCCATCTTACGTATCTACCAGCCTTCCTTCCCTCCTTCTCACCTGCATGGCTACCCGCCATTGGTGTTCTCAAGCTTCCTACCTATCTGACTGTCTGCCTGAATTCCAATCTGTCCGCATACTTTTCTACATGCCCCCCTGCCTACCTGCTTGACTGACTGCTTGCCAGCCAGGTAGCAAACCTCTCTGCCTGAATGCTTGGGTGTTTGCTTGCCTGTTTGCTTCTGCGGCTGCCTGTCTACCTGCCTTCCTGCTTGCCGGCCCATCTACATGACTGCCTGTATATCTGTCTGTCAGCCTGCTTGCTTACTTCCATGTGCCTGCCTTACTGATTTTCTAACTGCAAGCCGAACTGTCGGTCTATCTGTCCGCCTACTTATCTGCATGCCAGTCTATCTGCTTGCTTGCCAGCCTGTCATGAAGGACTTTGTTGTTCCTTTCGCTCAGTACCTCCGTTCCATAAGATGGGAGATCTTGGATCATGACGAGCATAGTTGACTTCGCCTGTTCTAGTTTCCATTTCGCTAACTTTACCATTTCATTCACTTCCTTGGTGTTATGTGCTTGTGAAACATAATTTCCTATCATGATGTCCAGAGTTCGCATCGGCGTCGCAAGTCTGTCTAGATAAGTAGGTAAGTCATACAAGTAATCTAGACTTATTTCAGTACTCATGACGTCCTTAATGATTGTAGTCGTGGCCGTTGGAGCTATGAGGCATCCTTGTCGTACTATATGTTTGGGGTCTAAGTGCGCATATCCTCTTGCTATATAGAGGAGAATCCATAGCATAAGTCCCTTCATCGTAACCTACCGAAAAAAAAAAAATCTATTAATTTCCTATAATGCTGCCTAACTGTCCTTCTTGCCAGTCGTTATGTTTGTCTGCCTTCCTTTCACCCTGTTTGCCTGGCTGCCGACCATCCTGCCACTCTCTTGCCTGCAACCCTCCTTCAGTGTGTCAACCCGTCATGCTGAATCCCTGCCTGTCGCCCTGCCTGTGTGCTATTTTCCCTGGCACCGTTCCTGCCAGCTTGCTTGCCTGCTAACCTTGCCAGCCTGCCTGTTTTCCACCCTATCAACCTGCCCTCCTGCCACTCTATCTACGAAACGGTCTAGGGCCGATTCGTTACCAAGGGGCGGACTCGTAATCATGAGGGCGATTCATAACCAAGGGCTAGAGTCTTAACGAAGTGATGATTCGTAACCAAAGGGCACATTTATGAAAAAAAAAAAAGTTGATTCGTAACCAAGGGGGCTATTCATAACCTAGGGCTGGAGTCTTAACGAAGGGCTGATTCGTAACCAAAGGGTTAATTTATGAAAAGGAAAAAAAAGTTGTTTCGTAGCCTAGAGGCCGACTAATTACCAAGGGGCCGACTCGTTACCAAGGGGCCGATTCGTAACCAAAGAAGTTGAGTCTTAACGGGACCTATGTGTCAGCATATGGCTGATTCTGTATAAAAAAAGACCAATTCGCAACCAAAGGGGAAATTCGTATCCAAGGGGATGCTTCGCAATCAAGGGGATGATTCATAACCAAGTGAACGATCTGTAACCATGGGGCCGATTGGTAATCAAGTCATCGATTCGTAACCAAGGGGACGACTCGTTATCAAGGGGACGATCCGTAACCAAGAAACCGCTCGTAACCAAGGAGCCAACTCGTTACCAAAGGGCCGACTCATTAGCAAGGGGCTATTCGTCATTAAGGGATCGACTCGTAACTAAGGGGACGATTTATAACCAGGGACGTGGGTTTTAACGAAGAATCGATTCATAACCAAAAGGCTTTTTCATAAAAAAAATGGCTGATTCACAACCAAGTGGAGATTCGTAACCAAGGACCAAATCAAGGGACCTTTTCGTTGCAAAGAGGTCGATTCGTTACCGAAGAACTGACTCGTAGGCAAGGGACCGCTTCGTAATCAAGGTGCCGAACGATTCGTTGCCAAGGGAGCGATTCGTAACCAAGGAGGCAATTTGTAACGAAAGGGACTGTTCATCACCAAGGGGTCGAATCGTCATCAAGGAGATGATTCTTCAAGAAGGGGGCGATTATTAAGCAAAAGGGCCAGTTGTAACGAAGCCTGTAACTCACAACCAAGGGGGCGGTTCACAACCATAGACCCGAATCTTACCAAGGGGCCGACCCCTTACCAAGAGACCGGCTCGTTACCATGAGACCGACTGGTTACCAAGAGACCGTCTCGTTATCAAGGGACCGACTCTTTACTAAGCAACAGACTCGTAACCAAGAGACCGACTCGTTATCAAGAGACCGACTCGTTACCAAGAGACCAGCTCGTTACCAAGGGCCCGACTTGTAGCCAGAGGGGCGATTCGTAGCCAAAAGGCTAGAGTCTTGACAAAGGGGCCAATTCTTAAGCATGTGGAGGTTTCGTAAAAAAAAATAATAATAAAAGAAAAAGATGGCCGATTCGTAACCAAGGGAGAACTTCGTAACAAAAGAGCCAATTCGTAATCAAGAGGTTGCTTCGTAAAGAGAGAGAGAGAGAGAGAGAGAGAGAGAGACTGATTCGTTACCAATTGGGTGACCCGGAACTATGGTAACAATTCACAATCAAGGTGCCAGTCTATTCGTATCTAAGGAGTCAATTCGTAAGTAAATGGCCGGCACGTAGCTAAGTGGCCGACATGTAACCAATGGGTTATTCATAACCAAAAGGCAGCTTCGTAACCAAGAGGCCGACTCATTTACTCAGGGGTCTGTTTATAACTGCTGGGTCGACTAGTAAACAAGGAGGCTATTCGTAACGAAAGGGACGATATGAAGCGTATGGTCGATTGGTGACCTAGGGGCAATTCGTAACCAAAGAGGCTGCTCGTAACAAGGGAGTGAGTCATAGTTATGCACTAAAAAATCACGAAATATGCATGCAAATATGCAGTAAAAAGACGAAAAATATGCGGTATTATATGCACTAAACATATTGCCCAACAAATCAAATATGCAGGCAAGGCGGAAACAAAAAATTCACAAAATAAATTTCACTTTACTGACAATCTACATTTAAAATAAAAGATCGACTACAGAGTGATACTTTCACACAACAAAAACGTATGACTATTTTCAAAAATATAAACTGAGATTACATGTAATAATGATATGATGGCTAAGTTCTCAAAAGTGAAAAATGTGATAATAATAAGTCAGCACTGTTTTGTATTCAGTAAATACACAATTTAAAAGCAGTACACATACAGTATGAGGGAAAACGGAAAACAAATAGTAATATCTTCAAATAAACAAAAGAAGTGTTTCTCTGTTTACAAGCATTACAAATTGTGGTTACATATGATAATGAGATGGTGGCGGAAGTTCTCAAAGTGAAAACTGCACCTGTTATTCACCAACATAGCTTTGTATTCAGAGAATACTCGCTCTACATCACATGAGACCATTGGTGCATATTTCAGTGACAGAATATCTGACATATTTAGAGATTCTAGCGTCTCGTCAGTGTTACCATTCACAGAGAGTAACTGACTTTGTTTAGTTTTTCATATCCTTTGTTTTTGTACAAAATGTTGTTTAGTTTAGAAAAGTAAGCATCAGACTGTAAACTCTTCAGTTCGTCAAGAACAAAATTAACCAAGGAAACTGTTGAAGACAAAAGCAGTCTGCTTTAATTCCTGAAGTTTCCAATAAGGTCTTGCTTTCCTTAATGCTCTGAGCGTCGTCCGAGTCGAATGTCGCTACAACAGCTTCAATGACCTCGAAGTTTTTAGCATAGTACACTGCAGCATCGATCCGGCTTCCCCAACTTCTGACCACAGGTGAAGAGGGGAGTGGTGCTTGGAGCAATTTCTGAAAAGCTTACAGTTCGAGATGGTGCTCCCAATACACCAAAAATAAAATTCACAATACACCTTTCCTCAACATCAGTGGTCTCACCGGGTGTCACCCATATTTTCTTTCCACAAGCTTTGTTCCTAATTATTTCCAGGGTGTCATTGAACAACTGAGATACGTAGTTCTTACGCAAGGTAAACTCGTCTGGCACAATTTTTCCAGTATACTGTTCTAGGAATGACTTATAGCATGCATTATTCAGTTTATGTAACGGAATATCAGCCGAAATAAATGCCTTGCACAAATCTGAATTAAACTTGGAACGACTAGGCCCTGGTTTACTTGCAAGTAGTAGTTGTTATTCCCTCTGAGCACTGCAGGACTTTGAAGCTTCAAGTCGTACGTGCTTAGCTGTTTTGAGATGTTGCTGAACTAGGAACTTCTTACTTGCTGATAGGCTACAGGCATTTCACAGTATTTACAGAACAATACTTTTCCATCAGTCCTGAATGCTTTAAATTCCTTGACATATCCTTGCAACACTTTATTTTGTCTGCTTTGAACTTTTGGCATTTTAACAAGCGGTGGAAGAGAGATGCACCTCCACACAGCAGCCCTGCCCGTCTCCATCTAACGCGTCCACCTTCTCTTCTGGTCATGAAGTCACGCCGCTTTCGCCAATCACGCTATACCCGTCTTTTTCTCAGATGGCATTACTGGGCAAGGAATTATTGGTCTCATAACCTCGTTGAATAAGGGCGATAGTTAAGAGTAACTGTAGGCGGTTCAAACGATTCTGAACCTTTGATTATCATGCCGTGTCAACTTACTGGTAAACAGTGAGTCCCATTACGATTTGACACTTTGCAGGAATGATTCGGATGATTCGGTGATTCTATACTGTCAGCTGAGAAATCAACTGGTAATGTATTTTATTTATGCCATTTGCTGTAAATATGCAATAATATGCAAAATATCTAGGAACCATGCAATTATTGTCAAAATCATGCAAAATATGCATTTGCATATGAAATATGCAAATGCATAACTATCCGAGCCCTATTCATAACCAAAAGGATGATTTGTAAACAGGAGGGCGATTCATAACCAAAAGGCAGACTTGTAACCAAGGGACTGACCCGTAACCAAGAGGGCGATTAGTAACCAAGATGCGATTCGCAAACAAAGGGGCGATTTATAACCAAGGAGCTGATTCGTAACCGAGAGACCGACTCGTAACAAAGAAGTAGACTCGTAACCAAGAGGCCGAATCGTAGCCGTGAGGCCGATACGTAACAAGGGTCCAATTCGTAACCAAGGGGCCGATTTGTAACTAAGAGACCTATTTGTAACCAAAGGCCACTCGATTAGTAACCAAAGGGGCGATCTGTAACAAAGAGTCCGATTGGTAACCCAGAGGCCAATTCAAAATGGATAGACCAACTCGTAACTGAAGAACCGACTTGTAACCAAAGGGCCGATTCATAATGAAGTGACCGACTCGCAACCAAGGGACCGCCTCGCAATCAAGGGTCTTAACCAAAGGCAAAACTAGTATCCAAGGTGGCTATTCGTATCCAAGGGGCCGATTAGTATCCAAGGGCCCTATTAGTAACCAAGAGTCCTTTTCGTAACCAAGTGGTCGATTCGTAACCAAAGGGCCGAATCGTAACCAAGGGATGATTCTCTGCCATGGAAAAGATTCGAAACGATGGGGCCGATTCTTAATCAAAGGAGTGATTCACAGTTAAGGTGGCCATTTGTAACCTAGAGAAGTTTTGTAACCGAGAGGGCTTTTCGTAACCAAGCTGCCGACTCATGACTGAGGAGTCAATTCGTGACCACAAGGCCGACTCGTAACCAAGATGAAGGAAGAGGTACGTTGTCAACGAGGCCGATTCGTTACCAAATATATCCGATTAATGAGGAAGAGGCTGCTTTGCAACCAAGGGCTGATTCGTAATCAATCTTTCAATTGTAAGCAGGGATCAGATTCGAAACCATTGGGCCAATTCGCATTCAAGTGAGCGATTTGTAAACCAAGAGGGTAACAGAGAGATTGCTTCATAATAAAGAGCCCGACTCGTAACAAAAGAACCGACTTGTCATCAAGGGGCCGAATCGTAACCAAAGAACTGACTCGCAACCAAGAGGTTAACCACCAACCAAGGGGATGACTCGCAATCAAGGGGACGTCCCATAACCAAGGGGAAGACTCGTAACCAAGTAGGCGAATTGTAACCAAGGCACTGATTCGTAACCATGGGGCTGATTCGTAATCTAAGGGGTCGATTCGTATCCAAGTGGTTGATTCGTAGCCAAGAAGTAGATTCATAGCCAAAAAGTCGTATCGAAACCAACCGGCTGATTCGTAATGCCTAGACTGAATAATAAAGAGTGCCTGATTCGTTACCAAAGGGCTCACACGTAAACAAAGAGCCAATTCATTACCAAAGGGCCGACTACTAACAAAAATGTCAGTTCATAACCTAAAGTCCGACTCGTTACGAAGGGGCTGACTCGTAACGAAGGGGCTGACTCGTAACGAATAGGCTGACTCGTAACGAATGGGCTGGCTCGTAACGAATGGGCTGACTCGTAGCGAAGGGGCTGGCTCGTAACGAAGGGGCTGACTCGTAACGAAGGGGCCGACTCGTAACGAAGGGGCTGACTCGTAACCATGAGGCAGATTCCTAATCAATGGGCCGATTCGTACCCAAGAGGTCGATGCGTCACCAAAGGGCCGATTCGTAATGAAGAAGGCGATTCCTAACCAAAGGGCCTATTAGCAGCCGAAGGGGCTATTCAATACGGAGGGAGTGATTCACAACCCAGGAGACGATTCTCACCTACAGGGGCGATTCATAAGCAAAAGGGCGATACGTAACCACAGAGGCGATTCATAACCAGGGGTCCAACTCGTTACCAGGAGGCTTACTGGTATGCAAGCGACTTGACTCTTAACGAAGGGCTTTTTCTTAACCAAATGATTCATTCATAAAAAGGGACTGATTCAGAATCAAGGGGTGATTCATAACCAAGGGGCCGATTCGTAATCAATGGGCCGATTCGTAACAAAGGGACCGATTCATAACCAAAGGACCGACTCGTAAACAAGGAACCAATTCGTAAACAAGGTACCGAGCGATACGTTACCAGTGCGCCGATTGGTATCCAAGGAACCGAATCATAACTAAAGAGGCAATTCGTAACGAAGGGGTCAGTTCTTAACCAAGGGAGCAGATCGTTACCAAGGGGTGATTCCAAAAGAAGGGGGCGATTCGTAACGAATGGGGCGAATTTTACCAAGCTGGTAACTCGAAATCTAGGGGGGATTCGGAACCAAATGGGCCGACTCGTAACCAAGAGGCTGACCTGTAAGCAAGAGGAAGATTCGTATTCCAGGGGCTTTTTTCTTAATGAATAGGCCAGTTCGTATGCTAAAGTCTGATTCATAAGAAAAAGACTGGTTCGTAACCTAGGGAGCGTTTTGTAACCAAGGGGCTTATAAGTAACCAAGGGGTCGATTCGTAAATAAAGGGGCCAATTCACAATCAAAGAGCAGACTCGTAACCAATATACTGATCAGAAATGAATGTGACAAACGGTTCGTGACTAAGGAGCTGATTCATAACCATGGGACCGACACGCAACCAAGGGGCCGATTCGTTACCATAAAAGGCGATTCATTACCAAAAGGCCGAACTGTAGCCTAGGGGCCGACTCATAGCCAAGGTTCCGACTCATTACCAAGAGAGATATTCGTAAAGATGACGGCGATTCGTAACAAAAAGGTCGATTTGTAACCATGGGGGCGAGTCGTAATCAAGAGGATGAATCAAACCAAGGTGGCGATGGGTAAATAATGAACGGTTTGTAACGAAGGCGGGGATTATTAACCAAAGTGGCTACTCATTATTGGTAGGTGGGGCGCCCATCACCCACCCACTTAGTGTAGTAGTACTCTGTTTTCAGGGTAGCTCTATATGGAGTGGCAAGCCAAAGATTTCCTGTAATCCGGGAAAGCATTTACAACGGTGGGTGGTAACCTTATAACCAACCAACACGTGTTCCCTACGTGACAACAAGTGGGTTGGCGGAGGATTAGTGACCCTTCCCAGAAAACTATCTATCTATCTATCTATTGCCAGACGCCTCAATCCCGTACGGGGTGGCCAGAAACAAATCGCCTCCACGTCGCCCTGTCCCCTGCCAGCTCACACTGCCCTACTCCCAACTCACATCCCCCTCTCTCATATACCTCTCCACCCCATCCCTCCATCTCATCCTCGGCCTCCCCCTCCCTCTCCCCCCCTCCACCTCACTCACATAAACACTCCTTGTCAGTCTCTCACCCTTCATCCTCTCCACATGGCCAAACCACCTCAGTGTGTTCCTCCTAACGTTTCCTATCACATCCACATCCACACCATAATGCTGCTTTATATCCTCATTTGTCAGCCGGTCTCTCCATGTGACTCCACAGGCTCCTCTTAAGTAACTCATTTCCACTGCCCTCACTCTTGACTTGTGTCCTTCCAACAACGTCCAAGCTTCACTTCCATATGTTAGAGTTGGTATCATATGTAGTAACTTTTTCGCTTATATGCTCACTTCCCTGTTTCTTATCTCTGCTTTCAAGGAACCAGCAACATTTCTTCCTTGTTGTACCCTTTCAAGCACTTCACCCTTCAAACTTCTATCCCTACTCATCACACTACCCAAGTACTTAAACGTACTCACATTTTCCAGTTCCTCACCATCCAACCGCACTGTACATTCACTGACTTCACCTCTCTCAAAGACCATCACTTTACTCTTTCCTACATTCACCTTTAGATTCCGTTTCTTACACACTCTTCCAAACTCATCCACCAAGCCTTGCAGCTCCCCTTCGTCTTCACTCAACAACACAGTATCATCTGCAAACAACAGTACAGGGAGTTTCCAAACATTGCCCTCTCTCACCAGGGCCACTCCAACATCCACTACTCTACCTTGTACCTCTTTTATTACCCCATCCATGTACAGATTGAACAACCATGGAGACATGACACATCCCTGTTTCAACCCAACCTTCAAAGAGAAAACTTCACTCAGTTCACCAGCCTTAGCACCATCATACATACTCTTCACAACATTCAACAACTTCCCATCTACTCCATATATTGTTAATACTTTCCACAATCCTTGTCTATCCACCCTGTCATATGCTTTCTCCAAATCCATGAAAGCCGCATACAACTTCTTTCCCTTCTCTAGAAAGTTTTCCACTAAAGATCTAAGAATGAATACCTGATCTACACAACCACTTCCCTTCCTAAAGCCTCCCTGTTCTTCTCCAACTAATTCCTTTATTATTTCCATAACTCTGTCAATATGTATCCTACCATACACTTTTCCTATTACACTATGAAGACAAATGCCCCTATGATTACCACACACTTCTTTTTCCCCTTTTCCTTTGTACAAGGGAATAATTATACCTGACTTCCAATCCTCCGGGACTCTACCTTCCTCCCAGGCCAATCTGCACATCTTCCACATCCATTCTACTACTATCTCTCCCCCATCGTTCAGCATTTCACCACACACTCCATCAGTTCCTGGGGCTTTCACCAATTTGACTTTCTTCATTGCTTCCACAACTTCTATCCTACTGATTTCTTCCTGTCTTCTCACCTCCCTCCTTCTCCCAGCCATTCCCCAGCCACTTATACTCGCATTACTTCCATCCTCTATATTCAACAATTCCTTAAAGTGTTCTCTCCATCTGCTCACTTTTTCTCCCTTCTCAACTAGTAATCTACCATTTTTATCTTTCACTCCCTTGCTAACTTCACAGCCACCCTGTCTTACTCTCTTCACCTCTTTCCAGAACATTTTCTTACAGTCCCTCCACATTACAGTCAAATTCCTTCCAAATTCCGTATCCACTCTCTTCTTACTCTCTCTTACTAATCTTTTCACCTCTCTCTTCCTTTCTAAATATAACTCTCTCTTGCGTCTCTCAACTTCTTCCACGCCCCTATTTCCCATCCACTCTCTATATGCTTTCTTCTTTTGTGCCACAGTCTGTCTCACCTCTTCAGTCCACCACGCTGTTCCTTGCACCCCCCTCCGTCTTCTCTTCACCCCACACACCACATCACATGCTGCACATATTTCTTCTGTGAATATCCTGCACACACCTTCCACGTCCCCCATCTGCTCCAATTCATATTTACCCAATCGTTCCTCCACTTCATTCTTATATTCTGCCTTTTTCTCATCTTCTTGTAACCTTTCCACTCTTCTTGCAACTACTCCTTCTTCCCGTCCTTCCCTTCTTCTATTTCTCCATCTTACCTGGATCTTGATTCTGGCCACCACCAAGTAGTGGTCAGAAAGTCCACTTCCCCAACCTCTATACACTCTTGCATCCATTACACATCTTTGCATCCTTTCATCCACGCACACATAATCAATCATTGCCTTCCTTTCATTCAGTTCACCACCCACCCTTCTCATCACTCGCCATGTATACCTGTGGATCATTTTGTGCCTGAAGAGGGTATTGGCTATCACCAACCCCCTCCCGGCACAAATGTCCACTGACGCACTCCCATTCTCATCTATCTCAGCAGGCACACCCCACTCACCAACTATTCCATCCACCTTCACATTCCCTACTTTACCATTCATATCACCGATCAAAAACACTCTCATTTCTTCCAAGTTTTTCCATGCACACTTCCACATTTGTCCAGAACTCTTCTCTCACTCTGCTTGCACGATCTTGCGTTGGCGCATACACACACACAATCGCCCACATTTGTATTCCAGCTTTCAGTCATACCCACACAATCCTTGACCCAACTGATCCATACTCTCTTATGTTCTTCTTCCATCTTTTACTCACAACAATACACACTCCTTCTTTTGCCCTCTCATTCTCACCTACTCCTGCACATATACCCTATCCATACTCCCATTCTCTCACACTCTCACCTGTTCATTTAGTTTCAGTTACTTAATATACATTCACTTTCGCACCCTCAAGCATCTGGACAATCTCTCTCTCTTTCACCTCATCATTTGCACCCCCTTCCATTTCATGTTGCGATCCATACCATGTCCTTTGTCCGTTCCTTGGTCGTCATCTTTTGGTCAGTCCTTGTTCGAGGCTTCTTGTTCGTCTTTTTAGTTAGTTGTTTTCCGGGGAGGGGCACTAACCTTCTGCCAACCCTTTTAGTCGCCTCGTACGAAAAGCAGGGATACTGGGGGAGTATTCTTGAAAAAAAAAAACCTACCCACAGGGAGGGGAAAACAACTAACTAAAAATACGAACAAGATGGACTTTCTGTCGGAATCAAGGTCCAAATGAAATGGAGAAATACTAGAAGGGAAGGACAGGAGGAAGTAGTTCAAACAAGGAGAGTGGAAAGGTTACAAGAGGATGGAAAAAAGGCAGAATATAAGAGGGAAGTAGAGGAGCGAATGGGTAAATATGGATTGGAGCAGATGTGGGACCTGGAAGGTGTGTGCAAGATGTTCACAGAAGAAATCTGTGCAGCATGTGAGGTGGTGTGAGGGGTGAAGAGGAGACGAAAAGGAATGCAGGGAACAGCGTGGTGGAATGAAGAGGCGAGACAGACTGTGGAATAAAAGAAGAAAGCATATAGTGAGTGGATGAGAAACCGGGGAGGGGAAAAAGTTGAGAGACAGAAGAGAGAGTTATATTTAGAGAGGAAGAGAGACGTGAAAAGATTAGTAAGAGAGAGTACTCGTAAGAAGAGAGTGGATGAGGAATTTGGAAGGAATTTGGGTGTAAAGTGGAGGGAATGTAAGAAACTGTTCTGGAAAGAGGTAAAGAGAGTTAGACAGGGTGCCAAAGAAGATAGTTGGGGAGTGAAAGATAAAAATGGTAGATTACTAGTGGAGAAGGGAGAAAAAGTGAGCAGATGGAGAGAACACTTTAAGGAATTGGTGAATATAGAGAATAAAAGTAATGCAAACGTAAGTGGCTGGGGAATGGCTGGGAGAAGGAGGGAGGTGACAACACAGAAAGAAATCAGTAGGA